>NC_091939.1:3845164-4175998 GCF_041260155.1 Ptychodera flava | reverse complement strand
CTGTGATGACATTGGTTGCTGCTGTAGAAATGTTGAACATTTTAAGGGATCTCCTGACACCCGACATGCCATCAAGGTCAACTTTCTCCTCAGCGGGTGAAATTTTGCCGTATTCGGAATCTTCAGTAGCCTGTCTGTGCGTGGAAGGATCACTGGATTTGCAGTTATGAGCTGAAGTAGTTGACTGAACCATGGTTGTGTCGGCCATATTGGTGCTCTGTCCATTATTACTTTCTGCACGTGATACCGATTTCAGATAATCCAATACAAGCACGCACGCACCTCCCCAGAAGACTGAAAGGAGGAAATGCATAGATATAAGCGCATTGCCAACCTATCGTAAAAAGCATCTATGTATTTAGCATCATATTCTGGATGCCAAACAACATAATCTTTCAAGTGATTATTTAACCTGGTTGCAAACATGTCGATATTAGGGCATTCCAATAACTTCACTATTCTTTCAAATATACCGGGATTTAACTGCCATATATATCACTCTAGGTCATGTGACCTATTGTTCTTGCAGTGCATTTATTCTCGTAAACTCACACGGTTTCTATTGTATTTATGCAGATTATATTATCGACCACACTTTTTCATTTGTTGATAAGATATCACCACACATTTATGAATAGACATAATTAACATGTCAAAAAAAGAGTGGTGATAACTTATCAACATATGAAAGAAAGGGTGGCTGATAACAAAATCTGCATACAAGTAGAAACCACCTGAAAATTCAGGATTCCAACCATTCATACGCATATACAATGAACACAAAAAGCCACATAATTTTTTTGAAAGGCATATAATTGACAGATACTGTCTAAAATTTCGAGCAATATACAATGAACACAAAAAGCCATGTAATTTTTGAAAGACATGTAACTGACAAACACTGTCTAAAAATGGATATGCATCTTTTTTTGGACCATGTTCAATGCGAATCAGAATACAACCTGCAGATTCCTTTAGACACGTAGAAATACACAGCCTAACTTGGTAGAATTGACTGAGAAAACTTTCTCCCACAACTTACATTTTCCATCTCATGTGTACGGCGGTGCTTGTTTTTGTCGACCCCGATACCACATCTATCAATGTTTTTCAGCATTCGGTCAATTGTATGGTGGAAATCCTGAAAAATGTGCGTATTGGTGTTCATAAAATTCAGGTCTCGCCGACGACATTCTACACTCAAATACCGCAGAATGCTACGACACAAAGCTCTCAAACTTTGCGATGGATATTCTGTCCCATCCGCTCGACGAACTTCAACCACGAAATGACAAAGCCAGAATTGAGTTCCCTCGCTTCGATATCATACGATAATGCAGGCACAAATGTAAACACTTCACTACTTCCACAGCCTGATTTACTGATACGTTCATTCCTCATCCGCAGGTATCGCAGACTGTAACTAACACCCCAATTAATCGTTCTCCTCGTGTTCTGTGGCACACGTAAACGTTGAATTTTAGCGACACTTTCCGTGCCGACTAAAACTGCAAAAGGTGATTGCTCTTGTGTTTTGGTCAGGGTGAATGCTTCCTCCTCCGCTATTTCCTCGTTGGTATCTGCTTTATCATATTGTGACACAAAACGTTCAATATCGCTGTCATAGTCGAAAATATCAGAATATTGAGCAGCGTCCATGTCTGCTCTCCAGGAGCCAACAGAAACTCAGAACTTTAGCGAGGGCAGTGCACGTGGTGAGAACGACATGAACAATTAATTGATTTCAGCTAATCACATTAATCTCCAAGCGTATGAAACTAAAATAAGCCAATCAGAAAATAATAGCCCATTCAGCACCACCTGCGCTTGCAAGGGACGATTAGAAAAAAAGAACGTAGCCTGTATAAAAGAGCCAATCAGAAAACAGCTTCCTTCCTCACAGATGCTCTTTTTAGTATTTGGTTCTAATTCACATGTAAATGAACGATCGTCATTCAAGTGACATTCGAAATGATGGCAAAGGCAACCATCGCAATTCTTGCCAAATTTGTGTGTTTGTCGTGGTATAAGTCGGTTATCACAACTCGTAACGGTGGGTTTACGGTTGTTATCACAACACTTTTGGTCATTAGTTTGTAAAAGTCAGCAAGCTATTGTATTGAGTTAACCTGGTAGATGTGCAGCAGTGAGCTAGATGTTCCTATCTCTACACCAAAGCCATATTGTCTTGGCAATATCGTTACAGTCTACCGACTCCACTCCCCCATGTGATTAACATAAGAGACTACCCAGGTATTGTCAATAAAATTGTTAACATGTGCATGTGTTACACCTGTACAGAACGATTTCAAAGCAAAGAATGCAGCAAGCAACTCCAGGTAATCAAAATGGTAATTAGATTCATGTTCCTTCCATCTACCTCCACACATGTTTTCACTTAAACATGCTCCCCAGCCTTGCTTTGAAATATAAATTTTACTATAATCCAAACGGGATTCGAACCCCCACGCACTCACGGCAACATCGCCTAGCTGCTAGGCCTCACACAAAACCAGTCGGCCACTGCCTCCAACCCAAAAGAGTTGGTCACAGTAACCGACTTAGATGTTGCAATTCTATGCGCGACCGAGCAACACGGTGTGCGTGGAGCAGACGACACACAGACACAGTACACAGTACACACATATAGTAATCGGAAAAGCACGAAGCTTTTTACTGAGCTATCAGACAGACTGGGACAAGTAAATATCCACCACCAGGACTGTCCACTCAGGTTAAAGAAATATAAATTTTACTATAACCCAAACGGGATACGAACCCCCACACACTCACGGCAACATCGCCTAGCTGCTAGGCCTCACACAAACCAGTCGGCCACTGCTTCCAACCCAAAAGAGTTGGTCACAGTAAGCGTCGCATGATCTTATAATACTGCTGTTATTTCGTGAGATTTTGCGGGATTAATTGTCAAGTTTTCAACCCGCCAACGTCGATCTTGCTTCATTGATGAAGAAATATACATACATGCATCAAAGTCACCTTTATTAATTTTTAAGGCCCCAATTTTCCCCATCTCTAATGACCAATAAAACAAAGGTCCATATTCCACTGCCGGTAAACTTGATATCAAAAGTCCAATTACCATAGCTACTGTGCGAATTTTATCTTGATCTTTATGAAGAAGCTTACTACATTCTTCAATGATCCGATGAATTGTATGTGGCGTAAGCCGAATAGTCATGGACACAGAATTGATTATAAATCCCTGAAGTGTCAATTCGTGAGTAGGGATTACTACTGATTTCTAATCATGAATAATGAAACCAAGAGACGTTACTGAATTTATAGTCTCATTTATGTTATTTCTACATTCAGTTTCTGTGTCTCCTTTTAGGAACGACTCATCAATAAAGCCAAGATTAACATGACCTTGCTGTTTTAATGTAGCATACACAGGTTTTAGCAATTTTGTAAATATACGAGGGGCACTAGGCAACCCATTTGGTAAGCAGGTGCACTGGAAAAGTCGGTCTTGCCATTCAAACTTGAGATATCTTTATGTTCCTTTGCAATAGGAATATAGTAATATGCATCACGTAAATCAATGGAGACCATGTAACAGCTTGGTGTAACCAGCTTAATAACAGACTCAAAGGTCTCCATTTTGAAATGATGATATTCTATGTGTTCATTAAGTCCCTTCAAATTTAGGATCATACGATAATTACGTCATTTTAGGGAAGAACAAGATTGGTGAAATATATTGACCATCCTCAAATTCGGATGGTACAGTTACTTTCTTTTTCAATAGTTCTCAATTTCATTATTTATTATAGCCTTATCTGGTTCACTAAATGCTACAGAATGGAAACAATGACGCTGTTCTGAAGGAACACCATTTATAAATTCTAAATGGGCATGTGACACTATGTCAAAAATAGATTTATCTGATGTAATATTACTCGACTGTCATGTTGATTGAACGTTTCCAGTCTACTGCTTGAAAAATGGCGGTTGTAGTAAAGTGATCACTTACTTTACTCAAGGTGCCTACTTCGTCTGCTGCTTTGGATTGGGCTTCTGGTATCTTGAGTAGTTTTTTTAAGATTCATGCATATATTGACGCTGGTAGCTACCACGTCCCCTTCCTCTGAATCGAAACCCTTTGCCACGCGACCTTCCACTGCCACCACCTCGCTGCTGCCAGGTACTGACATAGCTTCCCACCTTGTTTACTTCTTGAATATCATTTACACGTTTGGTAACATCATCATGTCACCAAAATTGGTCCGTGAAGGGCACTGTTGTTGAGAACAGGTGTGAATTGTCCCGCTTCAATCATCTTTCATGCAATCACGCCTACGTAGAATCAGCAGACAGTTGGTATAACTGAATAAAGCCAAAGCATCAGTGCCTTAATCCAGTAATTACAGTATATCAGGTTGTGAACCAGTTTCTGTGTTCACATTAGCAAGTCCCTGCACCAGCTTCACCATTCAGTTGACCCTTTCACGAGGGACGTTTGAATTAGGCCAAAGTAAGTAATTCTTTGTTTTGTGTCAACTCAAAATCCTAAAAGGTACGCGGGAAAGCGGCAAAAACACACATAGAAAATTAACACAAAATCTGTTTGCCTTTATTGGACAATTTTTCTCAAACCACATGAATACTCCTGTCACAGTGTGACACACTGTATGATCATTTTCATAACAAATGGATCAAAATAAAGTCATTCTTTGAAGTTTGTTCTCTCTTATTAGTTTTAGATTTCTTTCTTGTGCATTCAAAGTGTCCACATGTCAATACCATTGCACAGCAACTTGACACCTTGACAGTTTGAGGAATGGGTACACTTTAACAGTATACAGTAGCAGTCTTTTGTCCTCAAGTTCTTGTACGTTTCGTTCAAGTTTCTTTTAATGTCTATGCTCTGATGGAATGTCATAGTTTTGCTGAAAGGTGTCTGTTTTGAAAGAAAACACCAAACAGAGATGGTAACTTGTAGCCTCTGCATTCAATTTTAGAAAGATGCGGCATCAGAGAGAAGAAGAAATTGGTGATATAATTGACAAAAGTATTCCCTGAAGCTTTATCGGGACCATCCGTAAAGCCAGCACCTTTCCTTTCCATCAATAAATGAAAGCATTTCGTAATTTTCAGTCTCCACAGACAGACTCATCAGACCCAAATTTAGGTGGAAGCTTCACATCTATATTCCTTGCACTTTCAAAGTACCACACCCCAGATTGATTGAAAAGATGAAGTATCATGGCATAAATGGAAATATTCTACAGTGGGTCAAAGCATGATTGACAAATACAAAACAGCGAGTAGTCATAAATGGAGCATCATCTGAATGGAGAACACGTCACAAGTGGTGTCCCAAAGGGTTCAGTTCTTGAACCAATACTCTTTCTAATGTACATCAATCATACTGGCGGTGAAATTAGTTCTGAACTCAAAATTTTACTGACAATACCGAGACATATCATCCCTTGCGAAATTGTAGTGATCCTGAAATTCTGCAAGCTGATTTGGACAAGCTACACAAAATAAGTGTACACTGGCGGACGCATATTGGCTACAACAACCCCTTCAATAAATACTCAATGAACAATATTTCACTGGGACGTACAACTGAAGAAAATGATCTACTTCATTCTACCTTAAAACCTTCAAGCAAATGTGATAAGTTTGCAAAAAAGCAAACAGAATGTTGATCTCATCAAAAGATCATTGTCGATCAAATAAAAAAAAATGTCATTCCCCGTCATTACAAGCAACTTGTGAGACCACAGCTCAAGCATGCAGTACAAGCTTGGTCACCATGGCTACAAAAGGACATAAAAATCTTAGCACGGCAAATAATACCTAAACTCCAACACTACAATTATCAAAATAGACTTAAACAGCTTGGTTTAATAACACTTGAACAAAGAAGAATTCGCGGCGACATGATTCAACGCTAGAATTAGTTATCAAAGGCCATGACCACTGTAACCTTTCACTTGAGTTAGCAGTCGACTCGAGAACTTGAGGACACTGTCCCAAACTTCATAAACTAACCGTTCGACTCAACACAAGAAAGTACTTTTTACAGCAAGAGTTGTAGACACCTGGAATAAATTACCAGCCGATGTCATTAATGCAGAAAGTGTGACCTCCTTCAAGAGCAGCTACGACCGCCTACTACAAGTTTTAACTTTCACAGAGGGATTCTAATATACTTTCCTATACCCAAACTGAACAAAAAAGTACGTAATGGCCTTTCGTTTACAGGACTGATCACTGGTTTAGTTTTTGTTTCAAGTTAAAATGGACAAATTAACCAAATTTTTGGCAAACCTAAAAGACCAATTGACTAGGATAGGCCTCAACACTTTCCAATTTTTCCATCTGTCATACTCTCTGAGTCGTGGTACCCAAGTCCAATCGGCTGACTGAATCTCTCTCTGTTCAAGTCCCGATTGCTCGCAATGACCATGCCTTCAAGTTGCCGTGCAAAGGTTTTCCCTGCTTTTATCCATTTTTTTATCGTGACGACAAGGCCACAACAGGCAAAGCCACAACAGACAGTGAGAATGTGAGGCCCCGGCGTGAGGCTGAGAGTATCGACAGGTGTAAATGTATAGAGAGTACTGTTTTACGTCACCGCATGGTCCATTTGTGAAATATGACTGCCGTAAAGGAGTGTTTCGTCGCAAAGTTAAAAGCCACGACTTGTTTTTGTGACAAAATAGCGCCATCAACGGCGAAATTTTGAAAGGAAATTTTATGGGTTTTTTTCCGAAAAATCTCCAAAAACCTAGGCGTGCGCGGACGCAAAACAAAGAACTTACTTACTATGGCCTTATCTGAACTTTCGTGTCCATAGTTCTCGTTTCTGGCCGAATAGTATCCCAAAACAATTGATTCACCCTGACTGTCGTCAGTGACTCACAGTTCTCTGGCCTGTCGAATTTCCTTGATAGGCAAGCGAATTTGTCTTCAGGGATACCATCTCTGAATAATCCATTGATAATCTATGTTAACTGAGAGTCGACAGGCTTGTCATATTTTGCCCGGAGGATAAATTTACCTGCAAAGTCTTTGAAGACACTTGGGACATCCTGCATAGTGTTTCGAACAGTATTATCCCCGCACTCATTCGACAATTTCGGTGTTTTTGTCTGAGGCTCAATATTTTCCTCAACTACGTCGGGAAATTAGAGTATTATCCTCATAATACGTCTTCTGCATTGTGTCCACTCTCTCATAGAGAGGTGTGATTCTGTCATTCTGTTTCCATTGGCTTTCCTGAATCGTTTTCAGTAACTCAAAACTATCCGTATGATTGTATTGTCCACACTGTCTGGTTTTGGAATCCCAGCGGAACTCATATACGTAGATGCCAGGGCTTCGCCACTGACTTGAGTTCGTTTGCGTTTTTCACGCTTGCAAAAAGGTGACTTGTCTTTGTCACTACAAGTGTTTACGTTCTTGTAAAGCTTAGATGCCATGCCGACTAAGGTCACACGAATCCTTTGGCAGCTGCGTTACCAACAAATTGAAAATATTGTGCTGCCAACCTGTACGGAGAGCGACCAAGCCTCGTCCGGTCGCCAGCTATAAACGCAGTAGACTGAAGCTACGCTTGCGCAGTGCAATCTCGTGTGATCTCCCAAGTGCGATGACGCAATGGAACTTTGTTTGTCTATCTCGTCTCAATGTTTTAACTTTGGTTTCGTATTTTTTCTATCCCTCTTTCATAAATGTCCTCGACTGTGGAAATCATTATTGATAGAATAATATAAGCAAACATAGCTCTCAACCTTTGTTATTCAAACTTCAAAGTAATTGGCTGTATTGATATATTTAGTACAAATTTTCTTTTTCACAACAGTGTATGGGGAGGTCCTGCCATTTACATCAAATATAACTATCGCAGCATCGGAAAATGCAGAACTTGTCTGTAGGACAACAGGAATTCCTGACTATTCATCTTCTGTAATATACTGGGTCAGATCTTCGGACTCCAGGACCATAACCTACAAGAATGAGCTGGCATACAATGGTGATGACCCTGATGAACCAGGTGAAATACCTAGGTATTCCATGGACTTGCAAACACCGAATGAGTATACCCTCAAAATTACAGATGCCAAGTACCTTGATTCAGGCAAATGGGTATGCACGAGTGGAAACTCAGAAGCAGTTTGGTTGACAGTGGAAGGTGAGTGTTTATTACTGCGCTTACTAAGTTCCCGGAACTAGAATTTGTTACATGCGTTGACAAGCTGTATTCAGAGTGCTTGACTTTGCAATGATGTTCGGCATGGATATACACCATTGTACATATAACTGTCTTCTTTTGCAAACTTTTAACTTTTTAAATTTATAGGACTTCGTAAATAATGTCCTCTACTTATAACGGGTCAATATAATATTTCCCAAGCAACTGCAACATTACATATCTTACTGTATTTATTCAGCAAAACTTCAAATTAAGAAAATACTGTAGGTATGACTTCCTGATTTCTCCTCTTAACTTGTTATGTATATTATTTCTTCATCATAGCAAACAGCCACTAGTATGGCTGCCAGGACATGCTGTCTGTTAACGATTGATGTCATTGCTTGTCTCTATTTACCAATGGTATTTTCACTGCCTAAGTATTCTGTGACGCGTCTTTTATTCAATGAAAGTCAGTTCAGTTCGTTCAGACAGAATTATAGGCTGTACGGGTTGGGGTAAATATATTTGTTGTAGACCACTGGGTAGGTGGATGTATTACTCTTTGAAGGCATTTGTATATTAGACTTAACTAGGCTGGTATGTGGGCTCCTTTATTTGTCAACAATATTGGCATTAAGCATTAATTCATATTTGTATATACACTGTAGATTTAACAAGCTTGTGATAGTGGCGTCTGTGTAACATGGAAGACAAAATTAGTTTAGCCTTGTTTGCCGTAGCTGTGTAGGGTTCCAAGACAAATAACTGACCCACCAAAGTAATGAATTCTGCAAACAGCAGTTGTTGAGTTTACTATCTTGTTCTGGACTTTTAATGTTTGGAAACCTATTATATCTTCTTCTCTGATCCTTTTTTCGACTCAGGACCATAATTCAGCATCTGTTTACAATTTACACCGAACCTTGTTTGTATAATTTTCTCAAACCATAATGTGACATTTTGGGAAGAAATTATTTATATATTAAATGTATGTATGTATCAGAAAGATCGGATTTATTGATGTTAAAGATGTATGTATACTTTGTGCATTTCAGTAACTCCCGAAATCACTTACATCACTGAAGACTTCTTTGCCAAAGCTAACACAACCAAAAGACTTCGGTGTACGGCCACTGGAAATCCTACACCTGTAATCACATGGACAAGGTACGAAAACACCCTTCCTGGCGGGGATGTCATGTTTCATGGTTCGGAACTGGAACTAGTGAACATGACCAGCAGTGACAGGGGCACCTACCAATGTGTTGCCATGAGTGCAGTAGGAACAGCCAGTGCTATGGTGAAAGTCACGATGAATCGTAAGTTTGCAACACAGTGCAGAAGTTGTTGTATATTGACCATTTCTGATACCCTTCTCAGGATCTGATGGCTAAAATTGTCGTGTAGTACAGCACATTTATTGCAGTAATTTTCTCGTACCTTACCTCTCATGCAGAAGCTTGTGACGCAGAGAACGTTCCAGGAGTTCAAAGCAAAAATAACATTTTTTTCACAAATCTACAAAATAACAATACTTGCTTTTTCATCGTCGACTCGACTTCTTTTCAGCAAGAGGTGTATCAAAATTTAGACGTCGGTCTTTGCAACAAGGCGGACTCTTTATGGTACTGTTCAAATGCACAGACTGAGTAATTTTCGAATTTGCTGGTTCAGGGGCCCGTTTTTGCCTTTCTCAAACGGTATTTTAGCATCGGTGGATTGAGCTCTTGTTGGATCAGAAGATCGCAAGAGAGCATAATATAATATAATATAATATAATATAATATAATATAATATAATATAATATAATATAATATAATATAATATAATATAATATAATATAATATAATATAATATAATATAATATAATATAATATCATATCATATCATATTATATCATATGATATGATATTATATCATATATCATATCATATCATATTATATTATATATTATCACATATTATCATATATTATCAAACATGCTATGCCTGTATTGCTATGAACCCGTATTTTAACATATTAAAATACGAATTATATTTTCACTGTAACCGAACTACTTAGATATACGAGAAGACGATGTAAATACCTTCGAAATGTTTTATTCGTACAGCAACAAAATCACGAACGAGTTACGACGCTACAGGCTACAGCTTACAGTGTATTCACTTCACTTTTTTCCTAGTCGGCTCAAAAATTCCTTTCTAAGATGGCAAATTTGGCATATTTATCGTCTGGGGATATGCATAATTCTTCCAGATAAACTGACTGGTACGGGTATTATATCCACTATGCATTCATCTATGTCGTAGAGCTGCTTGTTCTCGTCTGTTCACACTCGATCGAGTTTAAAATCGAACGCTGCTGCGGCGCAAGTATTTTGACCCGAATTTATCAGGCCTCATAACTTTTGCGAAGGGATGGGTTTATTATTTCAAAACACGAAAACACACTCATTTTACATACTCCAGCCTGCGTTTTTATATCCACCACCGTTTTAAACTCAAAATATGCCTATATCTTCTTCAAACAGTGAAACCTGTGACGACATCTTAATGTTTAAATAAATGTTTCACTTTAAAAATGTGCCATAAACCCTCCCCTGAAGTGGAATGGCTCAACAGCGGAATAATATATCAAGAAGTGATACGGTTGTAATCACTCCTTAGCAAACAACTTTTGATACAGAGAGGAGCAAGCAAGGTCGATTTCAGTTGATTTTGTCGCTAATTTCGGAACGTCCGTTGGAAAACAGTCATAACCAAAGCATGCACCTATGATAAATTGAGTATTACACGAAATTTTGGCGATACCGCGTCGTATTTGAGTGATGTGTCCCTATTGTGACGAGTTGCGCAGCAACGAGTCAAGATGCGGACACATCACACGAATACGACGAGGTATCACCAAAACTTCGTGTAATAACGTCTAAATATAATGTCATGAACTATAATACACAAAAATAAAATAAAATAAAATATAATATAATATAACATAATGTAATCTAATATAATATAAAGGATAATATAAAATCTAATATAATATAACATAATATAATATAATATAATATAATATAATATAATATAATATAATATAATATAATATAATATAATATAATATAATGTAATTATAAAAGATAATATAATCTAATATGACCTAATATAATACGGCTAGTTTTCAATCGGGTTCGAACCCACAACATATGGCATCAGTCGCCTAGCTGAGAGGCCACAGACAGAACCGCTCGGCTAAATCTCCACTCCCAAAAAAGAGTGGTTCAATAGCCGGCTAAGTTGTTACATTTTTCTGACTGAGACCGCTCAACACGTTGTAGAGTTCGTGAAGCACTCACGCACGCATGCTCACTATCATACATCGCACATACACACTTTATCGAAGCGAAGAAACGAATTCATCGCTTTAACTGGGCGAACGATAACCTCGGGGACAATTCTGTCCAGCAGCAAAGCTACCAACCCAGGGTAGAAAATACGGCTAGTTTTCAATCGGGTTCGAACCCACAACATATGGCATCAGTCGCCTAGCGGAGAGGCCACTGAGAGAACCGCTCGGCTACATCTCCACTCGCAAAAAAGAGTGGTTCAATAGCCAGCTCAGTTGTTACATTTTTCTGACTGAGACCGCTCCACACATTGTAGAGTTCGTGAAGCACTCACGCACGCATGCTTACTATCACACATCGCACATTCAAACTTTATCGAAGCGAAGAAACGAAGTCATCGCTTTAACTGGGCGAATGTAATATAATATAATATGTGTAGGATAAAGCCCTCGTACTCGGGCTCTTCTGGTATATAAAGTTCAACCCAACGATAAAATGTCGAGGCCGCAGGCCGAGACATTGTATCGTAGGGTTGGACTTTATATACCAGAAGAGCCCGAGTACGAGGGTTTTATCCCACTTAAAAACTATCGCCCCTAACTGATATATTTTCGTTTTCAATGTGTTTACGTCAACCGTCCCCTTTGTCAACGTAACATATTTAGGATATGAATTAAAACTTTTATTTGTGTAATAGACTTCAAATGTAATGGAACATCCTTTAAATGCCCTAGGGCATATTATATAAATGCCCTAGGGCACAGCAGATTTTGTGTTGCAGCTGGTTTCCGCTGTGTTACCAAATTTGAATATTAAAACGTACCAGATGTCTACAGAATATGACATGTTAACTTTTGATTGGACAGTAATTTACTACGGCGCTGTCATTCGTTTCTGGAATTTGGTGACCAAGGCTTTACGAGTAAATAGAAAACCCTGAATTGAGCACTCTGATTGGTCAATCAACAGTAAATAGTTTTTAAAATATCATATCATATCATATCATATCATATCATATCATATCATATCATATCATATCATTAAGCAATAATGCACCCCTCCCGGTCAATAATGGACGAAAGCAAACATAATGTAGCAAAGTTTGCTTGAGTCCATTATGGGCCGGGAGGGGGTGCATTATTGCTATTATTTTATAGTTTTGGCAATGCCAGTGAATTTGTAGTTGTAGAAAACGAATAAAAAGGAAATTTAAACTGAGTTTGTAGCCAGTGAGCGTCGTCCAGCATGGTCGGCCCTGACTCTGTACATATTATTACATGCACTCCACACTGCACAGTCCACTGCACTGAACACGCACGTTCAACACAAAAAATGACCAGCACTTTCACGGTTCATTTTGAATTGATGTATTTTCGAAGGAAATGAATCGTAACTGCATCTCTACCGTCAATATCAAACTTGAAACATGACTTTTAAATATCATGCCATTCAAAAAGCCGACACGGTGAAATGCCAGAGATGAAGAAAACGGAATGTTCATGCATCGACATCAGCATGATCAGCGAGCTGCATGCCATGGTATCAGCTGCTCAATACGATCATTATTATGTCGCTAGTAGTACAGCATTCATTGCAAACGATATCAACAGAGTTCAACATTGTTATTCAAATGTTTATATTACAATAATAATTGTGTCTATAAATTTAATTTTCGATGCCTTCTTGAGAAGAGCTATTTTATTTCGGCGAACGACAGAACTTGACGTAAACGGGTGCTTGAAAGGTACAGTTGACAAACATACTGGAGGGTTTCGGTACCGTCGCGATATCGAGAACAAGGCAAGGTAAAATCACAGACATGGAGGAAAAAACGATGAATGAATGTTGTCTCCGATTACAGTCAGTGCATCAGAATTAGGTGGCAGAGATGTTAGATCAACGGAGAGTCCACGGTCGTCATGATTGTTGGTAGCAGCTGACCTTGGACCGAGACTTTGAATGGCTCCGTAGTATATCCGTAGACACTTCCGGTCAAGGTTGATGACAGCAAGCTGCCGTTGTTAGCCCGTTTACGGCTGGTTCGAGTAGCCTTTCACGCTTGCATCGTTTACATGGCCACTGACATACATAATATGCCATGTGTCAAACCCAGTATCGTCTAGGAGTTTGCAAACGTACTGAGTTCTGTTTCAACTATACGGCAACGAGCGAACCATGTTGTCAACAAACGTAGTAGTACAACCAGCGTATCGGACGGGGACTGCATGCTGAGCGCCAGCCAGACGGACGACAAATGCGTGCGTGAGGACTCAAACAATGTGATGACTCGTTCAGTAAGACATTATTATCAATATTGTGCACCATTATCAAGATTTATAGTTTTGTGTATTACATGGTTTATCCGATATTTTCCCTCCTTTTAAATGCGCAGTCCTTTTTTCGTTTTCCAAAACAAAACTTGCTAGCTGTGGGGCCGCAATGCTGAATAATGGAATACATTATCAGTAATAATGTATGGAAATGACGTCACAAAATTCACTGGTATTGACAAAGCTATAACATAATATAATATAATATAATATAATATAATATAATATCATATAATATAATATAATATAATATAATATCATATCATATCATATCATATCATATCATATCATATCATATCATATCATATCATAATATAATAATATCATATCATATCATATCATATCATATCATATCATATAAGGCGCCGTTAAATAAATTCTTTGTTTGCCGTCCGCGTGCGGGTAGGTTTTTGGACGAAATCTGAAAAACAAACACAGATCGTATGCTCGAAAATACGGCGCGTTGTGCTCTTCCTTCGTTCGCAATGTCGCAGCAATTTACTTAAATGTCGCAAAAACGCAAATGTCGTAAGATCGTTTCAATACAAATCAGATTACCTATCGTAAGGGGGTACATCAACCACTGTACGTAAAGTGTACATGTGCACGTCCTGTTGTAGCGGACTGCAGTGTGCGGTAATTGAAGATCGATCGACCGTTTCACAAGTTGATTTCTCCCTCAAAGTTTTCAAATCAGCGAAAGTACGTGAAATTGTTTTGGTCTCCATACAAGACGGATCGAAAACAATTCTTGACTGGTTTGGCTTCGAATAAGGAGCGGAACTGAATTTCCATCAGCTTTTCTGCGATCTGCGATTGATCACGGATCTGCTGCACCGGGGCAAACAGGTACCGCCGGTGAAATGTTCGTTTTTGAATGCTCCAAATAGTTCGAACGCGGTTGAAGTTGCTCTTACTTTGAACATTTTTTTCTACTAAAAAAAACACGATTTGGTCATTTTATAAATTCGGATTAGAATTCAGTTTTCAAAAATAGCAATGGCCATTCGGCATTGCTGTCTTGACAAGCAGAATATTTAGCATTTTAGTATGCAATAGCGCTGATCACTTAACGTCATTTTTCTGTCATTAATATGCAAAAATAAATATTTGTCCACATTTTCGGCAAGAACGATGAAAATAAAACCTGCTGGTGTTATAATGCATACAAAAAGTCACACTAATTCTCATGAATTTATAGCTCAGACTACAAGCTGCAACAACGACCGCGCATGCAATAACAAAATTTGTCCGAATTTCAGTCAGCGATGTCCTAAGTCGCGCGTGCAGCTAGATTTAGTAACAAACCTGACATCGAGATCAGCGCTATTGGAATTAGTTGATACACAAAATTCAAAATAAATAGCCTTTAAAGTTACAGCTATTGGAGCATTTAACTCAAGAGAAACAGTTCTCAGGACTAGTATTTATTTGACACTTAAAAAAGGAGGATTTGTACTCAAGCCTGTTATGATTTGTTCAGCTACCCACTCTTCTTACTGTAAAAATTGTAATTGTATGGAAGAGATAGTAGTTTCACCTTTTACCAAGATGTTTAGCATTTGTTTCCTGAATGACAACTACATACTTTGTTATACTCAGTAACTTTTGCAGTTTAATATTTGGAATTTTCAGGTTTCGCTAGAACACCTTTTTTGTTCTAAGCTTACCCAAATATGTTAAAATTCATTGTGTACAGTTGCCAAACAACTGTTACTACTCGTTTTTTCTCGTATTATCTCATTACCTGATCTTGGCCTGCTTTTACTCATGGACTCGTCTTAGCTTGCTGGGAGGTACTAGTAATCTTCAAATGACTACACGAGATTTTCAGATTTCGTTGGTACTACATAGACTTTATTTCACAGTAGACAAGCTTGACAGTTGCCGTCGCCCTAGATACTCTTCTCCAATTGTCTAAATGCCCTGGACTACTCTTTGGTCATTCTATCCTCCTGCCCTGTTTTTTATACTTTTCTCTCTTCTCATTTGTATTCCCTTTCCCGTATTATTTTAGAATGGGATTTTAAACGTTATGTTTAAGGCTTGGTTTTGATCATATGATAGATATGAATTAAAGATAAAAATATATGTCCAATCGTAAACATCAATACAGTTCTTGATCTTAAATTTACATGTCATCATTAATATACAAATGTCACTTAGACACGTTGCAAAATTGAACCCATTACGTGAAATTCTTATGTTCTTTCATTAAGTGTTGATTCAAATATATTTTGTTTTCTTCAAGACTTCGTAAACATCCTTGTAATACGTAATTTGAATCTTTTACATTTGTTGCAAATATGCTTTGTATTCATAATTGAGATCTTGTTATTTTAATGAATAGTTTTACTTGTGCCTATGACCACCTAGTGCATATACCTCCATCACAGACACACTGTAGTCTAAGATCTTCGTAACACAACCAGTTGATTACTATCACACTGTGTTAGTATAGTGTTAATTGCCATTGTTTATTATGGAATTTTTGTTCAGACTCACAGTCACCTAACTCTAAGTATGCTTGTTGTACTTATACAAGTATAATCTCTCTTTCCAAGCATTGCTTTCAACCTGCTTAATGAAGAGCATAAGAAACACTGCATTGTAAATGTAACAGATGATTTTTCTTACTTATGACCCATAAACCGATGGAAAAGTTAAAGTTTATGCAATTGATCTATGTTGTGTTTTTTTCTCTGTTTGTTTGTTTTTTGGTTTTTTTTGCTGGCTGGCTGGTAGGTTTTTCAAAAATCCAAGGACGGCAAACAAAGAATTTTCTTTACACGGCCTAATATAATATAATATGGTTTTCATTTCATGTACTCTTATGCACTCATAGAGGTGTTCGAGCTGGTTCCAGGAAATTAAAATCTACCTCTGGGAGGATCCCTGGTAATCTTACTCATGTTCCAGTTTTACAACAAGATAAACTCATCACTCGTAACAGTCACCTGAAATTATGTCTTTGGAATGCTCAGTCAATTCGGAACAAAGCACCTGAGATATCCGACTATATAGTAGAACACAATATCGATGCACTCGCTATTACTGAATCATGGTTAAAAGACTCAGGTGATGAACCTATCATCAGTGAGGTAACACCACACAGCTATACTTTCAGACACTGCCCCCGTGTTACATCTACAGGTGGCGGCATCGCTCTTATCTATAAGTCAAACATTAAGATTACATCATGGAAACCTATATCACAAGCCAGATGTTTTGAGGCTGTGGAAACTACTCTGTGCAGCAATGGTGTTTCTACCAAGATCATAATCATTTACCGCCCACCTCCTAACACCAAGAATAAATTTACAGTCAATCAATTCCACAATGAATTTGGATCTCTTCTCGAATCAAATGCATCGTACGCAGGCAAACTTGTCATACTTGGTGACTTTAACTTTCACTTCGAAGACAGTTCAGACTCTAAGACTCAGAAGTTCATGTATCTCACTGAATCGTTCAACCTCACGCAATTTGTGAATTAACCTACTCATCGCCGTGGACATACCTTGGACTTGATATATTGCAAACACTGACTCTATCATCCGATCGGCTGTTGTTGACAAACTCCACCTTTCTGACCATTTCCCCATCCAAATTGATCTGTCACTGCAAAAGCCTGCCTTAGTACAAACCAAAATTTCTTATCGTCGTACAGGAGCTATTGATCTTGACAAATTCAAAGACGACATTACTGAACTTCCAATGCACTGCTTCCCAAACTGACGTACAAACTGCTGTCGTGAATTATAACTCTTACTTGACAGATATATTTAACAGGCATGCACCCCTCCGAAGTCGCTTCATAACTCAGCGTCCTGATTGCAAATGGTATTCGGTTGAGATTCTTTGTGCCAAAAAGCATCGTCGTTCCCTTGAACGTAAATGGCGAAATAACCAGATTGAAATTAATCGTCAACTATACCGTGAGCAGTGCAACAAAGTTAACAAGTTAATACGTCAAGCTAAAGCCACATATTATAGGGAACTTATTGAGCAAAATTGCCATGACCAGAAGTCTCTGTTTCGCCTTGTTTCAAACCTCATCAAGAGTAAATCACCTAAACTGCCTACGTTTTCTTCTGCCAAATTACTAGTTGACAATTTCAGTCAATTCTTCAGTGAGAAGATTGAGACCATTCGTATGAACTTGGATTCGTGTCCTACAAGTCAACCACCTGTCTGCCTTTCATCAAATCAATCCCCATCTACTTTGTTATCGTTTGCATTTACCACACCTGATGAAATCAAGAAAGTGATTATGGCTTTACCATCTAAGTCATGTAGTTTTGATCCGATTCCAACTCACCTCCTCAAAAAAGTCATCGACCCACTGATACCAACCATTAGTAACATCATCAACCTCTCACTTCAAACTGGCTCTGTCCCTGATGCTTTCAAATCCGCTGTTGTGTCTCCTGTACTAAAGAAGTCATCGTTAGATCCAGAGTCCTCAAAAACTACAGACCAATCTCTAACCTGCCCTTTCTCTCAAAAATCACCGAGAAAATCGTTGCAAATAGATTGTCAAATTATGTTAACAACAACTCGCTGTTAGAACCTCTTCAGTCTGCGTATCGCCAATTCCATAGCACCGAGGCTGCACTTATCAAAGTTCACAACAACATAACATTATCACTTGATAAAGGACATGACGTCATCCTTGTTCTGTTGGATCTATCTGCAGCATTTGACACAATTGATCATAGTATTCTCCTCTCTCGTCTGTCTGATCTCGGTTTGCAAGGTACAGTCTTAGACTGGTTCTCATCCTATCTGTCACAAAGGTTCCAATCAGTCACAATCAATGGTCACTCATCATCACCGCGTCTTTTAAAGTTCGGTGTACCACAAGGCTCAGTACTCGGTCCTCTGTTATTCTCACTCTACATAGGTCCTCTTGGTCAAATTATTCGCCATCATGATCTCAAATTCCACCAATATGCTGACGACAATCAAGTCTACCAAACGTTCTCTAGACTAAACACTTCATCTGCAGTTACAACCATTGAGGATTGCCTAGTTGATATCAAAACTGGATGACACTAAACAAGTTACAACTTAATGATGGAAAAACCGAAGTACTTCACATTCGTTCACGATTTGACCGCTTTCCTTCCACCATCAACAATATTCAAGTTGGTTCAAGTACAATTCAACCATCCACCACAGCTCGCAACATTGGATTTACATTTGACTCAACACACGATTTAAGCAACATATTCTTCGAACTTGCAGGAACATCTACACACATCTACATCGCATAAGCTTTATTAGGAAGTACTTATCACAAGATGCCTGCAAAAACTTGTCCACTTCACCATCTCCTCACAACTTGACTATTCCAACGCACTCTTGTTTGGTCTGCCACAAGCGTACATTTGTCATCTGCAAAGAGCACAGAACTCAGCTGCTAGACTCATCACACAGACAAGGAAACGAAATCACATCACCCTATCCTGATGCACCTCCATTGGCTTCCAGTAAAATACAGAATACAGTACAAATGTTACTTCTCAGTATACAAATCGCTCCATGGACTTGCCCCCCAATATCTTGCTGAACTCGTCAATATTAACTGTCCTCCCAGATCACTGCGCTCAAGTCACGGCCTCACACTTAAAGTACCAAGAACCAGACTCAAATCCTATGGAGATCGCTCCTTCAGTTATGCCGCTGCAATCCTATGGAACCAGCTACCAATCACTATCCGTACTGCTCCCAGTATCACCATTTTCAAATCCAGACTCAAAACACTACTTTTCCAGAAAGCGTATATGTGATTTCCACTCATTGTTCAGCGCCAGTGAGCACTTTATTATAGTGGATACCAGGCGCTATACAAATCATACTTATTATTATTATTATTATTACTCTTGTGGCTTGATAGCATTGGACTTTTAATTTTGAATATCAATTTATTATTATTATTAATGCTCTGTGCCTGCATGTATTATTGTACATGCTATGCCTGTATTGCCATTCTTCTATTGTTGAGAGGGTATTAAGAAGAACCTGTATTTTAACATGTTAAAATACAAATTAGATTTTCACTGTAACCAGAACTATTTACAGCTGGGCGTATGCGTGGCCTTGGCTGGTATGTTCATATTACATAAATCAGCCGAGCGAATAGGACTTATCTTAGGGACCGTCTCATATTGTCGCAGAAGTTCGAGAAACGAAATTCCTTCGTTTAGATCAAAACCCCCTCCCCCCTCCCCCTAAACGAAACTTCAAAAGTGCGAAATGTTCATGTCTGCCTGAGAGTACAATGTTGCATTTTGCTATAGCTACTAAAGACGTATTCCCTTTGCCACATTACAATTAGAGTAATCGATCAGATTTGAGTACTAACAGAGCATTTTACCGCATAAAAGTTTCATTTTATTTTACTTTCCCTTTTTGCATCTCCTGTGCTGTTCTTTGTCTTTGCGAACACGCAATTTGTACTTGGTAGGGCGGCAAATAAGCGAGAAGCTTTGACAAGGGGGCCTAGGCATGTTCAATCATAGACCCTCGAGAAAAAACGTTTTTCTCGAGATTCCATGGTTCAATCATATTAAAACGACTATGACCAGGTGCATAACAAGTGAGAATAAAGACATCTAGTGGTTCGAGCAGACGCTTATAAATAGCACATTTTTAAAAAATGATACTTTTTGTCTTTGTATAATTTGATGAATGAAATGTTTAGGATACAATGTTACTATCGGTAAATTGTGTTTGGGGCACAAACGAAATGCAAACAGTTACAAATTTGTTGGCACGAGTGTGCAGTTTTTCTTTAACTTAAAACAAACATACGAAAACTTGTGATCACAAAATAAAAGTGCGAAAGTGAAGTTCACTAATTTAAGGGAGGTCAAACCCCCTCCCCTCCTAAACGAATAAATTTCGCTTTTTGAACTTCTGCGACAATCTGAGACGGTCCCTTATGACACTCCGAAACGTCATTGATAATTATGGTCAAAAATGTGTTGTTTGCATTCAGTTCATGGGCATTACACTTAGGTAAAAGTACACTGTTACCAAACAATAAACAACCGAACGAACGCATTGAAAATTTGTACGTATTTGCTACCGATAGGACGTCTTTCATAGCGCCACCAGGGCCGGTCCCATCCCATACCGTGCATACGGAGTTTTCATGGTCCATGCTGCTCCAGATTACTTTCCCGGTCGAGAGTAGATCGTAACAGAACCGCATAGAATAAGTTTCCTCTTGACGAGTTTACATATTTAGGTAGTGAATTATGTCGTGCATAGCCGTAAATGAACTACAAAAAATCCGACCACACTTAAAATACTGGCGGTAGACAATATGCACATATCCTATATTTCCGACTTGTACAGTGAGATTCACAGGTCATGATCATGTTCCGTGCGGGTTTCGGATGCAGTGAATGATATTCCCAGGAAAGTTAAACTTTGGTTTAGGTTGTTCAAGCAAGTTTAGTTCTATTTAGGCAAGCCAGTAACGAAAGGATACGTGCAGATGATGTAAATACGTTGGAAATAGTTTATTAGCGATGTTTCACTAAAGACGAACGAGAACGAACGTTTCGTCGTATATCCAAGCATACCATTGGTCAGCTTTCGTCGCATTTAGTTTGTGTGAGATGTATGCTAGCGTGTGTGCTAGCGTGAGTGCTTCACGAACTCTACGGCGAGTGGAGAGGGCGCAGTCAAAATTGTAACATCCTTAGCTCGGTTATTGAACCAATCTTTTTTAGGATTGGGGATTTAGTCGAGCAGTTTGACTGTTGTCCTCTGCGCTAGGTGATTGGGTGCCGTACGTTGTGGGTTCGAGTCCCGGTTGATACCATCGTATTTCTCTTTCCCGGGTCGATAGCTCTGCTTGTGGACAGAATTGTCCCCGAGGCTATCTTCCGCCCGGTGTAAAGCGTTGTATTCATTGCTTCGCTTCGATATAGTTTGTGTGAGATGTATGATAGCGTGTGTGCTTCACGAACTCTACGGCGAGTGGAGAGGGCGCAGTCAAAATTGTAACATCCTTAGCTCGGTTATTGAACCAATCTTTTTTAGGATTGGGGATTTAGTCGAGCGGTTTGACTGTTGTCCTCTGCGCTAGGTGATTGGGTGCCGTGCGTTGTGGGTTCGAGTCCCGGTTGATACCATCGTATTTCTCTTTCCCGGGTTGATAGCTCTGCTTGTGGACAGAATTGTCCCCGAGGCTATCTTCCGCCAGGTGTAAAGCGTTGTATTTATTGCTTCGCTTCGATATAGTTTGTGTGAGATGTATGATAGCGTGTGTGCTAGCGTGAGTGCTTCACGAACTCTACGGCGAGTGGAGAGGGCGCAGTCAAAATTGTAACATCCTTAGCTCGGTTATTGAACCAATCTTTTTAGGATTGGGGATTTAGTCGAGCGGTTTGACTGTTGTCCTCTGCGCTAGGTGATTGGGTGCCGTACGTTGTGGGTTCGAGTCCCGGTTGATACCATCGTATTTCTCTTTCCCGGGTCATAGCTCTACTGGTGGACAGAATTGTCCCCGAGGCTATTTTCCGCCCGGTGTAAAGCATTGTATTCATTGCTTCGCTTCGATATAGTTTGTGTGAGATGTATGATAGCGTGTGTGCTAGCGTGAGTGCTTCACGAACTCTACGGCGAGTGGAGAGGGCGCAGTCAAAATTGTAACATCCTTAGCTCGGTTATTGAACCAATCTTTTTTAGGATTGGGGATTTAGTCGAGCGGTTTGACTGTTGTCCTCTGCGCTAGGTGATTGGGTGCCGTGCGTTGTGGGTTCGAGTCCCGGTTGATACCATCGTATTTCTCTTTCCCGGGTCGATAGCTCTGCTTGTGGACAGAATTGTCCCCGAGGCTATATTCCGCCCGGTGTAAAGCGTTGTATTCATTGCTTCGCTTCGATATAGTTTGTGTGAGATGTATGATAGCGTGTGTGCTAGCGTGAGTGCTTCACGAACTCTACGGCGAGTGGAGAGGGCGCAGTCAAAATTGTAACATCCTTAGCTCAGTTATTGAACCAATCTTTTTTAGGATTGGGGATTTAGTCGAGCGGTTTGACTGTTGTCCTCTGCGCTAGGTGATTGGGTGCCGTGCGTTGTGGGTTCGAGTCCCGGTTGATACCATCGTATTTCTCTTTCCCGGGTCGATAGCTCGGCTGGTGGACAGAATTGTCCCCGAGGCTCTCTTCTGCCCGGTGTAAAGCGTTGTATTCATTGCTTCGCTTCGATATAGTTTGTGTGAGATGTATGATAGCGTGTGTGCTAGCGTGAGTGCTTCACGAACTCTACGGCTAGTGGAGAGGGCGCAGTCAAAATTGTAACATCCTTAGGGACCGTCTCAGATTGTCGCTGAAGTTCAAAAAGCGAAATTCATTCGTTTAGGGGGGGAGGGGGTTTGACCTCCATTTAATAAGTGAACTTCACTTTCGCATTTTTATTTTGTGATCACAAGTTTTCGTGTGTTTATTTTAAATTAAAGAAAAACTGCACACTCGTGCCAACAAATTTGTAACAGTTTCCATCGTGTTTGTGCCCCAAACACAATTTACCGATAGTAACGTTGTATCCTAAACCTTGCATTCATCAAATTATACAAAGACAAAAGTATCATTTCATTAAATGTGCTATTTATAAGCGTCTGCTCTAACCACTAGATGTCTTTATTCTTACTTGTTATGCACCTGGTCATATTCGTTTTAATATGATTGAACATGCCTTGGCCCCCTTGTCAAAGTTTCCCGCTTATTTACCGCCCCTACCAAGCACAAATTGCGTGTTCGCAGAGACAAAGAACAGATACAAAAAGGGAAAGTAAAATAAAATGAAACTTTTATGCGGTAAAATGCCCTGTTAGTCAAATCTGATCGATTTCTTTAATTGTAATGTGGCATTGCCATTGGGAATGCGTCCTCAGTAGCTCTAGCAAAATGCAACATTTTTTGCTCACGTGTGTACACACGTGGGCATATGTCGCAGCGATGTCTGTCTGTCTGTCCGTCTGTGTGTCTGTCTGTCTGTCTGTCTGTTGGTCCATTTTCTCAAAAACGGCTGAACGTATTTCAGTCAAATTTGGTAGACATCTTCAGAATTCAATGGCTAGAACTGAAAAGGTTTTGGTGGGGGGCGTGGCTTGCATATTAATGAAGTTATCACAGTTTTAATTTTTCTGATACATGGTAGTCTATGGGAAGCCGGTATCTGTGGTTTGAGGGCGCTATCCCCACGTTACACTCTGGCTAGACGATGCTGAAATTAGACTCTGTTTCGGATTCGGTTTCGGATTCGGTTTCGGATTCTAGAGACTGAAAGAAATTTTATATTTTCAGCCAATTGTTACACTGTGGAATACTGGATTTTCCTTACTTTCCCTGGACCCTTTTTTCAGCTAAAATAATATCTAATCACACTAAACAAAGTGAAAATAAGTATATAGGGATAACTTAGCAATACAAATTTTTTGACAAAATGTCATGTGATCTCGATGACCTTTGACCTTAAATATGAGTATATGTCCATAACTCAGTAACCACAAGTGCTACACCCTTCATATTTGGTATGATGGGAGACCTTATGACATCACATCCTGTACCTTATTAATTATGTGCATATCTAATTCTGAGCCAGCAAATAGAGCTAGAGGTCTGATTTTTGGTATATAGGTATAACTTCGCAATACAATTTTTTTGACAAAATGTCATGTGACCCCAATGACCTTTGACCTCAAATATACATATATGGCCATAACTCAGTAACCCCAAGTGCTACACCCTTCATATTTGGTATGATGGGAGACCTTATGACACCACATCCTGTACCTCATTAATTATGCGCATATCTAATTCTGAGCCAGCCAATAGAGCTAGAGGTCTGATTTTTGGAATATAGGGATAACTTAGCAATACAATTTTTTTGACAAAATGTCATGTGACCTCGGTGACCTTTGACCTCAAATATACATATTTGTCCATAACTCAGTAACCACAAGTGCTACAGCCTTCATGTATGGTATGATGGGACAGCTTATGACGCCACATATTGCACCTCATTAATTATGCGCATATCTAATTTTGAGCGCGCCAATAGAGCTAGAGGTCTGATTTTTGGTATATAGGGATAACTTAGCAATACAATTTTTTTGACAAAATGTCACGTGACCTCGGTGACCTTTGACCTCAAATATACATATTTGTCCATAACTCAGTAACCACAAGTGCTACAGCCTTCATGTACGGTATGATGAAACACCTTATGACGCCACATATTGTACCTCATTAATTATGCGCATATCTAATTTTGAGCGAGCCAATAGAGCTAGAGGTCTGATTTTTGGTATATAGGGATAACTTAGCAATACAATTTTTTTGACAAAATGTCACGTGACCTCGGTGACCTTTGACCTCAAATACACATATTTGTCCATAACTCAGTAACCACAAGTGCTACAGCCTTCATGTATGGTATGATGGGACAGCTTATGACGCCACATATTGTACCTCATTAATTATGCGCATATCTCATTCTGAGCGAGCCAATAGAGCTAGAGGTCTGATTTTTGGTATATAGGGATAACTTAGCAATACAATTTTTTTGACAAAATGTCACGTGACCTCGGTGACCTTTGACCTCAAATATACATATTTGTCCATAACTCAGTAACCACAAGTGCTACAGCCTTCATGTATGGTATGATGAAACACCTTATGACGCCACATATTGTACCTCATTAATTATGCGCATATCAAATTTTGAGCGAGCCAATAGAGCTAGAGGTCTGATTTTTGGTATATAGGGATAACTTAGCAATACAATTTTTTTGACAAAATGTCACGTGACCTCGGTGACCTTTGACCTCCAATATACATATTTGTCCATAACTCGGTAACCACAAGTGCTACACCCTTCATGTTTGGTATGATGGGACACGTTATGACGCCACATACTGTACCTCAATAATTATGCGCATATCTCATTCTGAGCGAGCCAATGGAGCTGGATGTCTGATTTTTGGTATATTATTATTATTATTATTATTATTATTATATCTTTATTTCAGATTATAAAAATCCATAGCAAAACAACAATACATTTTAAAATCCTCCACAGTCCACTCTGTGATAACACTGATAAAGATAAAACACTCACCACAAGCGGGTTACTTGAGAGGTGGAGTCTGCTCAGAAAACTAAATGATTTTTTCCGAAGGATTTCATCAAAAGTTAAATCGAAAGATTGACAAACATTGCACTGTTACTCTGAATGAAAGAATGTTTAAAACCAGATAACTTACGAAAAACATGAGAGTAAGCTCGTCTAACTGCATTAAACGTACATAAAGAAAACGTACTCCACAAGTAAGAACAATAAGGGATATCACAAAAGACAGAAAATAAGTGACATTTAACAGAAAGAGACGCGAATTTAAAATCACGAATTATAGCATTGCCACGAACATAAAATTGCCGAGTCTGAGCCTGAATGTCCTCATTATCCCTAAGGTCACAAGTGATTAAGTGACCGAGGTATTTATAAACACTGACATAATTAAGCATTTTACCATTAAGATAAATTGGAACTTGTCTAAGCTTACGAATACTTGGTTGAATTATCATACAAACTGTCTTTTGCTCATTGAAAAATATTGAATGATTGTCACCATAATGCCCACATATATCAACAAGCATCTGCTGGCCATAGGCTCCAGTAGAAATAATAACTAAGTCGTCAGCATAAATCAAATGATTCACCTTATAGTCACCAATAAGGCATCCATAGGGAAGTGTGGAGAGATTCTTACTGATATCATCCAAATAGACGGTGAAAAAGAAAGGTGACGTAATGCCGCCCTGTTTTACACCATTCTTTGAATGAAAAGATTCAGATAGTAACCCATTCCATCTCACAACAAAGTCTTGATACTTATACATATATGACAAAATCTTAATGAGATAAGGCTTAACACCTCTTTGCAATAGTTTAACATACAGAATATCATGACGAACATAGTCAAATGCTTTGGATGCATCCATAAAGGTGATGAAACAGGAGTATTGCAGCGTTTATAGTAATTCAAAATTTCTTTCAAAACAAAAATTGACATATCAGTACCATGGTCTGGTTTAAACCCAAATTGGTGATCAGTGGTTGTTAAACATTCCATACAGCGATTTAACCAGACCCTTTCTAACAGTTTGGATATTGTTGTTGCAACAGCAACAGGACGATAGTTAGATTTGTCACAAATGTTGCCACCTGGATTTTTTGGAATAGGAACTAAAACAGTGGTCATCAATTGTCTAGGAACAGTGCCATGAATCAAAATGGCCGAAAAACAAAGGGACAAAAGAACATTGACTCTATATGGAGCATACTTCAAATGCTCAGGTGAAATATCGTCAATACCCGATGATGCACCTGTCTTGAGGTTTTTAACTAATTCACAAATTTCTTCGTGGTGCACAGTCATGTCATTACAGTAATTAATGTTCGAAAAGACAGGTGTCGAATCTTTACCAGTTTTGGTCAAAATAGTTTCATAATGGCATTTCCACATATTTACTACTTCAGCGTCACCAGCATGACCGTCAACAGATGACGGAGCTATTGCTTTACCTTTACGTTTATTGACCTCTTTCCAATACTCCTTAGAGTTACTCTTTAATTTTTCAGCCATGGCATTCGCACGCATTTCGTTTTCTGCCCTCTTACACTGTGCAAACTGCCTTTTAAACTGTGCCCTAGACCTTCGCATAAGATCAAAGAAAGGGCCAAATTTAGGAGAACCGTTGTCCTTCCAGATCAAAAATCAGTACGTGCTTTGTCATAGTGTTCTTTCACAACTGTATTCCAACCTGGTATTGTATGCCTATTTGACTTTGTGGCTTTGGGAAGAGTCCTATTTGCGGCAGTCAACAGCGCTGAAATAATGTCACTATAAAATGTATCAATCAAATGAGAATGAATACAACAGTCTGTGTCAGTACAAGCCAAAGCCTCAATAGGAATATGAACTTCAGATAAAAGTCGATCACAAAACACTTCAAAGTTCCCAAGTTGACAAGATGACGCTTTGTTCCAGCAAGGCGTATGTGCTTCAGTTTGTGACGAACTACTGAGCCTAGGTAGCAAATCGGTCTTCAAAGTGAACATTACAGGAAAGTGATCGGAAGAAATGATATCATAGTTTACCTTTACAGAATCAACGATGTTATCAGATGAAGATGAGCAAATGATATGATCAAGCCAACTTCGAGCAAAACATGAATCACTTAAATATGTAAACGTATCAGGATGCAGGCGTTCAATATCTGAAAAGATGAAGTTGTTATCTTGCACAAAATTATCTAAAAGTACAAATTCATGCTGATTTTTTTCGGATCTGCGTTAAAATCACCGGAAATAAGACAGTGGCAAGTACCTAATTCATTAATTGTAACTTGTAACAAGCCTAAAATCCGCTGATATTCATCACAATCAGAATTCGCAGTTGGTAGATACACGTTAAAAATTATGACATCAGGCTTATCTAACATCTTAATGCGAATACCGATAACACGACTTTCACCGTCAAAAACGATAGGTGAGATACCGTTGAGATTTTTTCGCCAAAGAATACCAACGCCCCCATAGGGTCTACCTGTGAGAACACCATGCGAGCTATCAAAGGCACTCACACCTATTGAGGTAAACTCATTATGCAACGAACTAAGAACTGATAACTTTTCCTTGTCAAGCCAATGTTCTTGAACTAATAAAATATCACAAGAATTAAGCAAAGCGTCAAGGGAACCAAGAGAGGAATTTAGACCTCTTACATTGTAGCTGGCAAGGTTAATGACGTCCATTATATAGGGATAACTATAGGAGAGAAATTTTTTGACCAAATGTCATGTGACCTCGATGACCTTTTACCTAAATATATGTTTATGTCAATAATAAGTAACCACAAGTGCTATGTCCTTTGTATTTAGTAGGATGGGAGACCTTATGACAACACACGCTTTACCTCATTAATTATGTACACATCTAATTCTGGGCAAGCGAATAGAGCTAGAGATCTGATTTTTTGGCATATAGGGATTAATTAGGAATATATTTTTTTTGAAAATGTCATGTGACCTTGATGACCTTTGACCTTGATTATACATATATATATGCATATTTCAGTAACCACAAGTTCTATACCCTCCAATTTTGATAGGATATTAGACCTTAAGATGTCACATCTTGTACCTCATTTATAATGCGCATATGTATTTCTTGGCTGGCCAATACTGCTAGAGGTCTGATCTTTTTTCCCGATTTAGAACCGTAACTTAGACATGCCTCATGTGTTTCACATTGGGAACAACGACATAGACCTATGTGCCCATAGATCTCAACACATACACTCCAATGATACTTCTTAATGACCACATTTTCCTGCCCCATCAAGACTAGTACTCCTATTACAAGTGGGGACTATGTCATTGTAAATGACTTGTTGAGTTAATGGTTGTATCACAGTATTCGATATATCTAATTCTGTATTTTTTCCATTTTATATTCTGAATAATTACATTAAACATATTTCACTGTCTCCAGTACATTTCATTTAAGTATTTTCACTTCATGCACTTTATCCCTTTCACACATGTTCAAATATCTGACCAGAGAACAAACACTAAATAGTCCAGGATGGGAGCTACAGTGTCATTGACGCTATTTTACTTCAGCCAATTCCTAATTTGCATATTAAATGAATTTTCATACTTAGGGATATTCATCTGAATTGACTTGATCAAAATTGATGTAACTTGCTATGTACATTTCAGACACTGTAATACAATATTATTGAAAGTCATTAATCATTTTCTCTTCAGCAAATTCCTAATTTGCATGTTTAATGAACTTTCCTAATTAGAGATATATATCTGAATTGACTTGACCAAAGTTGACAAAACTTGCTACATATATTGCAGATACCATGATACAACATTATTGACAATCATTAAGCATTTTTACTTAAGTCAATTCCTAATTTACATATTTAATGAACTTTGCTTATTAGGGATATATACTGGGATTTACTTGATCAAAGTTGGCAAAACATGACAACATTGATGATTATACCTGGTTAAAACAATATCGAAAGTCATTTCACATTTTCATGTCAGCTAATTTACAATTTGCATATCTAATGAGCTTGAAGGACTTGGCCAACGGTAATTACACTTGCTATATAAATGACAGCAGTCAAAGAACTTTAATATTTTTATTTCAGCTAATTACATATTTGTATACTTCATGACCTTTGAGAATTAATCAGCGGTGATTATTGTTCATTATGTTGATCATAATACTTTCAATGAAGTTGCAAACATGTGGCAAAGGTTCAAATTTACACATAACTGTATGAAACACGTGAGCATTTTCAGTTCATATCTGGTACTCTAAGGCAGACATGAACATTTCGCACTTTTGAAGTTTCGTTTAGCGGGAGGGGGGTTTGATCTAAACGAATTAAGACGGTCCCTTAGCTCGGTTATTGAACCAATCTTTTTTAGGATTGGGGATTTAGTCGGGCAGTTTGACTGTTGTCCTCTGCGCTAGGTGATTGGGTGCCGTGTGTTGTGGGTTCGAGTCCCGGTTGATACCATCGTATTTATATGTCTCGTCGTAAATTCTCTAACGGGATTCGATGGTACCTAATTAATTAGTAATTGTCAGCTCTGTTCGTCGCCTTTCGTCTCAGTGTAATATTCGGTCGTGTCATTGTTATAGTCGGGCCATGCTTTGTGTTGCCGACAAGACAATGAACAAAACTTGCAACAAAAGGGACTTCAATGCAGTGCTGTTAGACGTTGAGAACGTGATGACCGTACTTAGGTTTATCTCCGACCACTAACTAATGGCGATTTGTGGTTCAGCAAAGGGGAGTGATTGTGGTTTATCTTTAAGAAATTATATGAAGCCAAAGAAAACTGTTTTATGTATAATGCGACCAATCTTGTAATGTTTTATGGCTGCTATTTACAGAAAACTTGCGATATATAGACAATTCACGAGTAGGCCTATTTCTTTGAAAATGGGCAAAAATGCGTTTAGAGTCGGCAATTTCTTCTGAGGTTGCAGTCCCTTGGAACCTTTTATGACTAGACATGATTGAAACAAGTTCTTATTCAATATTCTGGTTTGTGTGGGGGTGAACGCGGAACCTTCCCACACATGAAGGGGAGATCTTCCTTCAAGTAGGTGAATGACATAAAATTTTATCGATTGTCATTACCGTCCTGACACCCATCTGTCATGCATGACGCCCGTTTCTAATTGGATGGCATGAATGCAGCTGCACTGTGGTGTCGATTCAAAGCAGTACCAAATATTATAATGAGACGAAGAATATCATAATGAGACGAAAGGCGACGAACAAAACTGACGATTACTAATTAATTAGGGTACCACCCAATCCCGTTACAGAATTTGCGACGAGACATGTAAATGCGACGAAAGCTGACCACTGGTATGCTTGGAAATACGACGAACCGTTCGTTCGCGTTCGTCTTTAGTGAAACATCGCTATTCGTACTTCAACAAAATGTACATTGACGAGTTACGACACTGTGCATAAACGAGTTTTGAATAGTTATTCTGTGTGTAGTGTTGACTCGAACGTAAATACTAATGTTAGAAAAAATTGAATGTCATTTTTTTAAATAGAGTAGCATAAAAAGTAGTAGGGAACGTGTCACATCATAATTATGCCTTTTTATCTCTCTTTCCTGCAGACAAACCAGTTATAACCATAATGACACCTGTCGTGAGTGCGCCTATTAACGGGACAGCTACCTTGGTATGTGAGTATGCGGCATACCCACCAGTCAATGACGCTATATGGCTACGGAATGGAATTCCAGTCGTGTAAGTACACCAAATTTCTGAAAAGTCATCATACTTTCGGATCAAACTATTCCTGGTCTTATTTAATGGTCTTTATGTTGCCCTGTTGCACTTATCTCTTTTCCATTTATAAATTCTTTGATCACCGGGCTTACTTTCTGTCCATACAACTGTCCCTTTTTCATTTGTCTATACTCGTCAAATATTTAAAGTATCATCTGTGTTTAAAATTAAAAAAGCAAGACAAAATCAATACATAGAGGCCACCGTGGCATATTAAGGCTTTACGTTACCTGTTTATTTATTACAGAACGACTTTCAGATGAGTGACTTGCACGAATTAAAGAGAAACAATTCTATTTTTATCTGTTTTATAGTGACATTTCGCCTCACATATTTGACAGTGATCTACAAAATACTACATTAATTTTGTCATGAGTGCAAAATCTTATCAAAATGCTCAAGTTACCTCGGTAGAGAATGATGAAGGACATCAATAGGAATTTTTCGTTGTGAAATAATTGGAATTTGTATATAAATATTTAAATGCGGTTTATATAATAATAACAATAATAATAATAATAATAATAATAATTATTATTATTATTATTATTGTCACTAGTAGTAGTAGTAGTAGTAGTAGTAGTAGTAGTAGTAGTAGTAGTAGTAGTAGTAGTAGTAGTAGTAGTAGTATTTATTTATTCATTCAAACTCGATAACGCAATAGGTGAAAAACGTCTTCATACAGGTTGAATAGGTAAAAAAGTATAAACAGTAAATAGAACTTGTTAACACATGAATAATAGATCTACATAAACAACTAGGAAGATGCATCAGACAAGCTAATAGAATAGAGAAAGTTATTACAAGAGTTCTTAAAACTGGTCTGTGACTCAGAATCCCTGATTGCTTTGGAGAGATTGTTGTATTCATCTACATCCGCAACAGACAAGGTGCTTTTTATAAAGGATTGTAAGTGTTCTGGGATCTTTAGGGAGGGTCAGATTGGAAGAACGCAGTGATCTGGAAGGGATATAGGTATTGAACATACTAGTTATATAATCAGGGGTTATATTGTGCGTTGCTCTGTAAATTTGGTCCACGCGTTGAGAAAGAGTTTCAAGTTAATCGGTAACCCATGAAGCTGAGTATACATGGGATAAGTGTGTCAAGAATAAGTCCCATTGCACGTATCTGTAGACGCTCCAAGGCATAATTATTTTTGTCATTAATAAAGCTCCAAACATTAGAACAGTAAATGATGTGAGGTGACATGAAACAGTACATGAAACCCTTCGGTGAGAGGAGAGGAAGAATGTGTTAGATACATGGCAATAGAAACAATTTAAAATTGATTTTGTTTTCAACGGTTGAAATATGTGCGGACCTGTCTACATTGTTAGAAAAGATGGCCCCTAGTGACTTCTCTGAGGCCGGGGCCAAAGACTTTATTGGCCAAAATGAAGTTAAAGTTTTGACTGTCAATATGTCGTCTCTTGTGAGAATTTGTAATAACCATTGATTTCGTTTTACTAGGGTGATACAACACGATTGGAACTAATTTGGGATAATTTCATGATGACGTAGTGTCGATTATATCTACAAATAAAATATGTCATCTACTTTTCTTTTTATATTACACACTTTTTTAATGAGTAATTCGCGATATTGCAATATTCAGCTATATGGCACCTAACACTTTTGAGAAGTTTGCAAAATATGAAAATCCAATAATCCCAAATTGGTTCCGATGGTGTTATACATAGTTTGTTAGTAAGACACCAATTTTCAATAATTTTCGTTGTTGAGGTAAGTATATGTATGCTGTTCAAGGACTTGTTGGAAACATGAAGTGTGGTATATCTGGAAATGAAGTACAAGGTGAATTATCTAGATGAAGCGGGAAATCTTTAACATAAATAATAATAAGAAATGGCCCTAGAATAGTGCCTTGCGGCACACTAATACGGACGTCAATTACATCAGATTTTTTTGCGTTTAAACTGCACCAATTGTATACGTGTGAGTAAGTATGATTTTAAAAATTACAGGGCTTTAACGTTAGGTATTTTCATGATATTTGTTCTCCTAAACTAATATGCCAATTTTTCTTATCAAAACATCGTTTGTTTGTAATCATAATACCCTATCAAGACGGCCTTATTGTTTGCAACAAACAAATGGTTTTGACTTGACTAAAATGTAATGATCAATATTAACATTTGACTTGCCACGAGTTGCAACTAACGGAGCCAAAACTTTGGCCGAATATAACATAACAAAGGTGCAAATTTGAACCAACGCAATAGAATGCAAATTAATAAGTGTGCTACATGGGGAATTTCACAAAGACCTTAGTAGCATCTAAATCATTTCCTAAGTACACTCTGGTCTCCACTAGCACAATAACAGTTTTAATCTATGAGAATCCCTTATAAGGAAATCTTCCACGATTGAATCGGTGTATGTGTGTGTCTGTCTGTCTCTCTGTGTTTTATGACAAGGACCTTTACCATAGCACACATATTTCCTTAATCATCGAACAAACGATAATTCATGACTTTTTTCATTTCTGAATATCTTGCGATTCTAGCGGTTTCAATGTGGAAATCAGAACAAATACTAAAGTGTCTTCCATTGTCTTTCGCGAAATAAGACCAAACCAGTATGGAGAGTATGAGTGCCGAGTTCACAACCAAGAAGGAACTGTTACAAAGACGATTCAGTTCATAGGTACGTTGTATTTCTTCTCACAGAGAATTTACGAAACAAAATACTGTTGTTGCTGAACTGCAAGATAATGGTTAGATAGACAAACAAACTCGGCATAAGTCCCATTGCAGAACGATCGCGATATCAACTGGGGTGATTTCGAATGGAACAACTGAAACAATGTTACAATTTCACAGGGGCCCCTGGATGATTGACAGGTTACCTTTTGTTCTATGCTGGGTAGGGTTAACGGTTATTTTCTGATTTTGGCAGCGCGGCGGTCGACTGCATTGCATGCACTGCACATTGACAAATTCCACCATTTTCTTTCCATGAAATCGGCCGTTAAAACACTCTTCCTTACAACAATTTTCACTCTAAATCATCGCCGGTGAAAGGGATTCACTGCTATTGCTATTCTTTTGAGAAGGCAAAGAGTGGATAAAAATTTGTACCATACTTATGAAATCATCACATTTTTCTCTCCATGATTTACGCGAGTACCGGACGATCGAACGCAAACAGTATTATTATCTCGCGGGTCAAGTACACACGGACGGTATCACTCGCGTTACTCCTAGCACTTGCAAAACGATGTTATTCTATCGACTACCGTAATGGATATGTCAGTTCTCTTATCGTCCATGCTGACTGCACAGAATGTCAATTGTTCCCTGTTATTTGCAGCAAAGTCGGGAAGACTCGCTCGTATCCAATCAGCTTGAGCGGACGTATAGAAATTGCATAATTCAATAGGCTGCAGAGCCTCGTTCTGAATGTAAACAAGCAATATGCCGGAATACACGTCGTTCGAGCGACTTGGTCGTGAAAATGGGCTCGAAAGCTCACAAATATGATTATTTAATGCGAAATTGAACATGCTATGAGGTAATGTACACTTTTGAGAGTAATTTCATCGTATCTATGTATGATAGAAATAAATACTAATGATAATTGACAACTGAATTCGTACGTTGCCATGATGGTTTATACCTCTCAGCTGTGTGCTATTTTTAGACTGTGACCCGAAACACACTGATACAGGTCTTGAACAAAAATAATACTTGTTGTGTCAAACCACTTGCTATTGAACAACGCTTGTGACAAGTTTCGTGAATTTCTGACAGTGCGCCTATATTTGCGGCATGATTTCACGATGCCATGTATGCGCTGTTACCGTACAAGGCCGATCGTACAGCCCAGTGTACGCGTACAGCGTATGTAACGCTATGGCACTGAGTTAATACGGCGAAACTCGCCTTTACGCTATCGGACTTCAGTCAACATTGACGAGTTGAAACATGGTAACTGGACAGTGATATACTACCCGTTACCAGTGAAAAGGAAAACTGTGACAAATCACGGTCACTAAAATCCACTCTTACAACGATATTATTATCTTGAAAGGCTGAGGGGTCAGTAAAATCAGACGTGGGAATGTCCGACCACCACATCCTGCATCGACTCCAAACAGACAGACACTGACAGTTGACAATGACCGAATACAAGAGAAGTCGGCCAGTACAGTATGCACCCAATTAGAATATGTGCTCCATATTAGTGTTTCTTTTTTTGAAGTCTCACTTAAGTTATATACGAAAGCGATCTAAATGTCATTATAAGATGACCGTAATGTTTGCAAACTTCACAGATCATAGTTCATGCACGTGTGATATACACACATTGGGTAAAATTAAAGATGGCGGTGTATCGCGGTGGTACTACTATCGTGGTACTACTACTAGCGAGTTTTGCAGTCTTCGTCATAGTTACACTTGAAGTTCGTTAAAAAGTCATAGGAGATGGCTGAAGCAACTTAGTTAAGAGTCATCAAGCCATGAATTTTACTGAAGAAATGGCATAATGTTTGCCTGAACTTTAATACGGTACGCGCGCGATCTGCAGAAACACGGAGGCAGACCGTACATGTTTTGCAGGGTGGACGTGGGAGCTCTTCGACTTTGAGTTGTTTTCTGAATGTTCGTAGTAGTATTAAACCGACAAAATAAACAAAAAACTATGGTAGTAAAAAGTTAAAATTGTTTGGCATATTCAACTGTGAAGAGAATGCGTATGCAATAATATTGCTTTGTTGCGAGTGGCAGACTTCTCCTGGCCGAGTCCCACTGGCCGAGTTGGTCGGCGCTGGCGATGGCCGAGTTTGCAACTGCCCGACTTCTCTGGTTACCCAATGGAATATCGGTAGCCAATGCCTACGAGGACTACCGCGAAATAGATAGTAACCCAAGCATCAAATATAAATATAACATTAAAGCTGCAAGCAGCGTTGGCGGGGCCCAAGCGATTAACATGGTGTCCAATTCTTGCACTGATTATATTATGTGCAAAATTGCCTTTCACAAACTTGAAAGAGCTCTCACTAAGAATGACAAAAGCGGAATTTCACTTCCATCAGTGTTTTGGTTCTGGAGAAGAAGATTTTTAGAGATAAATTGCGATTTTCGCGAAATCAAATATGGCGTCTTAAACTGAGCACGCGTACGGTTACCTACCAAAAATTTGTTTCAAAAGTACAAGACATATATGAATTAGATGCTACTCAAAATTGACAATACTGGAAGGTTAAAATATTCCATGAAATGAATGTGTTCATCTCTGAAATTTAGGCTGTAATAAATGCAAATTTGGTTAAAAAATAAATAATTCCATTTAGTCATATATTTTTTCATTTCATCTTTTCTGTTCAAATTTTTACTTTTGTATAATTTTATGACAAGACTGTGAAAAGTTAGAAATCACCCTTACCAAAAAGATAGCGCTATTTATGGTAGATATAGCGCTATTTTTGTAGGTTCTTAGGAGTTTTTGGTAGATCTCAAGAGGTGTTAAATAGGTGTCATTTTACTTGTAGGTCTTCAGGAATAAGTCTTGTTATGCATCTACTTAGTACCTAATAACACCTATCTTACACCTACTTCTGTATTAGATCAACTGTAGGTGACAAATAGATTTGTGTAGACCTATCATGACCTATCATACACCTAAAGGAAATTGAGGCGCCCTCACAGGAGAACAAACGTAAAAGCCGTAGTTGAACTTTAAACCCTATTTGAATAAAGAATTCTGCCTACAGGGTACACCCAATTGATCATTGTTTAGGGGATTTGCCGGCCTAAAAGTTTGTTGGCTGCAGGCTGGTGAATATTTATGTGACCTTTGCGCTTGTTTTGGTTCCGTATTGTTTTCAACCAAAATCTTAAAATTGGCCGATCTTAGCGATAGCACGGAGGTTGGACATCGCATTGCTGACATTTTTTGTGGTAGCAGCAGTGACTCATTTTATGGTTTTACCAAGTCCAAACATCGAGGATGACATGTACTCTCAGTCCTCTGGTTCGACTATGTGATTGCCATGAATCGTCTGACAATTAAAAGTTGACAAAGACGGTGCAGCAATGATCAACCCGGAAATAACGCTGATATCGATTCAAGACCAACATCGTATGCTTCAACAACTTCAAGTTGCAGTAATTCTGACAACGATTTGGGTGAGTGGAGTCATGAATTTGAAACGAGAGATGGTTTGACGATAAGAACATTGATGTTTGGTCATGGCGGGAAGTTCGTAATCGGAGAATGACGGTACCAGCTGTTGTAATATTGAACTACATCGTTACCCGAAGCCATGGAGGTACAATGAGTTGGATGTGGGAATAGAGCGATACGCGAACTAACTGAACAGCATGGAGGCGAAGCAAAATGATTCTAACCCAAAATGGCCTGAGAACATCTTGAGAACCCGGAACATTTTTGATTGAACATTTTCAACTTTGTTTCGGACTTACACCACGATGGGTCTGGTTGATATGTATGTATGTTTTTTCAAATATTTTTGCTTGAATTTCTGGCCAACTTGATCCAGTGCTTGCCTTCAGTGTTACTATGCCGAGAGACATGTTCACTTTGTTGACAGTGGCAGAGTAATACATAAAAGAGGTGATCCTGCATTTGACAAGCTTAATGGAAAATTCGTCGAATTTTTGGAACATGATCACCGGTATAATCTTAGAAAATGTGTAAATCTGAGTGATGTGGGATGTTTGTCTGTGGATGATACCATGGTCAAGTTCAAGTGACGTATATTATTCCACAGAAACAAGCCAAGCATTTAAGTTAACTGGAGTCTAAGCACAATCACATATTTAAAAAAAATAAATTTCTTGTGAAATTTTTGAACGAAAGATTGCTAAAATTCATAATTCATAAATTGTAATATGTACTTGATAAAATGTGCATTTCCGTGCTTTTTTAGTCCCCACGGACACCGTCCGGGGGGACTTATAGGTTTGGTCATGTCCGTGTGTGTTGCGTCCTTCGCGTGCGTGCGTGCGTGCGTGTGTGCGTCCGTGCGTGCGTCCGTCCGTTCACGCAGATATCTCAGAGATGCAAGAAGCGATTTCATTCAAACTTGGTACAAGGATTACTTCATATGTCATACAGATGCACGTCGATTTGTTTTGTGATACGATCCAATATGGCCGCCAGGCGGCCATTTTATTACGATTTTTTCATGTACAGAGCCATAACTCAGACATGTTTCAACCGATTTTATTCCAAGTTGGTACAAGGACATTGACCAATGTCACAGATATGCACATCATTTTGTTTTGTGATACGATCCAATATGGCCGCCAGGCGGCCATTTTATTACGATTTTTTCATGTACAGAGCCATAACTCAGACATGTTTCAACCGATTTTATTCCAAGTTGGTACAAGGACATTGACCAATGTCATAGATATGCACGTCATTTTGTTTTGTGATACGATCCAATATGGCCGCCAGGCGGCCATTTTATTACGATTTTTTCATGTACAGAGCCAGATCTCAAACATGTTGCAACCGATTTTATTCAAAGTTGGTACAAGGACATTGACCAATGTCATAGATATGCACGTCATTTTGTTTTGTGATACGATCCAATATGGCCGCCAGGCGGCCATTTTATTACGATTTTTTCATGTACAGAGCCATAACTCAGACATGTTTCAATCGATTTTATTCAAAGTTGGTAAAAGGACATTGACCAATGTCATACATATGCACATCGATTTGTTTTGTGATACGATCCAATATGGCCGCCAGGCGGCCATTTTATTACAATTTTTCATATACAGTGCCATAACTCAGACATGTTTTAACCGATTTTATTCAAAGTTGGTACAAGGACATTGACCAATGTCATAGATATGCATGTCAATTTGTTTTGTGATACAATCCAATATGGCTGCTGTGTGGCCATTTTATTACGATTTTTTCATATGCAGAGGCATAACTCAGGCAAATCTCAACCGATTTTATTCAAAGTTGGTACAAGGACATTGACCTATGTCTTACATATGTAGGTCAATTTGTTTTGTGATACGATCCAGTATGGCTGCTAGGCAGCCATTTTATTACGATATTTTCATGTACAGAGCAATAACTCAGACATGTTTCAACGGATTTTATTCAAAGTTGGTACAAGGAGATTGACTAATGTCATTCATATGCATGTCAATTTGTTATGTGATACGATCCAATATGGCTGCCTTGCGGCCATTTTATTACGATTTTTTCCTGTCGAGGGCCATAATACTGTAAGGCATATCTTAAACGATTTTATTCAAAGTTGGTACAAGGACATTAAACTATGTCATACATATGTTTGTCAATTTGTTTCTTGATATGATCCAATATGGCTGCATGGCAGCCATTTTGTTACAATTTTTTCGTGTCCTTAGCCAAAACTTGGCATGTCTCAATTAATGAAGAGGACTCTATCCTCTTAGGACATGTAATCAAAGTACCCATTAACAAGTGGGGACTGTGTCATCAACGATGACTTGTTAGAATTTAGTTACTGTGGTCACATACATAGGTCTATCATAGGTCACTTATAGGTGCTACTTGTATCTTAGTAGGTGTGTTGCAGATTTATGTAGGTATGTTAGTAGGTCTGTCATAGGTCTGTACTAGGTACAAGGTAGGTGTCACAGTAGGTGACTAGTAGATTTCTGTAGGTATCATGTAGGTTGAAATCCTTTTTTTTCCAGGTGAGGCAAGTAGTAGGTGTGCAGTAGATTTTCGTAGATATTTAAATGACTTAATTTGCATCTCATAAATATTTCGTTGAAATTACTACTTAACGCCTATGATGACCTACTTGTTAGCTTGTAGTTTTGTAATAGGTGTAGGTAGATTTCAAGTAGATATCCATTGTTTCAGTTGGAAATAAGCTCTGTACACAAACTTTCACCTCTCTGTCACCTATTTGTCACCTCTGTAAAATAGCGCTATCACCTACTAAAAATAGCGCTATGTTTTTGGTAAGGGCAAGCATGGTGACCCCATCTTTTGTCTTTAATAGTTGATTATTCTCATATGCAAGAATTCAAAAATTTCCATGTGTTCTTCCTTGTGTTGCTCTCTGGCCTGATCTTGTTTAGGTAATGTTTCACTATCACGATCGTCATTTGACACAAACTCTTCTTCAACTACCATGTATATCAGAGTCAGAGCTATCTCTGTCACTGCTCACGTATGCAGTAACAGTGACACTACAGTAGCAGGGCGGTATCTGATAGTGACAGTTGCCAATAGGCAGTAACTTGATAATTTTGACAATATTTTTGTTCAGTTTATTATACAACTGTGTTCTTGTTCTACTCTCAACAGCATGTTGAACTGTCAAGTATTCAGCTTGCTAGCACAGCCTGTGTATGTGTACCATGCATCAGTGCTGACAACTGACTGTCAGTCTGGACTCTAATTAAACTATCACCTAATACATATTTATATATTACAGGCTTTTGTCGACAAACTGAACATGTGTGTTTGAGCTGCTGAAGGGAGATATATTGGATAGTTATTGCAAAAATCATCAACGGTTGCAGCTTCTGCCCTGTTACTAGGCTCATGTTTGATTTTTTTACGGCAATCACACATGTTTAGATTTTTTCGAGATAAAAGTCTTGGAATGTGACAAAATGGTTGTTGATTCTGTTAAATTATTACTAACATTACAACATTTGAATGACATAAAGATGGTATTCATTTTTCATTAAATTACCTACAAAAAACTTGGAATCGGAAATTATAAAACATAAGGACCACTTGATTTTCAAGTGCCCCCCTACAGGTAGAGCAAAATTTTCAAGCTCCATAAATTTAGCAAGCGATGCTCGACAGCGCACAGCGTATCGATGACACTTGGGGCAGGGGTCATGACCAAAAACGTCAGTGCGTATTCACGGCCAGCTTGAATCATGCCACGGATCGTCGAAATCACGGATCATAAATCCAAATGTTCATGTCTATTACGTAAACAGAACCCTAAAATATAAAACACATAATGTTTTGATATGGAATAACATCTGTTTGTTTCACTGACGATCAAGTTAAATGCTCAAATATCGCGACAAGACTTGGGCATTTACACGACATGAATGCGGAAGTACTTCGACTCGGCAGATGAGCCGAGCGCCCACTCTGAAAACTTGTTTACGATATCACGTCACAGTACACTGAAAATTCTTGGGACATCATCATTGAGGAGCAAATTCATACAAGTTTCTAACGTCAGTAGGGATATTTGCTTGTTGGCAGCAATACACCACCAACATTTCGCCGTTCAGGAGTGCCATCCTCGCTCTACGTTGTAAATAAAGCCGTATGCTTTTGCCGTGACCTAGCTTTCCAAAGTCACGGTAGACTTTCCGCAATAGTCGTCGGAGATTTTGTTGAATATATCACGCGTGGTAGAAACCGCAATTATCCATAATCATACACAGGCACCTACAGCCAAACACGGATTTCAAAACTTATCCGTAACTTGAACAGCCTCTTCGAAAACGTTCAGTGACTCCAACCCGTTTGGTGGGTCAACGATCACATCGGAATGATCGACACCCGTTGCACTGATACATTGTCATCAAGAAGTTTTCTTATGATTTCGTGTTTCCTTGGCTGCCGCCTTTAGTAAAACTTGTTATGTTGTCGACAACTCTGGTGCTGTCTCGCACTGGTCCACAGTTACGAGTGTTTGTATACGTACCGGCGCCGCGTACTATGCATATAAGAAGGGGAAGTTGGGAAACGGAATGGCCGTTATACGCACCCCTCGCCGAGTTTGGAGGCCGATTTCCCTCACAATAAGCCTCAATTATATACTAAACCAGCATCGATGGCCTCCAATACATCTTAGAATTCATACCTACAAGCCTCTTTGCGTCAAAAACGACCGTCTGTCCGTTTTTGGGTGCGATTTCCGTGTTTTTTGACGTGATAGAACACTTTCATTCTACAGCTGTGGGCGGGGTCAGACCAGCCGCGCTGTGATTGGCTAATTTTTTTCCGATCGACCCCATGATGACCTCTCTTGTTTTGATCGCTCGTTTGAGGCATAAATACAGCCCGGTGGTTTCAATCGGGTTCGAACTCATTTAGGAAATGGAGGCTACTTCACATCTGCTCTACTAAAGTTGTTTTATATTACGATATGGTGAATAACAGGATCATTGTAGTTATTTTGTTTGGAATAAATGGCGAGACACTGGCGAATCGATATTGCTATGACCCTGTATAAATATAGTTTGCTGCGAAAACGAGCCCTGCCACTCCTTGACGTGTTCTGTTGGGAGTGGGGCAATGACCAACCTACCCGAGTGGTAGAGGCTACGGATTCGCAGCAAAAATATAGTTAAAGGGAAAGCAATTCCACACGTACACATCGTCCGCGTCCATAGATTGGTGGTTTGCGTTTAATGTATAGTAATGTGTAATTTTTGTTTCACTGTCTTGTATATAGAGCCGATTTCCGGATTTTAATTCCAAGCGCGCCGTCCTCCCTGTCACAACGCTTGTCCCACTGCGAAACACACACATCCTGTGTAGAAAAAAAAACACCAACAAAACACTGCAGACTCACTAGAATGCTTGTACAAAACAGACAGCCGAGAGACACCGAACGAAGTTGATACATCATCACAGATGAGCGGCAACTTAACCACACAGTTGGAAGTCTCAAGTAAAAAACAGTTGGTGAAATGTACCTTCACGTCTCAGAACTCGACATCAGTACATTCGCAGTGAGCACCGTACATGATTCAGTGTCTTCACCACACATCATAACTGGCACATTACAGAGAGTCAAATCCGCCTTTAACTCTATGTTTAAAATTTCGCCAAACTTTCTCCCTGCACAGTTTAATATTGATGAAAGCGTTGCAGATTCAATTTCCTTATATGTGGACCTTTCAATTATGACATTTTGGCATCTGAAAATAGCTATGCGATAATTAATTATTCATATACACAATAGGTGAAAAACACAGTCAACAGACGAACGATCATTAACTTGTCATTTCATAAAAATAAGAGGGAAACTCAAAAAAATAAAACGAAAGTTTCATCAGCTGTGTTATCTCAAACACTTTAAGAATTAAAGCGAAATGAAAAAATTAGATTAATGTTTTTTGGGGTTTTTTTTCAGATATATTTTTCATTTTACAACGCGGCAAATAGGCTTGATTTCCCATAGAAAACAATGACGTATAATACACCGAACAGACTGCACACTTCTCGCCGGTGCAAATTCCTCAATTTTGAACGAATAATGATGAAATTGAATGAATAATGATGAATTTCTCCATGAAAATGTTTTATTTGCATTTTTTTTATTCCGATCACTGAAATATACGGACTGTTGCCGTCCATAATTTGGCGATCTTACATATGCAGTGTACAAATAAATTGTACATATGCAGAACAAGGGTCTTAAATTGACGCATTTTAACCAGTATGCGTCTCATAAGTTGTACAGCCCAAATATCTGTCATTTTGTTGTAAATAGACCAAATTTGGGCGAATATCAACGATAAAAATTCCAGTAAATTTGAAAAAATAAAACAGAACGGAGGCGAACGGGCCGCGCAAAGTGTCCACTGTCATCGAGCGGTGAACGTTATCGATCGATATTGTTTATTGGAAATTGATACTATGTTGTGTTGCTCACTCGCATGACCTTCCCAGCCAAAAATGGCGCAAAACTTAGCCAATGTGCGCCAAAATGTGCTGAAACATAAACACATCACAAAAACTGTAAAGAGTGTCGACGATTCAATTTTAGTTCAAGAAACCAACGGATACGTTGGTACTATGGTATGTAAGTCAATATATACGGGTTATTGTGGACATATTCATGACGTGACCTGAACGCATGAGCCGTACGCCAGCAGATTTCGATCGATATTCTATCGAAAATAAATTGATACAATGTGTTCGCTGTCGTCACTAGCAACCGGCCAAAAAGTGCTCTGAGGTAAAAATATGCTTCGCAGAATATGAGACACTCGGGCATAGTTTCGCCCCGCAGTGGTTGTAGCTTTTGAGTAACGGTGTAACAGTCTTCTCGAATATGCCTATCAGCAATCCCTTTCTATAGCCTAATTTTAATGTCTCCGCTAGGTGACAAGATACTAACGTTGTGAGTTCGAACCCGATTGAAACCACCGGGCCGTGAGCGATCTAAACAAGAGAGGTCATCATGGGGTCGATCGGAAAAAAATTAGCCAATCACAGCGCGGCTGGTCTGACCCCGCCCACAGCTGTAGAATGAAAGTGTTCTATCACGTCAAAAAACACGGAAATCGCACCCAAAAACGGCATAGTTTCGCCCCGCAGTGGTTGTAGCTTTTGAGTAACGGTGTAACAGTCTTCTCGAATATGCCTATCAGCAATCCCTTTCTATAGCCTAATTTTAATGTCTCCGCTAGGTGACAAGATACTATTCATGTTAAAAAATGTTCATGTATTTCATTCACTTTGAAAAAAAACGTCAAAATATTTCCTTACAGATGTGCTAAGCAAACTATCTTGACTCGCACCAACTTTGTAAAAGACCTTGGTGTATTTTTAACAAGTAAACTTAACTGGAGTATGCACATTAACCATGTTGTTTCAAAGGCTTTAAAATGCTTGGATTTATCAAGCGTTCTTGTAAATATTTTAATAGCATCAAAGTTTTAAAACATTGTATGTCTCCTACGTCAGAAGCCACGTTGAATACTGCTCACCCATCTGGTCCCCTCATCAATTATATTTAATAAGGAAATTAAAAGAGTCCAAATAAAATTTATCAAGTATCTTTGTTTCCGTTCATCGATGGCTTACTCAAGGGCTCTGTATAGTAACCTATGTTATGAATTTCGCCTTCCCACATTGGAGAACAGGCGAAAATTTTTAGACACCTCTTTTTCTTTATAAAATCCTTCACTCAGTTTATAGTGTACCAGATGTCCTTGCACAGATTCATTTTAACGTTCCTGCTTTTACATTGCGTCGTGCTGTTCTTTTTAGACCAGTGTCAGCACGTACGAATATCTTGAAACACTCATTTTTATCACGATCTCAGACATATTTTAATTCTATCTGTAACAAGCAAAATTTAGATATTTTTAATAACTTAAGTAATTTTCGTCATGGATTATGTAAGATCCTTTTTTCTGAATGATTACTTTTATCTGGATGTTTTTCTGTGTGTCTTTCGCTGTGTTGCTGTTTTTTGGTTATTTCTTATGTGAATTCTCCTGTCTGTTTGTTTACGTTGTAACTGTTATATATTTTCGTTTTGTATTATATTTTTATTTTCAAACGAACCTGTTATTGGGGCAACCTGTTGGTTCGAGATTAATAAAATAAAAAAAATAAAAATAAAATAAAATACTAACGTTGTGAGTTCGAACCGATTGAAACCACCGGGCCGTGAGCGATCTAAACAAGAGAGGTCATCATGGGGTCGATCGGAAAAAAATTAGCCAATCACAGCGCGGCTGGTCTGACCCCGCCCACAGCTGTAGAATGAAAGTGTTCTATCACGTCAAAAAACACGGAAATCGCACCCAAAAACGGACAGACGGTCGTTTTTGACGCAAGAGGCTTGTAGGTATGAATTCTAAGATGTATTGGAGGCCATCGATGCTGGTTTAGTATATAATTGAGGCTTATTGTGAGGGAAATCGGCCTCCAAACTCGGCGAGGGGTGCGTATAACGGCCATTCCGTTTCCCAACTTCCCCTTCTTATATGCATAGTACGCGGCGGCCGTACGTATCACTCCACTCGTAACTGTGCACTGGTCTATCACCGGCTGTCAGGGGAGGACACAGCGACATTGCACTTTTACATGATATCCGATAGTTACGGCTAATAGACTATACAATATCGAAGTTAGATTGGCTCGGCTAGATCTATTAGGTGGTGAAATCTCCGATATAGGATATTTACCTGCGATTAGACAGAATCAATATTGCCTAGTGTCGAAGTCAGAGTCAGTCCTTGGGAGTCGGGTTTGACCAGAACAGTAAGGTGGTGAAATCTTCGATATATATCGGATATTTACCCGCGATTTGACAAAATCTAGTACCGGTATCGTCCAGTATCGAAGTTAGAGTAAGTCCTTGGAAGTCGGGTTTGACCAGAACTGTAAGGTGGTGTAATCTCCGATATATATCGGATATTTACCCACGATTTGACGGAATCTAGTATCGTCTAGTGTCGATTAATAGAGTCCCCAAATCACCGATAAATATCTGGTAAATATCGGCGATTTCACAAACCTTGCGTGCCGAGGCACAGGGCAAGTCATTCTAGTGTCGTCTACTATCGATATAGAGTCCCCAAATTGCCTATAAACATGGAGTAAATATCGGCGATTTCACAGATCTGGCGTACCGAAGCACAGGGCAAGTCATTCTACTATCGTCTAGTATCGATATTAGAGTCCCCAAATCGCCGATAAATATCGGGTAAATATCACAGATTTCACAGATCCGGCGTACCGAGGCACAGGGCAAGTCATTCTAGTATCGTCTAGTATCGATATTAGAGTCCCCAAATCGCTGATAAATATCGGGTAAATTTCGGCGATTTCACAGACCGGGCGTGCAATGGCAGAAAGCAATTACAGTGAAATACGATCAAGCTACAGAACTTCATAAAACAAGGTGTTGTTTTAATCGATGTGTATCAGCGATCTTTACGACATAAACAGCTGGGCTTGATGTGGTCTTGTTTACATCTTTAATCAGCTACATGCTCTCAGTTACATAACGCACAAGGGCCACTCCATGCATGTCTGATAGATAATCATAAACAAATCACCACACCTTGCAATGTCATGTATCTTTCTTTTTTATTCGTGATGAATAAGTGAGCGTGCATTCAGACACCTACATATAAAATTACCCGAATAGCTTCATTTATGATCCTTGACACTCACATATCAGCTGTGCGTAGACCCCAGTAATTGTGCCCTGGTGGGACCTTGTCCCGCTCTTATTCAGTCAATCACACCAGTTGGCCACCCCTTAAAGCTAGTGGCACACTCCTCTAAGTACTTCTGTGGCAGTATACTTGACAACGTCACCTGGCGTACAAAAGCTGGCCGCCAAAGTTGCCTTACACAAGGGCCGAGATTAGGGTTCGTGTGACTGCTAGCTGAATTTGACAGCGGGCATTGCAGTCTGTTGTGCCGTCTTTGACTTTCAAGTGTACAATATAACATACATCACTGATCGATCTTCTGACTGACGATGTTTTAAACTGCAGCCTTATGAACATTGAGGCGACTTTAATAACCGATCCAAATGCCTTTCGCAAACTTGAAAGTGCTCGTACTAAGGGGTACACCATTTGATTTCTGGGGGGGTATGGAGGATTTTTGAGAAAAAAAAATTGTCGCCAGGTGAGATAGAAGAAAAAAAATTGATCCTGTCATGGCCTGAGAAAAAAAAAATTGTCATAACAGACAGAAGTGAAAAAAAAAATTGTCACAATGCACCAGAATTAGCAAAATTTGGAAACCCTATTCTCATGTATTCTTTGCCGGCGCGCCGCCATAGGCGGCGCAAATGTTTTTAACACAAGCAATTCTTATGTTTTTTTCCCAGCACTTATGATATAAGCATGCACTACATAGGTCTACTTTACACCTCAGTGCACTCAATGTTTTCCTTCCCTTTACTGACCCAAGAAATCATATTTCAGGATTTCTGTTGCAATATCTCAATGGCATAGGCACTATCTAAAGGGGACTTTTTGACTTCTGTAAATTGTGAAAATTTTAAAACACAAGACAGGAGTCAATAAACTAGTGTTAAAATCAATATATTATTCTCTCAATATAATATATTAGGAAGATGTACAAGTTGACAATGAAAAATTGAGATACAAGGGAGGGGGTCACTAAAAAAATTGAAAACTTCAGGGGGGCGTTACTCAAAATGTGGAGAGGAAGAAAGGGGGGCGGGTTACTCAATTTTTTTTGGCGAAGTAAATTGAAACACATCTCAGATTGCACCATTGCACACATCCATTTCTCAAAATTTTAAATGCGAGAGGGGGGCACCCCCTCTCGTGCTCTCCCCCCTTGGGTCTTCTAACAGTTTTACTGGTAAAAGACAAATTTAAAATACCCCTTGAATTGCACTACACTGCACCGTGGCGCACATCAATTTCTCAAAATTTTCACAGGATCTAGGACAAAACTGAACTGTTCATCCTTTATTATCACAGAAACATGTTTTCATTTACCTCATTCAATGACCATTTTGACAGTTAAACATACCATATTCATGCTTTTCATTAGAAGCTGGCAGCTGGAGAAATGACACAAGAAGGTCACAGATTTTCCGTTCCTGTATATTTATTTATCTTCAGTCTCTGGCAAACAGAACTGTTTTTCACAAATTGTATTGTCATTTTTTTGGTTGTTGAATATTGTGACACAAACACTGATCATGCATAAAATGTAAAAAAATATTGCAGTGTTCAATGTCATTTTCAAACAGTTTTACCGAGTGCAAAATAACCTGAAACTCCTCCCAGATTGCACCATTAAACTCATCAATTTCCCAAAATTTCCAATATGAGAGGGGGAAACCCCCTCTCGTGCTCTCCCCCTTGGGGTGTTCTAACAGTTTCACTTAGTAAAAAAATTAAAAAAACACCTCAGATTGCACCAGACTGCACCATTGCACACATCAATATCTTAAAAATTTCCATGCAAGATAGGGGAAAGCCCCTGTGACACTTTCCCCCCTAAGCGTCTCGCGTGTTCTCCCCTGTACGGTACTTTCAAATTCTACCCGGTCAGATATCCTAGTGAAAACCTTGTCATAATACCCATCCAAATTAAACAATATTCTATATGGTTAGATACTGCGTGAGCTTTATATCTATATTTTATTGTGACTTACAATTTCATTTTGATGGGTTCACCTTTTTTGAACCATCATGAGATAACTATGATAGTCTAGCAGAGTACATCAGGATTTCAAAGGTCTTTACTGTTGCTGTATTTTTTAAATGTTACAAATACATGTATTTGTATTTAACTTTTCTAAGTGGGGGGATCAGTCAAAATTTCGGAGTTAGAGAGGGGCTTGCTCAAATTCATCATGGTTGACGGGGGGGGGGGGGTGTCACTTAAAATTTCTGAGTTTCAGGCCGTAAATAATGACGGCTCCCGTATACAACGCATCACAAACTTGATGACAAAGAAAAAAAAATTGCATTGCTACGCCATTTGAAAAAAAAAAAATGATGCAGCTCTGACAGTAGAAAAAAAAAATTGCTGTAACTGTGACAGGAAAAAAAAATTGCTCCCATACCCATTTCCTCCATACCCCCCCAAAAATCAAATGGTTCTCCCCTAAGAAAGACATGAGTAAAATGTCAGTTGAATCTGTGTGTTGGTTTTTGAGAAGAAGATTTTTAATGATTAAATTGCGATTTTCGCTATATCCATTACGGCGAACAAACCTTCTGACTGACCCAAACGCCCTTCGGAAATTAAAAAGAACTACCACTAGGGATTATAGTGTAAAATCTTAGTTCAATCTGTGTATTGGTTCTGGAGAAGAATGTTTTTAAAGATTAAATTATGAGTTTTGCAAAATCAAATACGGCAGCCAAACCATGTGACTGATCCAAACGCCTTTCGCAAACTTGAAAGAGATCACACTTTAGATGATATACATAAAATTTCAATTGAATCTGTGTGTTTGTTCTGGAGTAGACAATTTTTAAGAGTAAATTACGATTTTTGCAAAATTCAATATGGCGGCAAAGCCAGGTGACCTATCCAATTGCCTTTCACAAACTTGAAAGAGATAACACTATAGATGATGCATGTACAATTTCTGTCGATTCGGTATGTTTGTTCTACAGAAGATTTTTAAGGATGAAATTACCATTTTCACAAAATCCAATATGGCGGCCAAACCGAGTGACCGATCAAAACGCCTTTCGCAAACTTGAAAGAGATCACACTTCAGATGATATATGTAAAATTTTAGTTCAATCGGTGAACCGGTTCTGGAGTAGAAGATTTTTAAAGATTAAATTGTGATTTCACAAAATCCAATATGGCGGCCAAACCACGTGACCGATCGAAATGGTTTTTTGCAAACTTGAAAGAGATCACTGTAAGGATGACATGAGTAAAATTTGAGCTTAATCGGTGTTGTGGTTCTGGAGAAGAATATTTTTAAAGATTAAATAACGATTTTTTGCAAAATCCAATATGGCGGCCAAACCATGTGACCGATCCAAACGCCTTTTGCAAACTTGAAAGAGATCACACTTTAGATGATAGACGTAAAATTTTAGTTCAATCGGTGAATCGGTTCTGGAGAAGAAGATTTTTAAATATTAAATTGTGATTTCACAAAATCCAATATGGCGGCCAAACCACGTGACCGATCAAAATGCTTTTTGCAAACTTGAAAGAGATCACTGTTAGGATGACATGAGTAAAATTTCAGATTAATCGGTGTTTTGGTTCTGGAGGAGAAGATTTTAAAAATTAAATTACGTTTTTTGCAAAATCCAATATGGCGGCCAAACCACGTGACCGATCCAAACGCCTTTTGCAAACTTGAAAGAGATCACACCTCAGATGATATATGTAAAATTTAGTTCAATCGGTGAATCGGTTCTTGAGAAGAAGATTTTTAAAGATTAAATTGTGATTTCACAAAATCCAATATGGCGGCCAAACCACGTGACCGATCAAAATGATTTTTGCAAACTTGAAAGAGATCACTGTAATGATGACATGAGTAAAATTTGAGCTCAATCGGTGTTTTGGTTCTGGAGAAGAAGATTTTTAAAGATTAAATGAGTATTTTAGAATATCCAATATGGCGGCCAAGGTCACGTGACCGCATGCGATTTTATTTAAAAATTCTAAAGACCTTAGGTCATGCTTGCTATACAAAAAATTTCAAATTGACTAGACCCCTACGTCTCTGGAGAAGCCATTTTTAGGTTTTTGGAAAATCCAATATGGGCGCCAGGTCACGTGACCAATCAAATTTCAAGGGTCAGGTGCACGAGTACTAATTGGCTCCTATTAGCCCTGCAAGTTTGAGAAGTTTTCGTTCAGCCGTTTGAGAGATCCAGGTGAGCAAAGAAACGGCAGAAGAAGAAGAAGAGGAAGTCAGTAGAACTTGAGCAATAACAATAGGGTCCCAGCCGGTCGGCTTGGGCCCCTAATAAGTTGGATTGACAACAGTAAAATATGTGATATTGTTGCAATCTTTGGGCCTAAACAATTTGTAAACGTGAGCAAGGCGTCAGCGGAGAGCAACACGTTCCTCACTCTAAGCGGCCATCTTGTCTTCTGATGGCGGGACGGTGTACGACCTACGAGGCCAAAGCAGTGATTTGCAGGGCATGAACAAGAATAAAACTAAGTTAGGGGGCTTAAATAATGATTAGACTGTCTAACTATGTAAAAATATTCACAAGAATCAGCTGGGCATGTAGTTGCGGCAGCCCGAAAGTAGGCCTATGTTTAGCGAGCCATAGATCGACAATACACACATAGCACCAAAAGTAAGCCGTAGAAGTCGATAAAAATTCATAGGCACAAACTTGACTGCTTTATATGACCATAGAAATGTCTCTGACATCGTTTGTTGGGGAAAAATGGGCTGAAATTGCCCCCCAAAAAACAGGAAAAATCACACTAACGGTCAAGTAGAACAGCGCCCTCATCACTTCAATTTGAACGAAATTCTAATATAAATATCTCCGCTCAAGCTGAATGTGACTGCCGTACGTACGGTGTACATCACTACCCTGCTGTGAATAAGCTCCAAAAGCAGCCATAGGATTTATCTTTATCAAATCAGGGCCAGGTAGTGCGCTACTTTCCCTAGTTTTTCATCTTCTGAAGCAAATAACCTATATGCCACATTCCTACATTTCTTGTTCGACTCGAAAAAAACACTCGTATACAGGCCTGGCCCATGCACAGAGTAATAATGCAATGATGGCCGTGCACCCGTTCTTTCCAATTAGCTAGAGGGTCTGCCATTGTTCTTTCATACCCGTAAACCCCTGCATCTACAATGGTATGGTCCCACTGTGCTCACATGCGGTACGCTCGGAGGGGGGGGGGAGTTAGGTGCAGCATATTAGCCAAGGGGTCTTTTCATCACCTAGAAGACCTACTTGAGTTGTATGCCACCATTTTATTACAGAGTAATACATACAAATATAAACAATCTTGGAAGTGTTTCTTTGGCAAAATTTGTTTATTGTCATTTTGAAAAGAGAAAGTGTTATATTATTTCTAAATGAATTTTGAGGTTTTTCTTTCTCTCTTTCTTTCTGATTTTACAAGTCCCATCATTTGCATAAAAGTCGGGAAGACTGTGCCCCAGCACAGAGTGTAAACTGTACAAGCACAGGCACAGGGGAGGAAGGAATAAAAAACATCCCCAAAGGGGAGGTTGGGCTATACAAGCCCATGTGGGGGAGGGTGGACTATACAAGCCCCCGCACAGGGTGAATTACTAGTATACAAGCCCCAGCACAGGGTGGAAACCCCTAAACAGAGTGATCTAAATATGCAAATCTATTTTCCCTGAGCATGGGATCTTTTAGAGGTCATGACCTAAAAGAGATTATGACCCCTCTATTTTCACTGAGCTAAGGGGTCCTTAAGGGGTTCAGAAGGTTCCTCGGGGCCAATCTTACTCCCAAATTTATAGTCCACAAGTCTCGCGAGATTTTGAACCCTCACATTTTACGAGATGTGCTGACTATCCAACTGCCATTAGTACTCATATGCATCTGGCGAGGCACGGTGTGAAAGTGAACACACATATATCCGTATTGAATGGGTTTGATTCCCGCTCGGTCGAGATTAATAGAATCTCACACCCCCAAGGACCTGGGATCAGATTTCTCACACGAGTTGGGGATATTTTGTCTCACACTAGCCTGCGGCTCGTGTGAGACAAAATATCCCCAACGAGTGTGAGAAATCTGATCCCAGGTCCTTGGTGTGTGAGATTCTATTTCACACATGATCACAAAATGCGTTAAATTCACACTGGAAGTTGAAAAACTGAACGATCATTTTAACTGTATCAGTGACTATCCTACTTCGTTGCCATGTATTATTCCGCGTCACCAAATGTAGTCCCTAATTTCTCTCAGGTCACACGCTACAAATAAACAACGCATATAAATAAATACCATAACACAATTTATTTTATCGATAACATGCAAAAAGATGTTATTTCAACTTTAACTTGAGTTACAATAAATAACGATAAATATCAACGCACCGAAACACTGGCATAGACACAGTTTACTGTAGGCCTATGTCCGTGCCTACTGACTATTTTCACTTTCTGTGTCAGAATAAATTACATATTTTCGCTTGCACGGAGGTTCACGAATATTACAGGTAACATTGAATGTACCACCAGCTATAGTGCAATTCTCGAATATCGATGTGGATCCGACACTGTGAGTTTTTGAGGACTTCGGTTTGCTTATGGTAGATGCCTGAGACTGTTGAAGAGTCATGTACGATGTTGTGGATGACGTTGATGCTCTGGGATGAAGAGCGCTGCTCTGAAGTTGTTGATGGGATGTGTCAGTCAAGATATGGGACATAGCGTACTGCTGTTTATCGGACAATTTGCAATAGTTATTAACTGACTGCACATTTTTATGCGCGCTTTTCTGCATTGTGTGTGTTGGTGGCACGTTGTTGTCATTCAGTTTCTGTAGCAAGTATTTCCTGGCACTTGTATTGGTGAGTCGTTTGCCATGACAAGATATTCCGCTTTTCCCAGCCATATTCTTCATTATTTAGGCCATTGTGTTCGGACCCATCGCCTGACGCTTGAACCAAACGACATCAGACGGTTGCGGTGTATTTTTAATAGCTAAGTAGAACGGAGTTTCCGGACCCATGAAGTTCTTTGGTCGCAACAATGCGTAGAATTTATACAGAGCAACTGGGCACCTATTTTTGTCATCGGGGTATGAATACATCTGTGGCTTTACAGGTCTAACATCGCTCACATTTTCGCCAGTTCTAGTCTTCGTCTGGTGTTCGTTTGTCATTTCAATAAACTCTCTGCCATCAGCATCTCGTTTAAGTTTAACATCTCCCCAACAAAGAGATCTATGTTCTTTCACTGCCTCATTCCAAAGTGCAACATATTGTTCAACCAGAGTGTATTAATGACTGATTGGGGCGTGTGGGCGCCTAGTTGTCTGTCCGCATACAACTTATTTACATCGTCGTCAGTGAGAGTATCGGCTTTATGTGGTAGGTTTCCCTTACCGTGTTTCCTTAGGTTTTTCTGTTTTGCTTTCAGTTTTTCTCGAGTAGAAAATAAAATCCAAACCTGTTACTAATGATGCCTCATACTTGACCCAACCTAGATGTCTTTCTAAACTAGTTAACATCACCAGTAGGTAAGACGGTTCGTACTCATTTCATCCTCCTTACGAACAACACATAGGAAATTTCCGACTAGCGGGTCGAGCTGATGGGGCGGAATATCGGCAATTTCGCGATGTTCGTCTACTTCTTGCAAGTACTGTTTGAATAGTGTTACATGATATTTAGTCTTCCGTACTGTTTCACTGTTCTGCTGATCCACTACGAAGTGGTCAATGTCATTTGAGGACAATGCAGCAAATCTAGAGCTCGGAGTCGACGACGGTACAGCAACTGGTACAGCAGGTGAAGCCTCATGCACGAACTCCGTGGCGAGTTTCACTGCCGATACTTCTACTTCGGCGCCGGTAGAGATATCCATCAAAAGAACTGGCGATATGTTCCAAGTGGTCTATGTTCCCTAGTGATTTGGAAATTCGACCGTCTTTTGTGAATTTGTCACCAACAACGTACAACATCATTCAAAATCGTGACATCGCTGTCGTCTGCCACTACTGCACCAGGACCTGCTCACTTTGTAGTTCCGGTCCGTATGCTACTCATAGCGCCATTGGATAATATTTTACATGTAAAGCGAAAGGCCCTTTATTATCCAATTAGAGCTCTTGTAATATACCGCTTTAGTGTATGCGCATGTATACAGAGTGTGGGACGATTTCTGAGAGTGTGGGATCGATTTATCCCACACTCTCGATCCCGCACTCCCAGCAGCCAGGAATGTGAGAAATTTGTTTTCTTCTTCATGATGTCTGTTATTTCGTAGTTTTTCTCTTCTCTCCCACTCTTCTTCCCATTTTTTCTCTTTTCCCGCTACATTCGTTGCATTTCGACAATCTCGCCGATCTTTGACGGAGATTCAGAACTTTAAAATTACAAAATATCATGCCTTTGGCTATAAAGAAGAAGAGTGCGCCGATACACATTAAAGTAAATTTGCTTGCCCGATGAGACATTAACTTTAACGTTATTTGCTGTGTTTGATGATCGTAAAAACATCTTCATGATCGTGTCGATAAGTAATAAAAAACTGCGTATCGACACGATCATCCTGCAAATAAGCGCAAAATACTTGTTTTGGACACGATCATCGTGTCGATGAAGCATTTTTTGTCTATTGGCACGATGATTGTGTCGATAGGCGCTACCGTCACAGTTACGTGTGGTTTGATTCACGGTAGGCGCTGTGGCCATGCATGGCCACGGTGGCCAGAGTTTATCGAACCATTAGTAACTGTGGGTGCAACAGAGGCAATTATTAAACAGTTAACATCTTCAGCGCAATAACGTTTTTGCCAGTAGTTTTCTTACCGAACATTCCCTATAATCAATCTTTAAGAATAGTTAGAACGTGATTTTTTGGGTGCAGTGTACTTCTTGTTTGTGTGTCCTACGCTATCGATAACGATAAGCGTTTGTGTGCTGTGGCTGTGGCTACAAAGTTGCGACGTATGATTGAGCGATCGGGAGCAAAATTCGAGCTGTCCGTCGCGACTTTCCTCTGAGGTCACCCTTGATAAACAAGTAAACAAAAATTTAGTCAATCAAAATAGAGGGTGTGGCGGCGTTGACCAATCAAACGTGAAATCTGTTTCGATGCCTCATTACAGTGATGTCAATGTTATATAACTCCGCAGGGTCAAGCTGAAGCTTATGAAGTCGCGTTAATCGACGATTCTCTCGCTGAATGATTCAAATAAAAGATACGACATATGTAATAATAACATAACCCCATGACCTGTGAGTGCAAGCGCGCCGTACTAGCGGTATTTGCACTAGTGCTGCGGTGTATTCGAATGTCCTTTCACGAGCTTCTCTTGTGAAAGGACTGCCGCCGAACACACGTACCGCAATAGTCGTGCAAATACCGCTAGTACGGCACGCTTGCACTCACAGGTCATGGGGTCTGTCAGATTATTCAAATATGAATAGTCGATAAATTATGTTTTTGAACCCTTCTTAGTTTGCACTACTTTTTTCTATAGCAAACACGTCAAAGTAATCAAAGCCGGCTTTACACGAGGTTAATTCTTGTTGTGAAACTTCAAAATCATTCAATCCGGTAATTCTTGCTACAGTTTAACTAACAGTTTCGAATGGAATAAACAAGTAATATCTTAATTTCAATATATTACTGTGCTCCTGCATAGTAAAGATGCGATAGCAATGCTATGGATAGGTTTAAGAAACACATTGTTTCTCGAGTAACATATTTACGAAGTGACCTTTGCTTATTTTCTAGATTTTCAAAGAGAGTGGTGGAAGTTAATTTTAGGAAAGTTCAGGCAAAATATTAAACATTTCAGTTTAAAGGTGCATGCTACTATTGGTATATCTAATCAACTATGTTGAGGCCTTATTATCGCTGTTCTGAACAATTTAAACTTTAAAGACATAATGTACTTTCAGATTTATTTATTCAATGAAAATTTCAAGGACCAAAAAAATTGTCAACAGACGGACAGACGATGTACGATGGTGATCCAAAGATTTCATTTAAGTCACAAATGCATCAGAACAAATTGACTAGCGCAATAAGAATTGATGCTGTGAGGTTGCGATATTTTGACTCTTTGAATTATAGTTATTCTCTGAGTAGTGTTTAGTCGAATGTAAATACTTATGTTTGGAAAAAAAGTAAGTGTCCATCTTGCAGGTGAGAGAGTGACAAAATCTTATAGGACATGCTTCACATAATTATGCTTTTTATCTCTCTTTCCTGCAGAAGAACCAATTGTAACAATAACAACTCTAGTCGTAAGAGCCCCTATCAATGGAATAGCTATATTGGTATGTGAGTATGAGGCATACCCGCCAGTCAATGAAGTCACATGGCTACACGATGGAATGCATGTCGGGTAAGTACACTAATTATTTTTTAGATTCTATCATACTTTCGGACCAAACCATTCCTTATCTTCTTTAAATGCCTTTTTGATGCGTTGTTGTACTACCTTCCTTTTTATTTATAAAGTCTATGATCACTGGGCTTACCTACTGTCCACTGGTGTCCCTATTTCATTTGTCTATGTTCGTAAAATAATTTAAAGTATGTTCCATGTTTAAGATTATTAAAGCGAGACAAACTCAATGTAGTGAGTCTATTCTGACATATTAAGGCTGTATGTTACTTGTTAATTCATTACATTACGATTTTCAGGTATTGAAGTGACCTGCACTCGTTAAGCAGAAACTATTTGTCCCTATATCGTCACGTCATTTCTCCGTGCACATTTAATAATGGTCCACAAAATACTACATTCATTTCTTTACTTTGTCATGAGTGCCAAATCTTTACAGAAATGCTCGTTTTCTTTGCAGAGAATGATTAAAGGAATCAATAGGTAGTAATTATGAATTGCAAAATAATAGGCATTTTAGGGGAATAATTAAATTTGATTAGAGAGTATGGCTGTATCCTTCGAATTTTAATGTTATTTGTTCTTCAAAAAGGAATATCTATATTTGACCTCCCACAACACGTGTTTGTAATCAAGTACCCTTATGGCACGGCCCATTTTGTATATTTGAAAGTTTTTTTTCCAACAAATGGTTATGACTAAAACAAAATTCAATTATCAATATTAACATTTGACTTGCCTGAAATTACAACTAACGGTGCATAAAATTAGGTTAAATAAAACATGCGGAATTAATTAAAACTGTTGTACTACATGGGAATTAAAGAAAGACTTTAACAGAATCTCAATTATTTTTCAATTATACTGCTGTCCATTAGCGCAATAATAAGTATATTCCACGAGAATCCACTATACTGAAACCTTGCATAATTGATTTGGTGTGTGCGTGTTCTCGGACACAACGCTTCATTTTTACACACCTAATTATATCCATCAATAGTGACTATTTCCTTATTGATCAAACAAACTGATACAATTAATTATGTCATTTCGGAATATTTAGCGAATCTGGTGATTTCGAGGTGACAATCCTGACGAATTCTACAAAGTCCTTCCTTTTCTTTGGCAAAGTAACATCAAGCCAGTATGGACAGTATGAGTGCCGAGTTAGCAACTTAGAAGGCACTGCCATAAAGATACTCCAGTTCATAGGTACGTTGTATCATCTTCTCAAAGAGAATTCACGAAACAAAATATTGAACTACGAGATGCTTGATAGATAGACGATCAGTAGAGAAGACAACTTTCTCAAGGTCATAGCATTTGTCACTCTAAAAGCAAACTCGTATGCATGCATGTGAAAAACACATACTATACAACTGTAATTTCATGGCACTTTTGATTGGTGACTTATTGTCGGGTGACGCCCCATCAAAACTTATTTTAAACGTTGCAGGTACAAGAAAACATCATGAGCATACAAACGCCAATTGTGTAAACTAACTGTTTTTCATTGTGTTTATTTCAGCTCCTACTAAACAAGCTCACTCTTACAGGATGAAAGGGTTCAGGTTATCTGAAAGCAGAAATGACGTTATCGCAATTACCATCAATAATGTCAAAATTATCCTCGTCAAGTAACTATTTTCTTAAACATGTATATGACATTACTCGTACTTCGTAACAAGGTCATCTGCTCCTCTTAATATATAAATCCTCCGTTACATTGATTTCAGTGTTCCATTAAGATCTGCTACGCCGTGAGATTAGTCAGCTTTATTTGTTTTTGAAAACATATCTTTATTGAGAAATAATCTGTGTCAGTGTCACAGGAAGACCGGCAAACTCGGTACTTCAAAAGCAACGTGAATAACTGATGTTAAAGAATGTGGATGTTTTTCAAATTTTAATCTTTTTCAGAGGCACAACAGGAAACAACACCATCACCGGAAGGTGAGTACCCCTGCCACAAGAGTGCACTTATGCCAAATCGAATCCCACCCGAAACGAACTATTTGGTTGCATTTTATATCAATGAGCTGTTCTATATAAAACATGCACGTAAACTGTTATGCTGCAACTGTAAAATTGATAGGGGCCTTTTGCACTGGGAAGATGGGAAAAACAAATAGTTACTATTGCCAGCAAATTTGGTACTCAGAAAACGTTTTAAATATAACTGATACTATACAGCATTTTGAGCAACGCATTGAAACTATATTTGCTCCTCACTATAACTTCATATTTTGCTTTTAATCAAAAATTCATTATCAAATTTTCACACTTCCAGATGTTAAAGATTTGGTTAGAGTTAGTGCAGATTTTAATCATGCAAAGGCAAATGTTTACTTAGGGCGTGTTTCAAGTCACGATTAAAAGCATCAAAGTCTCCAAAGTTAAAATTTGACGGAAGTGCAAGGAAGACAGAATATTTTTTGCGGTGGGGCACGGCTGTGATTATTATACTCGGGTTGTAATTTTGCGTTATAATCAAGTTCATTTCAGAAAAGTTTATTTGCCATCTGCAGCCTTTCCAAGTTATAGAAACATCCGGCAACCTTCATAACGTTTGATTTCCTACCTACTAAATATTGATTTTCAAATAAAATTGTACGTAGTAGAAAGCTAAACAACACAAATCGTGTTTTGGAATTAACCATCGTTGTCAAATGAAGTCTTTATAAAAAGTGGAATTATCTGCATGATCCTATTATGTTTTCTCCGTGTTTACCTTTACAGAAGTCTCCCAAGCAACTACCATCACGGCATCAGCGGTCATCATGTTAATGGGTTTTTTTACAGCAACAAAACTCTATTTTGCAAGAAAATTTTAGACCAGTTAGATACACAAAGCAGATGTGTGTTCAATGTTTTACTTTATCTTCTTTTTGAAAATGTATAATCTGGCTTGTCATAAAATATAGCTTCCTTTTAATCCCTACCGATATATACTAGTATTTTTCTTATGTTGATTAAGTTTTAAATTTATAACATAGCCGAAATATTCACAAGTACTCGATCGTTTACACTTGAAATGACAGAGAAAGGAAAATTTTGGACCAGTTAGATACTCAAAGCAGATGATTGTTCAATGTTTTACTTTATCTTCTTTTTGAAAATGTATTATCTGGCTTCTCACAAAATATAGCTACATTTTAATCCCTACCGAAATATTCTAGTATTTTTAATATGTTGATTAAGTTTTTAAATTTATAAAATGGCCGATATATTCACATGTATTCGATCGTTTACACTTGCAATGACAGAGAATGGAAAATTTTGGACCAGTTAGAGCAGATGTCAAAGCAGATGCTTGTTCAATGTTTATCATTATCTTTTTTTTTGAAAATGTATTGTCTGGCTTGTCATTAAAATATAGCTACCTTTTAATCCCTACCTAAATATACTAGTGTTTTTAATATGTTGATTAAATTTTTAAATTTATAAAATGGCATATATACTCCCATGTATTCGATCGTTTACACTTGAAATGACAGAGAATGATGCTTATTGTCATACGGAACATAATTGGGTAAGTTGAAGTCAGAATATCTGTACGCATTTAGTTGTCATAAGTTCATTTATGTCGGAACTTTGGCGACACTTAAAGAACTGTTTCCAATTTACAATAAGTTAAAATGAATGACAATCATTCATTTAAGGCAAGCCGCCCTGGCGTGCCCAGGTTCTGACCAGCGTGATTCACGAAACAAATTTCACTTTTATATTATGTGATAGTGATAAGAATTTAGAAGTTTGTTTACAGCTAATAGTTTCATACCGGACCGACAATCACCATTTAACCAAGTATTGTAGATTTCGCATGCGTCGTAATATCATACTTTGCAGTTGTATATTGTCAATTATGTAATATGTGCGAATATTATGATAGAATTACTATAATGGCAAGTATTGTTAGCATAACCAATGTTACAGTCAAAAATTACACTTCAATCGCATCATGCAGTGAATGATTTCTTCACATTTGTAAACCTTACAATAAAACCAATTACAACCAGTATTGGTCCTTGTTCTGTATTGAATAAAGTGAATAGATTTCAAATGGATCTAAAAAAGAAAGTAACAATGTACTTAAGTGATAACTTTGTTCCTGTCATGGTCAAACCAAAACGGTTACCTACAATTCTGTATTGTATGAACAAATGTAGCAAGATTGCGATCAATACTTTGACTGTTATCACAGGTTTGTGAACTGTTTGGGTTAATAGTGTGCCGTACCTTAAATATTGGGGCCGACTTGCAGCGATTTCGAAGCTGTTATCCTATTGGTTGGCTGAATCTTACCAATATAATTAAAACAATACAAATAAACTCCCTAAGTTGCTGTGAATAGTGACAATCGACCAATCAGATATAACCTTGCAAACACGCTGCGAGTCAGCCGAAAAATTGGAGTTTATAGAGTTATGTATCTGAAGGAAATCTTCTTTTAACCTTAAAACGATACAAATTATCTATAATTGACATGCCATGTAAGACATATTTGTCACTTCGCAAAGAAATTCTTTGGTTAATATCACAATTACAGAATCGACACAATGTGTTCGTAAATACCTGTCATTTGTTGATCACTTGAGTCATTGATACAGGAAAATTAATCGCCGCTCTCTATCCACGATAATGATTCACTTATTTTGCAGTTGTATTGTATTGTATTTATACTACACAATCAACTTTTCAAATAAAAAATGTGTAAAAGTTTTTAAATATACAGATTGAACTTGGCATTTCCCAATGAACGTTCACAACATAGCTTAATATAACATATGACGTAATGTATGTATATTGCAGCGTATTTTTAAATGAACAGACTCTGTTATTGGTAATATTCACGCATGTTACAAGGAATACTGGTATGAAATTAAATTTACACTAAGAATATGTTCATAACAAGCACCGAGTCCGAAGACTTGAAAATTGAGTCGAAAAATTATCAACATTTCATTGTGTCTTTTCAGATTACTCACACGTGATAACAATTCTCAATTTAGTTACAATACATAAAAGGGCGTACTTAATCCTGTCAATAACAATATTTTTTTTACTTTTGAAGCTGTATATGTTTTCATATTACTAGTACACAATATATCATGTCTTTTATTGCATTGTTTCTGTAACTTTTATATGTGGTGATGGCGAAATTATGTTTTCAAAATTATTAAAAATATTTCCTTTTCCTAAATGCGTTTACATATTTTAACTTGACACTACCAAATGCTTCTCAGTACAATTAGATATTTATAAAAACAATATCTGTACCCAATTTCACTGACTTGGGTGCCGTAATTTCAGAGTTATATACCTAATTACAAAGTTCATTAAATATGCAAATCAACCCTTAATTAATTTCACACTACTAAATGCTTTACAGTACAGTTAGATATTAGACGGATCAGTATCTGCAGCAGATTTCATCACATTTGGTGAAGTTATATCGGAATTATGTGACTAATAATAAACCTTCATAAAGTATGCAAATGAGCTATTTATTAACTTGACACTGCCTAATGCTTCTAAGTATAATTAGATATATATCAGATCAATATTTGTTGCAAGTATCATCAAGTTTGGTGCAGGAATTTCAGAGTTATCTCACTAATAACAAAAGTTCATTAAATATGCAAATGAGAAGATAATTGACATGACACTCACAGTATCATCATAATGTTCTTAGATTGTCATCTGTGAAAAGTTTCATGAAATTTTGTGCAGTATTTCTTGATATATGTCTACACTGTCATTACCGTCTCCATAGGGAAACCATTGTACGGAAAAAAACGATATTGCATAACTTCATTAATATGCAAGCCACACTAACCAAAATCTAATCAGTTCTTGCAAGTAGCATATGGTACCTGTACACCAAATCTGACTTGAATCCGTTCAGGCGTTTTTGAGTTATCGTGTAAACAGACAGACAGACAGACAGACAGACAGACACACACACACACACACACACACACACACACACGGACAGACAGACAGACATCGCTATGACATTAGCCCAAGTGTTTACACACGTGAGCTAAAAACTATGGATACTCCCTTTGGTTCGGGGGGTGGCGGAGGGGGCAGAGGTGTCGGTCACACAGTCGGTGACGGTGTGCTCACTGTCGTCAGGATTTCTATCTGGGCCTTTATAATAGACGAAGAGTGATGACGGTAGCATCGATGGCAGCAATCTATATTAGCTGCTTGCGGCGGCGTTTTTTCTGTTGATGCTGTCCTAGCCCTCCATAAGATGCTGTGTGTTCCCGGCGTATGTGGTGGAAGGCCGTATAATGTCAGGAACAAACAACATCATGTGCAGGGCTAATGCTGTCCCAGTTTCACTGAAGCTACCACCTCGATTGACCAAGGAAGTTTGTGTAGATGCAGACTCTGGAAACATGATACCGCTCCGTTCAAGCTCTTTCTGTACAGGATTTACCGTAGTTTTGGTTTTATTCTCAACTTATCATAAAGAACTTTTTGTTGCATAAGAATACACATTGAATCTTTTGTTTGATTTGTGGGATTGATTGAATAGGATGTGTGCCTTTGATGACGTTTATTTTGGGTGTTCTGTCTGAAAAAACATCAGTGGCCGCTTTTGTTTTATTGCGCCACACAACAGAGAGTCCAAACTGACTCCGTTTATGCTGTGATCTCCGTGTTTTAGAGTGGTCGGTCCTTCAAGACTGTGTTCCTTCTATTGCGTACGTCTGTTAAAATATAAAATAACAAATCGTATACGGATGAATGGATGAATGAATAAATGACTTAATGAATGAATGAATGAATGAATGAATGAATATAAGAAAAATGAGCAATCAAATATCTCTCTGTCACTAATGTGATCGTTGTCATGTGTAAAATCTGTGTTTGCTTCATAAATCAGGGATTTTTAGAAAGTTGCGTTTCTTGTCATTGTATTTTTTTTCTTAGAGAATTACAAATAACACAATGTTCAACCAATAATTGCCGAGTAAGAGTGGATTTTCTTTCCAATAGAATTGATCTGACAGAATTTAAAAGGTGTTTATCTTAACTTTCAGACAAATCTTTCCGTTACGATCTGACGAGACCATACACCAATAACACTTTGTGCCAAGAGTCAGAGTAACCAAACTTTCCGCTTTGTATCGAGTTTTCAACAGATTATAGAGTTCGTAACTTTCATTCTTCTGGCAGTTTGCATATGTTCAGTTCGGCATGCCAATTGATGACCCGTAAGTTAGGTAACTATGGATGAAATTTTCCACTTTGCAATAAGTTACCTGCGACTGACAGCTAGGTGTAATCCAATTTTTTAAGAAGGTCAGACGTTTCTTTGCAATGGCATAGGACAAAGTTGAGAAAGGTGATTGACCTCGTTACTTGAAAGAGAGTGAGATTTAAACGGCAAAACCACGAGGTTATAGGGGTACAAAAGACACTCATGTTAGAGTCCAAACAAAGAAACGTTGCAGCTTGATCACTCGCGTCCAAGAACGCTAATGTATTGTGAGCGTGGAATATTAATATTCTGTACGCCAATTTGGAAGATTATTACAGATCTGTAACACAGAGATGACGGTCATTTCTAACTTCAAAAATCGGTAAATCTTGAGTAATTTATTTTGCTAATACCAATTTACTTAATTTTTATCCTTGATTTTGAAATTGAATGGTTGAAAGATTCCTTGAGGAAAATTTGATTAATATTTGTCTTTCACTTTCGTGGCGCATACTTACTTAATGTAAGTTTGTAAACATGTTTATCCTGAAACGTTTTTTTATTAATATTACATTTTTTTTCAATTTTATATTTTAATAAACAGAACGTTTCAGTTTTGCTTGTTACAACGTATTGTTATGATCAACAGCTGTTTAAATAAATCATCCATTTTATTTTCTTACAAACACACACCGACACACAGAAACACATACACACACACACACACATACACACACACACACACACACACACACACACATATATATATATATATATATATATATATATATATATATATATATATATATATATACATATATATATGAGACAGTATAATCGAGGACAGCCGTAGACAACAATAGTCATCTCCGATATCACTTTTGCGTGGCATGGCTAGTAATTATTGCCAAAACCAAACTCACCGTTTCTTTGGTTTGGTCCACTGTCTTCGAAGTTAAGATGCGATTATTTGAAGTTCAGTGGCAAGTAATTGAACATAGGAATCAAAATAGAAAGAAAATAGATCATACTTTTCTGGCTCAATGGAAAACTAATTTTCTGTACAATGAAAACATTTCTATATTACCATTTATCGTGCAAATACTCTTTAAACATCTAAACAAAATGTTTTATAAAAGAATCGATATCATATTTCCCGATTGTCCCATGCATCATGTAAATGCAATTGTGTTTAATACGTTGAACCCATATGGATTTTGATCTAACCGCAGCTTGATCAATGATTAATACATAACGTGTTGCTGCACTTCCTGGGGTATACAGACGTACATTGATGCATTTTAAAAGCTTGGTCATATACTCCATACATTGGTTTTTAGTATGAAAGAAGATTTGGTACCTCCCACATCCTCCCAAAACGATAATTTTTTTGTCCATTGCCAAGCCCAAAACTTCTGATAAAATGACGACAAGTATTATACTCAGTCTGTATTCTCACAGAGCGTCTACGTTAATCAAAGTTCGAAACCTCTGAACCGTATGCTAAAATAAGTTGAATATTCTAAAGGTAAATGTTATGGGAAAGCATACAATTTTAAGTAGCCTTACAAATACTAATGAAAGCTTTCCTTGATTGTTGAGTAAAAGTTACGTTGCATTAGACCATTGTAGCCGGATGACCTGATGTCTAGGTATGTATATTACGAGACAGAGAACAATTTCACGATTAAAACGTCATTTTTCAACGTTTGAAAAGCAGCGACCTTCTTTAAAAACTATAATTTTTGTCTATGTTAGATTGGCTGACAATTTTCATGTTTTACAATAGAACTCTGAACAATTAAGAAGACGCTATGAGCCAACAACCGCCTTTGTCTAAAACGTACAACATCGTCTGCAAATAACAGACCAAAATGCTACTAAATCTTGACAAAGCTGTTTACCTCGGCTCCCACTATTTTGTATACACAAATTAGTCCATTCATTAGAAAAGAAAACCAAAATGTCTGAACATAAAACCTTCGCGTACACCAATAGGACAATCACATGGGAGAGGTTTGAAACAAGTCGTAAACTTGAAATGTGCTAACTGAAATGTTGAATATCAAATAATAATTGAGAACAAAGTTTAATGAGGAAACAAAACAACATGAAATTAATTAATTATTACGACTAATTATGTCCGACTTTAAGGTCGCAGGTAAGGTGTATCGTCAATTTTAGCGAGGACAAAGCCCGGTAATAAATCATTTTTCAGTATGACCGACAATGGCTGGAGTAAGTTTAAAAGAAGAGATTGCCGTTACCCCATCACTTCACCGAATTTTTGTGTGTACAAATTTTTTTTTGAAGTCATCTTCAAATTCCACCACAACTTGCCTTATCGCATCTTGCTCTCCGTCTCTACGTTCGGAATTTCGTACGCTGTACTCACAGAGGCAATGTTAAAGCCTTTTCCATCAATAGTGATGATTTTCAAGATGTGTCTACCTGGCTGAACGTTAAAGGCAACCTCGTGAACCACGGTAATTAAAAAATTATGAAGACAGTCAATCGTTGTCAAGTACTCATCATTCAGAAACACTTTAGCGCGTCCGCATTTTTTTCTCTCGCATGTTATTGTAGTGATGGCAATAGTGCTCTTGAGGTCTTTGTAAGGAGCGATATTAATCGTAAACTCTAAAAAGGCATCGGGTTGTACTGTCCTCCACAGACGTTTCAGATCACTGCGGTTGTCACTTTTCTTAAGGATAAACTTTGTCCACCCGACATTTTGTCTTGGCACAAGATTCATCGCTGGAGGACGGTATTCTGATCCCATCTGAGTCCAACACTGTGGATGAGTTATTGCCGTTGTGTTAAAAAGAACAGAGGGGAGATATTCTGGTTCAGTTCTTCATTATCCCAGTTTTTGAAGTCAGGTCTCATGCCTTGTAGGGTATGTTGTTTAATAGAGGTACTTTCGGTTAGATCTTGTTCTAAAATTTCTATAGTTTCTATTAAAGCCTCTTTGATCAACTCACCGAGGAACACAGCTACCATATCATGAGCATTTCGCCCAGGGTGACTTTTTTCAGTAGGACTAAGGAGGTAGTCAGCTCTGTATTCTTTGACTTGTTCACAGAGGGCGTCCGGCATGCTGATCGACGGGACGTCGTAGTACATGCTGAGAGGTACGCTGCCATACCGCTCACTATTAACACAAGTGTGATGAGTTATCTGCGGGCCAGCGAGAAAGTTAGTGTAAATCAGCTGTGGTTCATTTGGTAAGTCCGCCAGAATCATTCTCGTCAACCTTTCCTGTCCTAAGTACCCATCCGGATACCTTTCATCATTGTGAGCAAATTCCCAAAGAAGCAGGTCCATTGCGCGCACATTGCAGTGTGTTTTCATAACAATAGCCGTAGTAGTAGCTGTTTGTTGCACCAATGGCCCGTTTTCTACAGTCACTTGCGAACCTAACATCTTGTTCATGTAATATCTTAAAGTTGTGGCATATATTCCCGGAGTACCATTAACCCCTACACCGACAGAAATAGAACCACCAACAACACCTATGGCGAACGTTCTGTTTGTCAAGAGTACTTCTTTGAATTTTTGTATTAATCTATCGACCGACGTTTTGTGTTTCAGCGCTAACTTCATCATAACTTTCACTTATTTCAAGTTCTTTTTTCCTTTCTTCAGTAATTTCTTGACATCCTTGAGTCTTACCTTGATATCGGTCAATCTCTCCTTCAGTTTTCTCCCAACGCCGGCTTCACTAGCCTCAAAGTGAAGTGAGTTGAGTGACGTTGTGTCGTCTATGAGGTCATACCGGGTGCTTTCCTCTTGTTTCCGGAAGGGGGCGCTACCTTTTCGAAATACGTTCTCTCGGATGGATAGGATAGCATTTTTGTATACGGTATAAATGAGGATAATGCCCATAGCGCTAACTATATAGAATACCCCTGCTTGTTTATCAGTCATCTTCGTTCAATTTTTATGTCGACCCTCAGACAGACGAGCTTATCTTCGAAGTAAGCATTCGTTTCTGTTTTGAAGAGTTAATAAAAAGCCAGTGTATCTCGTTCGGTAATATTTGGCTTTTGTCTGGAAAATAAAAAGGAAAAGGGTAATGTTTTATACGACTTGTTTGCCCATTTTTGCAGGCTTTCTCAAACATTATTTTTACTTTATCGCTACCCTGTATTTTTCAATATATGTCCAATTATGAAACAAAGATAGTTAATCAATCATTTAGCTCGATTACTTTGAAAGATTTAAACACGGTGTGACTGATGGCTTAGTAAGTAAAAAGGAACGATCGAACTAGAATGATTAAACCAAGGCAATAATGATACTGTCCCTGTTTTTACCAAGTTTACAAACCATACCGAGTACACAAAAGTGCGATTGATGAGCTTGACAAATTCTTATCTTTTATTTGTCCGATGATGTTCATGTCCCCTTGTCTTTTCATAGATATATGTCATAGAATATTGTCTTTGTGTCGAGTTTTAATGAAACTGGTCTTTGCATGTCTGAGTAATGCCTGAAGCTTGACAAAACAATTGGTGTACATCTATACTTCCAGGTACTATGGCCTTGTGTAAATATTCATTGAAAATCAGTCCTGGAATTTCTCAGCATGACTCTGGACAGACACAATTTTCTTTGTACAACGTTTTTATTTTGTTTTATTAATTTTGACTGCGATATTTCAAATAAAGATTTCAACTCGAAACCTGCTGACTTCTTTCTTTATTACTACAAGTAATTTTATTAACTTTGACTGTGGTATTTCAAATGAAAATTTCGACTCCAAACTGTCAGATTGCGTTCTTCATTACTTACAAGTCCTTATCTCCTCTCCACCATGTGTACACACCATGCACACCATTTTAATTGCTCCGCAAACATTTCAAACAAATAGGCTTTCCGTATTAGGGGATTATTTGATTGAGTCAACATCACAGCTGTCCCACATGTCAGTAGTAAAATAAGACTTTACTACGTGTGGGACGGCTGTGTTTGTTGACTCAATCAATCAATCCACTGATACGGACAGCCGACTACCGATGTTTGCTGATGGTGTGTATACAAGTTGAAGAGGAGATATGGACTTGGAAAAATCATAGAATGGCATAACAATGATAAAATTCCAATTGAATTTAATTTTGAAAATAAAAAACACATTCGAATTAATTTTAAAATTCGAGCAAAAATCATACTGAAAAATTAAATGAAAACGATTTAATTTTAGCAAACAAAATCAATATAAAAGCAAATATGATAATGAAAAAGTGATTTTGAGAACGAAAATGTGTACAATTTAAAATGAAGACGAAACAGTAAAGAACTCAAAGGGGAAGGACACCTTGTAAATAAGTGACCAATAAAAAGTATGGTAAAAACTGAGGCGAAACACTTTCTTTCATTTAGGCACTAATAAAGGGCCGTCAAAACAGGCGTAAGCGACGATACGACCAAGAGAAGGATCGTCTGCCAACGGGTCAAATTCACGGCGTACTGTAGTCAATATATATGAAGCTAAACAAGACTTTCAAAAAGAGCATGAAAGAATGAAATTGCAATGGCATGAGGTAGAAACAAAACTACATGGCCTCCTTCAACTGTGCATTCAACGGATCACAATAAATTGAGCGATTGAGGAATAATTTTAAAATTTTCCGTCCAAGGACCATCATGATGTAAATTACAATATTTATATATTGTAATCAGATTACTCTCTTGAAATAAAGTATAATAATAATAATAATAATAATAATAATAACAAGGCAGTATTGCTGAAGGCAATGAGTACTTGGCCGTGATAGAGTAATTTTGAGGACAATATATACTACTATTCAAATATGGTCTTGAATTTCCTCCTGTCAATGAGGCATTTGATTAACTGGTTATTAAACGAAGCAATGGCATGACAACGGCAAAATATGTCTAGCAACTTTTGTGGAGTTTGAGGCAGGGGTTCTTTATTTATAGCGGGAATTGCTTAAACTCCTTAAATATTCAAATTACAGCAAATTTCTTTTGTTCTCGATGGTAGATGTCTAATATTTAGATGGGCATATTTAGATTTCTACCCTATAGTTATCCCTATATACCAAAAATCGGACATCCAGCTCTATTGGCTTGCTCAGAATTAGATATGCGCATAATTAATGAGGTACAATATGTGGTGTCATAAGTGTCCCATCATACCATTTATGAAGGGTGTAGCACTTGTGGTTACTGAGTTGTGGACAAATATATATATTTGAGGTCAAAGGTCATCGAGGTCACGTGACATTTTGTCAAAATAATTGTATTGCTAAGTTATTCCTATATACCAAAAATCAGACCTCTAGCTCTATTGGCGCGCTCAAAATTATATATGCGCATAATTAATGAGGTACAATATGTGGTGTCATAAGGTGTCTTATCATACCAAATATGAAGGATGTAGCACTTGTGTTACTGAGTTGTGGACAAATATATATATTTGAGGTCAAAGGTCATTGAGGTCACGTCACATTTTGTCATAATAATTGTATTGCTAAGTTATTCCTATATACCAAAAATCAGACCTCTAGCTCTATTGGCTCGCTCAAAATAAGATATGCACATCATTAATGAGGTACAATATATGGTGTCATAAGGTGTCCTTTCATACCAAATATGAAGGGTGTAGCACTTGTGGTTACTGAGTTGTGGACAAATATGTATATTTGAGGTCAAAGGTCATTGAGGTCACGTGAAGTTTTGTCAAACAAATTATATTGTTAACTTATCCCTATATACCAGAAATCAGACCTCTTGCTCTATTGCTCGCTCATAATTAGATAGCACATAATTAATGGGGTACAATATGTGGCGTCATAAGGTGTCCCATCATACCAAATATGAAAGGTTTAGCACTTGTGGTTACTGAGTTATGGACAATAATGTATATTTGAGGTCAAAGGTCACCAAGGTCACATGATATTTTGTCAAAATGTCTGAGATATCTGCGTGAACCGATGGACTCACTGATGGACTCACGGACGGATATGAGCCAATCTATAAGCCCCCTGGACTTTATCCGTGGGGACAAAAAACTGTGTCACTGCATCCTTTAGGCAATATGAATACGATGAGAAACTAAATTTTTATTTTTCTTGGCATCATACATGCGAATCTATGGAGAACTGCCTTATATACATGGGAGTCTATGGAGGTGTAAACTAAAAAGTCCTCTAACACGGCCAAATTTGAAAGCATTGTGAAACAAATCGACGTGCATCTGTATGGGGTTGGGTACTAGGCGTGAACGGACGCACGGACATGACCAAACCTATAAGTCCCCTCGGACTTCGTCCGTGGTGATTAAAACAACGCAACAGTTATTACAGCTACACCGGCGGTAGGTTCATATCCAGAGCCCCGTACGGTCTGCCGCCGTCGCTTGAAAACAATCTCATGCACCCGGCCATATGGGCAGCTGGCCGGATGCATGACTTCCGGAGCTCGGAGAAGGCGAGCTGTCACGTTCAAGCTCAGTATTATTTGTCGATCAAATTTCAGTAAATTTACCTTACCTAGATGAAATTTTGTCTATAGGCTGAAATTTCGCCGAAGTTTGACAAAATTACATCGATTTTTCAGGTTCATATGCGACATTTTTGAGTTTTGAGTGCAGACAGAAATAAGTTTTGAGGCAACATGGCTGCGACCCATGTTGACCCCTAGCCCTGCGTACGATGCTATGTGCTACAGCTAACACACAGCATCGTACGCAGGGCCAGCGAGAGAGTTGCCGACATCGACGGTTATTTACGAGAAGTGAATAAAAGACTGTAATTTTTGGAAGCGATCGAGTAGCTGAGGTAGGCTGGGATACAACTTGGGCCCAAGAACGCTGAATTTCGGCAGTAATTTGGCTTTTTACGTCAAGTCCCAAAATGGATTTGAAGTCACCGACCCAACGTACGGGTCTTTGCAGGGCTGTGGTGAGCGGGGCGGTTAGCTGTAGCGGAACACACAGCATCGTACGCAGGGCTAGTTGACCCCCAAGTGAAAATGTGTTCGCGATCAAATCTTCCTATATTTTTTTCAGAATTTTCAACAAAATCATTGCTTCTTACATCTTTGTAAAATATAAAATACTAAAATAAAACTGCGATGTGCCATGTCTCCAGATTTCTAAAATATCGTTCGTTGACCGTTCGACGCAAACTTGTGACGCAGTTGAAATTCAATACTGACCGCCAAATAATCTTAATGAGACGAGATCAGTCTAGACATCCTCCAAATTATCCAACCATTCGCATGGAGTTCAGCTCGCTTAGAGTATCATAACATTTTTCGGCCTTCTTTTAGATCGACCCTTATATCTCCCATTTAGGAAATAAATACACAAGCTACCTCGACAAAACTTCGTGCACCATCCAAGACCAAACGCACTACAAATCTGTCTTGACGTCATCATCTCCTTACATGGTAATCGGCATACCGTATTTTTTAGCAAAGGGGACACAGAATACGTCGGAGTATTCAGTTTCAAAACGTATTACATTGTGTGATGTTGTCAAAAAAAAGTCATGTTACTGCAGTGGTATAAATTACAAAACACAAAAGTTCAAATCAGTTTATTTTGGACTGGCTTTACCCAACATTTCATATTGTTTCTTATGCCAGATTTGACCACGTGCTTACTGGCGACCCCTTTTCATGCAAATGTTGTGTCAAATGATGTGTTCCCCTGGAAAAACAAACGTACGATTTCTAAATGAAGGAGGCGAAATTTGCCCTCAAGACGCGAAACCACCCCTTTTATGGGGTGTACCTAGCTATTTTTAACGAGCTTCTCGAATCTGCAGCTCTATTTCGAAATGATGGTCTGGTTTTCTCAGCTCAAGGATAAGTGTTCTCCATCGCTGTGGGCATTACTATTCTCAACCGGGGGTACAGTTTCCAGTCGTAATGTTTTTCATTGTGTCCGGGATATAAAACCTTTCCTTTTCAAACTTTCTCTTTGATTAACACTAATCCACATCTTGTCAGTGATTAAACATGTTTCAAGTTTAAATGTTAAATTCTGGTCTCGAGCCCTCCTGTTCGACCAAACCGAAATTACCCCTCCCACTTTGGCTCGTCCAGTGGGTGTAGCAAGGGTCGTGCCATCGCCTAGGAAACGGAGGGTGCATTAATTGTTGCATTTCGATGAACATTTTGATTATATTCAGAAGATTTTGTGGCCAAAACTCAGATAGAGAAGCATTTATATTCACATCTCACTTATTCAAGACTGGCTGAGAGCAGCACTTCAATTCAGTTAACATCATTACGCCATTTATTATGCCAAGAAAGATGAAGCCAATACATTTTGCCCTCCCTGGTCTCAGCCAGAAATGGTTATACCTTACAGTTTTTTCCCACGAATGAAAACAAATGTACTTGGGCTGAGGCCCAAGTACAATAATAATAATAATAATAATAATCAGCTCATAGACCAACTCGGTACAATGAAAATAGCTACGGGAAGTAAGGTATACATGATAATTATAAGTATAAATTTCTGAACTACTCCACTGATCACAAGTCATTTACTGTAAAATGCTAAAAACTCATAAAACGTAAAACGATCATGCTTCAAGGTGCAAGTCAAGTGTTTTTCACCTCCATGAGGGCCTGTTATAGTGCGTTTTTAGTAGTACCTTAACGATCACACTGAAGTGAATGTCCGAAAATCGCCGTTTCTGATAGCACCATGATTCAATTACCTTAATTGTGCGGGAAAGAAATTTGCAATCTACAAATAAGGAATAAAATCTAAGGAATATTATGACGAAGACGAAAGCATTTTCTTTTGTCAACAAAATAGTGCAATTGAATTTTATCTGGATGATCACGACGTCAGATAATCGTCGACGTCGACGTAAGTGAAATAAATGATTAAAATGTAACTTTTTCATAACGCGGAATAGCCATAGACGTGACAAATTATACAACGTATATAGAGGTGAGAATATTTTAAGAAGACCACGTGAAGGGTACGCTTGCTTTGCCCGCACAGGATGTTCATCAAATGTTTCACAGAACGGTTTTTGTGCAGTGACTGTATTCAGAGGTAGAGGTATCGACCACATGGCTTACTTCCAATCAACAAAGTGATTGTATTTTCCGTACAAAGTGTCAATGAAAAGCTTCACGTAAAATCTGTTATTGGACATCGATCGCCATCTCAGCTGACTATTGCGTCACGAAATCTCGAAAATCAATCATGGGAAAATTTAACAAGGGATGATCTTCCTACTGCGTCTGCTATTGTGTGTAGTGGCTTCACTCAGGCCTCTATGTCACTTCCGCCTAAATATTTCACAGTAAAAGGCTAACTCTGACACAATGAGCCATTTTCAAATAAAACTAACTTATAATCAAAGGAAAACTGAGGGCAGCCCTTCCCTTTTAGTTCTTCACCACTGAAATAAAAGGGAATGAAATGAATAGAAACTGATAATAAAGCCTCAATGGAAATGCAACTTAATTTAAATTTTAAAATGACAGTTACAAGAATTGTCAGCTTTGTACAATTTGAGTAATTTGTTAAACACAATTTCATAAAAGTCTCAATTAACACCAGGTTTGAATTGATTTCACACGATATTCACACGGGAAAGCAATACCTTTGATGTGCTCTAGCTCACACGGAAAGGTGATCCAGATCAATATGAGTGGCGATAACCATTTTCATGCTTACACTAATGCCTGATTTGGCCTAATGTGCAGCATCTCGGAAGTTGTTATCCAACTGGTTTGCTTAATCTTAGCATTATCATTGAATTATACACAACAGACTCCCTAATTGCTTTGAATAGTAAAACACAGCGGTGGGATATGAAAAATGTATCACTTGGTGACAAACCATTGTATGAGCCTATTATCGGCAGTTTCCTACATTTTCCGATAAGAGAGGTATTATTGAAGATTATCTCATACAAAAACTGACAGGAAGCTCAGCTTTACAGAGAATTTTGATAGGACTGTATGATCATACATATTTCCTTGGCCCAACGACAGAAAATCCAGTGTTGTGGAATGTATATGATGTTTGTATGTCAGATGTTTTCTTTGTCTGTTGTGTTTTGCTAGTTATTTTAATCTTGTAGTTTTTTTTTTTATTTTTAATTTATACGTTTTACAAGGACTATTACAAGAGTGAACCAGAGTATTTCATGACGTTATTCACTGCGTTCTGTGGACTGTAAGACGTCGAGAAATCGTGCTTGCGGATTTCAAGAATATAGATCAGAGATATATATCAGAAGTCTAAGGCGAACCACTTCTTGAAGTGTGCCACAACGTTATCAGCATTTGGTTTACTTGCAATTATATATATATTGGACATTTATCGATGAATGGTTTAAAGTTGCTTCAATATGTTTTCCGTCATTCGCATTTTATTCGGATTCGAACTGACAACATATGGTACCTACTCACACAGCAAATAAGTCATTGGTCTAGAAACTCTGCAACATCTTCATATCAAAAGAGTTGAGCGATGTCGAGTTGTTCCGCTAAAAAACAGTCTACAGTTAAATGAAGCACACGCAATTATATAAGCTAGCATAAAGCACACACAAACTCAGCTAAAGCAATAAATACCAGGCTGAACTTGGCCTCCAATACTTTCAGGGAAAATTAGTCTGTTAGCAAATCTACCCATCAAGGCAAGAAAATTCAGTGATATAATGTTCGGGTACCACTTCACAACCTGGATACCTTCTTACCTGGCAAAATCTGAGTGTCACGTATTCCACCGCCGTCTATATTTGTGTTGATTTCAGTTGGATACGTAGAAAGTATCTTAACTTCTGGAGAGAAATATTTCGCATCCCATTGAAAGGAGTGGTAGAGTATCATTTGGTAGGTATCAAATCATTTCTTGTCCTCTATTTTGCTCACCATGACCTGATGACTCTCTGCCAATAACTTTCTAATTAATTATTTGGTGACTTTAAAGGATCATCATTTGACAGATGTGGAACAGTCTCTGTGCGGGTTTTAGAATGGTATTTTTTAATTTGAAAACAACAAGGAATTTCATTGGTTGATACCCAGTCATCAATCTCAGTGCAAGGATTGCCCGAACACAATCCTAACAGCAGAGAGCATGAACAGTACAAGCTTAACGGAACAAACATAGTATATTAGCAAGATACGATTCAAAGAATGGGAAAATCTGCTCGTAACGCGTGTGCATCAGCTGCAAATGATTAAATCGACAATGCTATAATCTATTAAACAATCAAATTGCTAACGACAATAAGCGATTTACCGTTATTTGTCGTGTTCATATTACACTAAAGACATATGTTCTTCTATTGAATGAAACTGTACAAAGGGATTATACGCAATGCATTGCGGCTCTTTTTGGATGATATAGAATGTCATACTTAAAGGTCTGATGAAATCCCCATGATGGTCTATAGAACAGTTATGTTCATTTCTGTTGTCGTTTAGCGCGCAATTATTAAATATAGCAAAGGAAAAGCGCAGTGTGGGCGTGTCCCCCAACTCTGTCCAGTCCACTTTGTTCGCCTTCCCGATGTTTGCCCGACGCCGTATCTTGTAACGTCAAGTTAAGTATTTCACACCTTCGGTAAGAGTTTCCTCTGGGTTTCTGCTTACGTAATTAGGATCATGCTGAGTGTTCACGATAACGCTCGCCACACTTGCAAAATGCGTTAAAATCCTTGAATGTGGCAAATTCTATCGAAACGATTCACCACGCTTGCGAATAAAAATTAAGACGTGAAATTTTAGTTTCCGTTAATCGAAGCAAGCAACACTTCCTGGTTGAAACCGAGGCAATCTGGAAGCAATGCCTGTTAGAGGGCGTATTGACCACAGTCACTTGTGGTTGCATACAAGGCCGCCGCTGTGAGGTATGGATTATACATACCACACAGCGGCTGTCGTGTGTCGAATCACAAGTGACTGTGGTAGTGGCGCATTGGATGTGTTCGAGTTGTATATCCACGGAGGCGTCATGGGCACGGTCTTCCCGAGGTAGCGGTCCACAATGGATTTAAATCAAGACAAGTCCTCGCGTTTAACAAAGCAAACGGCATTTGCATCATTCCTTGGGTCATTTCATTATCAGTTTTATTTTACAAGGATTCATGGACGTACGTCCATGGTGGATCCAAGTTCAGTTTTATCGTGAATCGTTTCCTTTTCTCTTGCCGTGCAGGATCAATAGTTTCTGACTCGCCATCTTTAGGTTATAGTACGTTAGTAACGTACGTTATTCCTTCTTCCTGTTTCATTTTCACTTCGAATTCATGTTCGTTTCCTTTGTTGGTATGGTGCATTTTGTTGTTCATGTAGATTAGATTTTTCAGGGTTTTTTTTTACCCAGTTCACGTTCTTCAACGTGAACTGGGAAAAAATTCTCGGTGTGCATTTTACCTTCAACATAATTTTTTGTACAGCTTCATAAGCATATTGCTAAAAAAATTGTATCATCATCATTAAAAATATCTGCATCACACTCTGTGGCCTTGCGTCCAACCTAATGACACATATGATATGTAGTTTGTAATTGCAAGCTCCTTGCGAGCCACTTTACGACACCACTTACTTTCAAACTTCAAAATCAAGTGAGAAGGTGACACGATTCTAGACAGTGATTACAAACTTTGCGCTGGTTCAAATGTAGCAGACAAACACAAGGAATTACTTCACTGTAAAAGGTAATAATTTCAACGATGCTGGCAACAATGTTCTCGTTTGTACATTTGGCTCTTCTTCAAAGTATTTTCTTATCATCGGTCCTCTAATTTACACCGAAAGCTTTCCTTAGACCTCAACTGGACTGCAATCCACAGCAAACCTTCACTCGATAGAATGTGTTTGTCTTCAGTAAAGGAAACAGTTATTTGCCATATGCCAATGATAAATGGGCACATGCATATCTTACAACACGGTCGTCACTTTTTTCTTCTCTTACAGCTTAAATTATTCAATTGGAAAATATATTCGTTTGCAGTACTTATATTGTTCAATTTTGAAGCATACATTACTTCTTGACGTGACAGAGGCTTAGGTTTGGACGGGTTTTAGTTTCTGTATACTGCCCTCTCACGTCGTTGAAGTCTGAACAAGTCTACAACTACATTCACATGATCAGATCCTTTCAGTTTGATGCTGGTTGCTGGTTAACTATAAACGTGAGAGGCAAATATAACCAGCGATATTGTATCGATACATTACCTTAGAATGGACCGACACTTGCTTGTCTGCACCACCGATTGAGTCTACGGTCATCGAGGGCCTTCAAACGCGCATGAAACATCGAGAATTCCAACCGGTTGCTTACTAAAGTCTATATTGTATGCTGAGTCATGGTGGTCGAAACTGTCCTTGCCAGCTTCGTAAACTGTAGAAGGGTTATTAAAGAGAACAAGTAATTGTGTCAAGGATTGTTTTAGGCAAACAAACATGCAGGCTCTCTGATATCAGTATTTATGAAGGTAGCACACAAATATATGTGTGCCATCTCTATGGTGCAGCTAATGACAATTACGTGAAACTATTCATATTATGTCATCTCAAAACAATTTAAACGATGCCGTCTTTTAGTGGGCAGTGTTTTCAAACATGAATAGATATTTGACCTTATTCTAACCCCTGTATTGGCCATATAATTGCTATTCAACATTGTGCAACTGGGCAGGGTATCTACATATCAAATGACTGCACATGGTTATTTATGAGGTCACTTAAACAGGCAGACTATTTTGTGGATACAATCATTTCACTAGTGTTACACACTGATACAGATGACTTGGTATTGATAGAGGGCCAAGTCTGCAGTACCATTTGAAATTGTCGTCTGCTACCTTACAATAAACCTAACTGTCGTTAGGAATATTCATTATACATGGAGAAAGGGGCAGTTAGAATCGGTTTTAGGTTGGTTGAGTTATACAAATGGTTATTGGGGGTTCTAATTTGATATTTGATTATTGAGCTATCAAATACCAAAAAGAACAGAATATATAAAAATTAAATAGAATATGGTTTATTTTGTATGAAGTATGGAAAAGATATAAATAGGATTCTGCGAGCAACAGTGGTGGTTGTAATGGCAAACAAACAAAAACTGCTCAAATCAGAGTCCGGGGATAAATAGCGGTAGTCAACATTGGCTTCTTGTGTGTTACGAAGATACCTCTTGCCTATAGGGGCATAGCAACAATTTACTGTATAAAATTCACATCGCTACCTCCAAAATGTTACGGGACTAGTGGTTTATTTGGTCATTGTTCAGTAGGCATGTGAGTTTGTGAATCATCGTAATAATATTGTAAACAGCTAAGATTGTACACCCTCAGTTACTTAAATCAAATTATGATTTAATTGTTTTCAATCCTTATCAAAACAGCTGTAGCAATTTACAAGCGTTCTAGAATAGAACTACATTACACAGTTTCATACTCCTCTATATGTAACTTAAAGCAAGTTTTATAGTATTTTGGTGTTCTGTTTATTAATTTTTATTAGTTTCGTGATCAACTTCCAACAGCAAGATGAAATGTCAAGTCCTATAGCTTCTTCACGAAGGCAATATGTGTGGACCGAAGCAGTGTCAATTGTCCAACATTGCATTCAAGTCTGGACTTGAATTAATGTATTAAGAAACTTGAGTTAACTACACTAGGCAAAATTCAGAAAAGTTGAAAAAAAATTGTGTCTACGGTGCAAAGTTATGTAGGTATGCTTTTAAATCCCAGCGTCACATATTGACGCCACGTCATAGCTCCATTATAATCTTATTGTCACATCAATCTAATCAGTCCCTGTCTCCCTAGTTATAAATAATGGAGACGCCCTAGCCAAGGCTTGGGTGATTTTTGCACTCCAATGGCTGTCCATATTGTTTCAATGCCTTCACAATCCCAGGCCACAAAAAACGCTTATAACACCCATTTGCCATCTTGAAATGGATGTGTATAGGATATTCCACATGGAAGGATATTTTCTAAAATGTCCTTCATGGTTTTGTAATTCTGCAATACACAGAGGTGTGATATGAAAGGATGTCCGTATATACTGTCCTAGATACAAGTTGACCAGAGACGTGACATTTCCTTGATCACGTGTCTACCCTTTGACATAGTTGCACATTAAATAGCGCATTTGTCTGAGTAATGCGTCAAAAAGTCGCGTCTTTTGAGCGGCAATCTACGAAGGAAACGACAGCAAACGGGTCGACAATACTTGGTACTAGACATACACTATCAGAAATGGAAGCAATAGTGTTCGTACTTCTAGCTGCTGTGACTATATCGGGTAAGTTATTCAGTATGCAGTTTTTTGGGTTTTTTCAGTTTAACATATTTAAGATTGAAATTTACTCTCAGCATAATATGACAGTCTACACAAGGTATATTTCAGTCTCATTCTGAATAATTGGAAAATGCCTAAACTCCAAAATCAAACTCGCAGTTTTCAGGCCTAAAACATATAAATCGGTCGTATGACAAATGTTCACAGCATTTCATTCTAGACTGTCCCTGATAGGTGTAGTTATGGATGTTTTCAAAGATACCGTCAACATTAAAGCAACAGATGGTATTTATGTATTCAAATGCTCAAATTATATCTTTCTAATACAGGGGCGATATGATGATTATGATAATACAGGGTTAATTAAGAGTTCAGCCGTTAGTTTGATATTGCAAATCATTACAATATTTTGAAGTTTTATGGCAATAGCGTGGCCTGGTATAGCGCACTAGATCCTCGTTTGGATTATATCATTCCCACGGTTTCCCTTGTCATATATGTGCGTCAAACCAAATCGTTTAAAGCACAATTTTTGAAATAAATAGAAACGTATACTACTTGTCATGATAAAATTGTTGTCGTCGTCATATATTACTGCGGGGTTTTTTTAAATATCCTTTCCGGATTTTAAGTTTTATATTGACCTATCAAATAGAAAAAAAGAGCCGGAAATAAAAATGGAATAGAATATAGTTTAATCTTATCAGGTCAGCAAAACTACGAATATGACTCTAAAAGCAACCGTTGTGGTTGTATTGGTAGGAAAACCCCAGCAAACAGCTCGAATCCGGGTACGAGGCAAACTAGGGTTTGTTAATACTGGCTTCTTGTGTTGCTATGACTCTTCTTGCCTAAGGCGGAATAGCCTACACTCTTCTGTACAAAAGTTACCTCCAACATGACACGTTACCATGTGGTTTTGTTGTACAACCTCAGCTCTTAAAATCTCAATATGATAAAATTGTTTTCAATCTATATTAAAACATCTGCAGTAGCTTGAAAACTTTCCAGAATAGAACATGAGAGTCTAAGGGGGTTGACAGGTAACAAACAGATTATTCAGTTTCATACTCCTCTGTCTGTAACTAAAAGCTAGTTTTCCAATATTTTTGTGTTCCCTTCACTTTTATTAGTTTCGCGTTCAACTCCCAACAGCAGAATGAAAATCGAAGTCTACCTTCTTCACAGACGCAATGTGCGCAAGTGGCATTGTTATTGTCCATAAATACATTTTATATACATTATGTCCATGTCCATATATACATTTTATATATTAAATACATTTACATTTAATTATTAAGAAACTGGAGCTAACTACACGGAATTAAATTCATAAAAATAGACAAAATTTACGAGATAGTGCCACAGTGCAAAATTATGCATGTGTGATTTTAAATTCCAGTGCAACATTTTGATGGCACATCATGGCTACATTATAGTTTTATATTAGGCCAAAAAAAGAAAAAGAAATGTTTCTGGTCAGCGCGCGCGTCACTTGAACAACAGCGCGTCACCTTTTTTTCTGTTTGTGGCCGGCGGCCGTGGCTGACACCAAACCAAAATGGCTGAAGAGAAAGAGAAAATTCTTTGGGGGGCATGATCAGTGACTGCATGAACAGTATATATGTGACTATATTGATAAAACTATAAAACTGATCCCCCCCTCCCTCCCTCCCTTGCGGGGAAAAAAATAAAAATGAAAAAAAATAAAAGGCGCATCGCCGCACCATTTTTTAAAGAAAGACCTGACCAGAAACATTTCTTTTTTTTGGCCTTAGTCTAATTAGATCAAAAATTTTTGACCGGGAGTGACATTTTACAATTGATGAATTAAAGGGGATCATATTTTAGAATGACTACGTGTATGTTGCACATTGAATGGCGCACTTCGCTGAGTAAAGTGTTAACAAGCCCCTCGATCGACGTCTCTTGAGCGGAAATCTACGAAGCAAACGACAGCAAGAGGAGTCCACAATAATTTGTACTAGACGTACACTAACAGAAATGGAAAATATAGTGTTTGCACTTTTAGCTGTTGTGTCTGTCTTGGGTAAGTGACTCAGTGTGCCATACTTATTTTCAGTTAAACAATTCACTCTAAACATAATATAACAGGCTACGCAAGGCGTCTTTAAATATCAGTCTGACAAATGCACGTCACAGTTATCAAAATTACAATTTTCAGGCCTACAACAGATAAATCGGACGCTCAAAATAGTTCCTGAAAGGTGTTATTATGGATGTTTTCAGAGTGATCGGCAACATTTAAGCAACGGATGGCATTTATGTATTCGAATTGTCAAATTATATCTTCCCATTAAAGGGTAGATATGATGATTATGATATTACAAGGGATAGTAAAGAGGTCAGTCCCTAGTTTGACACTACAAATAATAGGCATACATAGCAATTATGTCAAATAATGACGAGCACTAGTCCCATTTAAAGTCTAAACGCAATGGTGTGGCCTTTGGTGACCAGGAAATGAAGGGCGAAGGGTTAAGCTGGAAAGATTGGTCCCCAAAACGACGATGCAGACGAAGAAGGAAGGGCAGACCCTAAAACGAATTGGAGGTGAAGTGAGTGGGAAATTCTTGACCCTAAACGCAGGGGGAGGGGACGTGAATGGGGAAGGGCCGGACCCTAAAAAAGGAGAGCCAAAGGGTTAAAGTGTTGAGCCCTAAAACGAAGGGAAAGGGAGAGTACATTTAAATGCCTGAATGGGTTAATGACTTTCACTTGCGGTCTGAAGGGGAGAGGGCCAAAGGGTCAAAGTGTGGGGCCCTAAAAACGAAAGGGGAAAGGAGAGTACATTTACATGTCTGAAGGGGCCAATTACGGTCGGAAGGGGGACATGATATTCAAAATGTAACGAGAAAACACTGTTACAAAAACACTAAAATCTAAAATATTGCCCTGACACTTCAGGAAATTTATATATCGATGGAAGGTGGGCAGACGTGTGTTTACAAATGCAGAGCATAAAAGTACAAGGCGAAAGTATGCCAAGACCTTTGATCAATGCCCTGAAGGGGACATAATGTATTCAGTGCTATTAGTGAATACTCTGATAAAAATACTGGAAAGTGAAAAACTGTTCTCAAACGTCAGGAAATAATGTTATTGGCGGAATGGGGCATTTGCATACAATGCAGGATAGGCAAACACCAAATTGAAGGGACTATAACTTTCATCAATGCTCTTAATGCGTACATGCATGGTATTTACCATGTTATATTATATTGACCATTCGGATAAAGATAGGGAAAAGTAAAATATCATTATCACTCTTCAGGGATTTATGTGATTGGCGGCAGTTGGGGAGGTCGCGGGGCTTTGTGTACAATGCAGGATGTACGAGCGCCAAACTGAAGGGGCCCATAACAATCACTGATGGTATAGGCGGATATGATATTTACGGTGTTATTAGAGAAAGCTTCAATAAAATATTGATAGGTCAAATACTGTTCTCACACTTCAGAGAATTATTGTATCGGATGAAGGGTAGAGCCTTTGTGAACAATGCAGGATATATAAGCATCACACTGAAAGGGGTCTATGACTTTCACTGATGCCCTGGGGGCAGAATATTCACAGCATTATTAGTAAACACTTTGATAACCATAGGCGAAAATGAATACCGCCCTCACACTTCAGGAAATCATGTCATTGGACGAAGAGGGAGGGCTTTGTGTTCAATGCAGGATATACTAACTGAAGACTGAAGAGGGAAAATAACTTTAACCGATGCCCTGATGGGGACTTAATGTTCACAGTATTATAGGAGAACACTGTAATTAACATATTGAACAGTGAAACATGGTTTTCACACTACAGAAAATTATTATTTTGACAGAAGCGGGAAGCCTTTTATACAATGCTGTGTTATTAGAGTACACTTTAATAAAGTAATCTTCCCTTCGGGGCATCTCTTAAAGTTGTAGGCTTAAGCTTCTTTCAATGTGGTGCTTGCATATCCTGTGTGGTACGGAAAGGTCCCTTCTGCAAATTTAATAATTCCGGGTTAAAGGGATATAAGCTGTAAATTGTGGCAAGTTTTTCAGTATTCTGCTTTTGTATATCAACTACCGTGTCTGACCCTAATCCGTTTGTCAAGCTGAAATTTCGAGTATTTTTTTTGTCAACACAGCTTGTATGTGTGTAGTGATCATTGTTTATTGTTTACAAATGAATGCTAGTCCGGACTTGAATACAATGTCAATAATAACAATGGAGATTATACTCATATAGGTTGTGTTGATATGCTAAATACTTGGCATTAAATTACAGTTTAGGGATTCAATGCAGAAAGTGTAGGGAAACCACAAAAAAATGTTCTGAAAAAATAGCCAACAGATACAGCTTATGGAGCTTTAAGTAAGAGTACAATATTTCACTTTTATATATTTGAATAACTTTGTTCCCTAATTATACTTTGAATACTATGTATCCCTTCAGGCATTGGTGAAAGTTATTTGCTCCTTTAGTTTTATTGTTTGTATATTCTACATTGTGCACAAAGCCCCGTCTCCTTCAGCCAATATCATCAATTCCCTGAAGTGTGAGGACAATACTTCATTTGTCGACGTGTATCAGCGATTTTTACAACATTGACACAATCGGGCTTGATGTGGTCTTGTTTACATCTTAAATAAGCTACATGCTCTCAGTTACACAACACACCAGGGCCACTACACACAAGTCGGACAGAGAAACATAAACAAATTACCACAGTTTGCAACGTCATGTATGTTTCTCATTTCTTCCTGAGAAACAAGTGAGCGTGAAAGGTCAGGAAGATTTGGAAATTTTCGCGTGTCCAGTTTCAGTAAATCTACATGTTAAACAATTTTGGGAATTCCTAATTGGCCGGAGTGATATGTTTTCTGTTACTAACAACGGTCTCATCAAGGCAATGCTACTTATTACAAATGAAAAGAATGATGAAATACGGTGTAATAGGGAAGATTCTTATCGCAGTATACCTCAAAAACAGAACGAAAGAAAAAGTGCTGTTGCAACTTTAAAAAATCCTCAAAGCTCCAAATAGACACAATAGTCAATAAATACTTATTTTATAGACGCGTGAAGAAACATTTTATCTACAGGGTGTAAAGGAAATGAGCTAGAAGTAATAGAACACAACATAATTACATCACGGCTTCTGATCATTCATTCAAAGACGACCAAACGCGTTGAAAACGGAAAAAATCATAAAGAAGCAATCATCTCCTTATCAATAAGAGACTTACAGAAGGAACAATGTTTACAGAGTAAACAAGTAAACTTCAAATGTGAGTTGAAAAATAGAAAAGTAAACGTGAATACAAATGTACATTGGAGAGGGCATAATTTTAAACATTTACGAGGAAAAAGTCAGTACACATTTAGTGATACAGTATCTCTCGTCGGTCATACAAAAACGGCTGAAAGCACTGAGCACCAAAAAAAAGAAACCAGACATTCATTCGTCATATCAAATTTTCAGATTGGTTTTCAAATGGTACATGCGAATACTTTGCAGTAACTGATTACTTACATTTACTACAGGATTAGTCATTCCAAGTTTTGAAAAGATTTAAGTCGCTGTTTCATCAGAACAATTCATCACACGTTAGTACAAGTATTTTCACTGATAGAGAAGATATAACTTCTACTTGTCATAGTTTTTAGCTCACATGTTCACACACATTGGCCAATGTTGCAGTGATGTTTGTCTGTCTGTCTGTCTGTCTGTCTGTCTGTCTGTGTGCCTGACGGTCTCCGTGTCTGTGTGTCTGTGTGTCTGACTGTTGGCGCGATATCTCAAGAACGGCTTATCGGATCAGAATCACATTTGGTACATAGATCAAGTTTGAGAATGTCAAGTTCCGATTAGTTTTTGGTGGGTGTGGCTTGCATATTTCATGCTCATTTGCATAATTGATGATTTTAGAAAAAAATATATATTAAGAATGGCTACGCCGAATTTGATGAGATTTGCTACAAATATTGACCACACAATTATTCATCGACCATGAAAGACATAAGAGTGTGACATAAAAGTTAAGAGCTAATTTGAATATTTCATTAACTTTCTTAATTAGGGATATATAACTGAATTGACCGGATAAAAATTGACGAAATTGTGTATGTATGTTGAAGAAACTATGATTTAACATACCTCAAAGTCGTTAAGCATTTTAACTTCAGCCAATTCCTAATTTGCATATTTAATGTCTTTCCTAAGGTTATATATCATAATTGCCTTGACCAAACTTGATCAAACTTGCTATGTACATGATGGATACTATGATACAACATTATTGAAAGTCATTAAACATTTTTACTTCAGCAAATCACCAATTTGAATATTTGATGAACTTTCCTAATTAGGGATATATATCTTGATTGCCTTGACCAAACTTTACGAAACTTGCTATCTACATAGAAGATACTATTATACAACATTACTGAAAGTCATTCTGGATTTTCACTGCAGTTAATTCCTAATTTGAATATTTAATTGAAAGAGCAGTGAGAGAATGGGCAAGGACATCAATGAAGAGCAAAAGTGAGACCCAGTGGTTATGAGAAAGTAATGACCCCTCCAATAAATACCTGGATTTACTTGGTCCATGTTGGCGTACATGGCAAAAATTTAAATACACAGACAACTGTAATATATAATGGAGCAATATATACTGAAACACGTGAGCATTTTCAGTTCATGTCTGGTTAAAACTTATAGGGCTTCTTGACTTCTAAGAAAACAAAATTGTAGATAGTTCGTACATTCTGCTCAAGTTCTATTATACTTGAACCCAAAAAAATTGAAATCGGTTAGTTAAATTGTTTACTGTTATATCTATATACATGCATTTTTACAAGTTCCAGTATCGTTGTTCTATTATGTTTGCGAGTGTTTCAGTGATAAGGATGCCTTGCAACGAAGCTCACGTTTTCACACACATGGACTAATGTCACAGGGATGTCTGTCTGTCTGTCTGTCTGTCTGTCTGTCTGTCTGTCTGTCTGTCTGTTTACACGATAACTCAAAAACGCCTGAATAGATTAAGTTAGATTTGGTAGACAGGTACCACATGCTTATTGCGAGAACTGATTAGATTTTGGTGAGTGTTGCTTGCATATTGATAAGGTTATGCTATATCGTTTTTTTCATATAGTGGTTTCCCTATGGAGACAGTTATGACAGTGTCGACATATATCAAGAAATACTGGACAAAATTTCTTGAAACGTTTCACAGATGACAATTCAGATCATTATGATGCTACTGTGAGTGTCATGTCGATTATCTGCTCGTTTGCATATTTAATAAACTTTTGACGTTAGTGATATAAGTCTGAAATTCCTACACCAAATTTGATGATACACGCAACAAATATTGATCTGATCTATATGTAATGTGAAGCATTGGGCAGTGTCAAGTTAATAAATAGCTCATTTGAATATTTTATGACGTTTTGTAATTAGTCACATAACTCTGATATAACTGCACCAAATTCGATGAAATCTGCTGCAGATACTGACCCAACAGATATCATACTGTGGTGTAAAGCATTCAGTACTGTGAAGTTAATACGTGTATAACTCTGAAATTGCGGCACCAAATTTTGTGAACCCTGCTACAGATATTAATCTAATAAGTATCTAATTGTGCTATGAAACATTGAACAGTGTCAAGTTAGTTAAGGGTTCATTTGCATATTTAATGAACATTAGTAACACCACTCTAAAATTACAGCATTAAATTTAATGAAACGTGCTACAGATGTTGATATGATAGCTATCTAATTGTACTGAGAAGCATTGAACAGTGTCAAGTAAATGAACAGCTCATTTGCATATTAAATAAAGTTTTTTAATTAGTGAGTTAACTCTGAGAGTATGAAACCCGCTACATATAGTGTTATAACAGATATCTGATCGTTCTGTGAAGCGTACTATTATCAATGATCCTGTTGTACAACACGTGAGCACATTCAGTTAACATCTACTTACGTTTATGTAATTAGGATCGCTATATTGAAAAGGTTCTTGCAAAACAAAACATACCGTTGGGTCCAATCAGGAACTTCACAAATATTTTGTGCTTGTAAGTTTTATATGATACTGGTCTAGCCAGTCAATTCTCAAAACCACCTGAACTTCTTATTTGTTCAACAGGAATAAAGAAGAAACATACATGACGTTGCAAAGTGCGGTAATTTGTTTATGTTTCTCTCTCTCTGACTTGTGTGGAGTGGCCCTGGTGTGTTGTGTAACTGAGAGCAGGTAGCTGATTAAAACTGTAAACAAGACCACACCAAGCCCTGCTGTGTTGATGTTGTAAAAATCGCAGAAACGCGTCGATTAAAACAACATCCTGGCTAATTGAGTTTTGCAGATTGATCGAATTTGAGTCTCAAACCAGTGCAAGCACATAATAATAATATTAATATTTATTTCTTATAGAGCGCATTACATTTTAAAAATCTCAATGCGCTTTACACAATACTAAAAAAGAGGTAAATTATAAATAAAAATTACGAGAAAACACCAATAAAATGCAAAGAGGTAAAATTTAAAAAGTGTCTAGGAATAAAATGATCTAAAAAGATAAGTTTTTAACTGACTTCTAAAATGGTTAAAAGAATTAGCAAGCCTTATCTCAAATGGTAAAGCATTCCACAAATGGGGAGCACATACAGAAAAGGCTCTATTGCCATAAAAAGCCGTGTTGCAAACAGGCTGATGCAAAATGATCGCACCACTAGACTGGGACCTAAGTGTACGACCAGTATGACGTACTGTTAGCATTTCTTCTAGATAGTCGGGGGCTTGGCCTGTTAGAATTTTGTAAGTGAAACAAAGAATTTTAAAATCAATTCGTTTCTGGACTGGAAGCCAATGTAAATTTTGTAGTACTGGTGTTATGTGGTCCCTTTTCTTCTTTCTGCTAACAAGCCGGGCGGCTGAATTTTGAATAGCCTGGAGTTTACGTATTTCAAAATTCGGAAGACCAAAAGAAGACTGTTGCAGTAATCCAAACGTGATGTAATAAAGGCATGAACAAGTTTCTCCGTGGTACGTTGGTCGAGAAGATCACGAATCTTTCCTAACCTCCAAATCGCATGTGATGCTGATCTACAAATATTTGTAACATGGTCTGACATGGTGCAGGCAGAGTCCATTGTAACACCTAGATTGCGAACTGATTCAGATGGATATACACTGACATCACCAATCCGAAAATTACAACGAGGGACAGTTCCCTCAATCCCAAATTTTGAGGAAAAATGTACAACCTCTATCTTACCGTCATTGAGTGCAAGCATATTGACCCTCATCCATCCCCGAATCTCGTGCAAGCACATGTACACTGGTGTGATTGTGGTAAAGTTTAAAATCGGTGTTTGCTTCATAAATAAGCGAGTTTTAAAAAGGAGCATATTTCCTGTCAGTGTATTTGTTTCTAATAGAATTACAAGTAACTCAATATTCAACCAATAATTGAAGAATGAAACTGAATATCATTTCAATGCACTAATTTGACAAAAATTTAAAAGGTCGTTTATCTCGACTTTCACAACAAAATCTTACAGTTTAGATCGGAAAATATCATGCACCAGCAACAGTTTGTGCCAACAGTCAGCGTAACAAAACGTTCCGCTCCGTATTGAGTTTTCAACAAATTATAGGCTTCGTAAGTTTTCTTTTTCTGGCATTTTGCCGATGCACTCCGGCATGCTAATTGATGACCTGTATATACCTATTAATGAAATTTTCCGCTTCACGACGAGCAACCTGCGACTGACAGCTAGAGAATTGCTATGCAATGATGACTGATTTCTTTTCACGTTTTCACGCTTTCATTAACTCATAATCACGAAATTCCCATTTAACGGAAGGTTAAACGTTTCTTTGCAATGGCATAGGACGAAGTTGAGAAAGGTGACTGACCTCGTTAGTTGAGAGCGGGTGAGATTTAAAATGCCAAACAAGGAGGAAATGGGTGTACACCTAAGACGTCACAAATGAAAATCACGAAAAGACGTACATGTTTAAATATATAGTTTGATCATAAAATTGTAAGGGATTTACATGAGAATTATTGTCTCTAGTGGACATTATAAACATAAAGAAGAAGAGAATGTCAAAGAAAGCAAAGATGAACAAACAAACAAACAAACAAATAAATAATTGATTAATTAAAGCTGAGGATAGCATTACTTGCGCCCAAGAAGGCTTGAACTTCTGTATAAACAATGTAGTTAGATAAGAATTGTTCTATTAGTCTTCCATAAACGGCATCGGCTGTGGAAGTAATTATCGATAAAATGAAATAAACATAGCTACTTGTCAACATTGGTAATAAAGAGTAATCGGTAATAATTACTGCAAATAATGTACGCTACCTTTCTTTTTCACCACAGTGCATGGGGAGGTCCTGCCATTTACATCAAATATAACTATCGCAGCATCAGAAAATACAGAATTGGTCTGTAGGACAACAGGAATTCCTGACTATTCATCTTCTGTAATATATTGGGTCAGATCTTCGGACTCCAGGACCATAACCTACAAGAATGATGTGGCAGACAATGGTGATGACCCTGATGAACCAGGTGAAATACCAAGGTATTCATTGGACGTGCAAACACCGAATGAGTACATCCTCAAAATTACAGATGCCAAGTACCTTGATTCAGGCAAATGGGTATGCACGAGTGGAAACTCAGAAGCAGTTTGGTTGACAGTTAAAGGTGAGTAGTAATTACTGCACTTACTAAATTACCGGAACTAGTATTTGTAGTGACAAGTTGTATTCAGAGTGCCTGACTTTGCAGTGATGTTCGCCACGGTTATACACAAGTGTGCGTAGATGTCTGTTTTTGCTAATTTTGAACTACTTAAATTGATAGAATTCAAGAAATAATGTCCCAGCCTGCGTTGCACGGGTCGATATAATATTTCCCAAGCAACAACAATATTATATTTCTGACTGTCTATTATTCGGCAAATCTTCAAAGCCAGAAAAACATTCTATATGTGGCATCCTAGTTTTTCCTCTTTTAATAAATTTAGATATTATTCCTTCATCATAGCTAACAACCACTGGCATGGCAGCCAGATCATGTTTTCTGTCAATGTTAATGTCATTGCTCGTCTCTCATCATTAATATCACTGCCAAGGTCTTCTGTTCCGGGTCCTTTATTAAATTCTGGTTGTTCAGTTTGTTCAGACAGAGTGATAAGGTAATTTGTTGTAGACCATTTTGTAGGTTGACGTTTTGCTCTTCGAAGACATTTTCGTATTTGACTTAACTAGAATGGTGTATCGGGAAAGAAGGAAATCAACTTGTTTTAAATCTATGTAAACACGAGGTCGTCCAGGTGCATGTGTTATTATTATCTGTCGTTCACCAAGTAATGCTGGGATGGTACATCTACGGGCTAACAGAGAATTCAATTTTTCAGTCAAAATTTCCAGCAGGCTCCGTGGGCTGTAGATAAGCATGTCAATACGTAACTGGCTATCATTATCCAATAAGCTGTAAATTTGATAGTCAAGAAGAATTAACAGGGTTTGAAGGCACCTCTTCATGTGATCGACTATAGACTGTATAAAATCTGTATCCTCACTCAAAAAACACTGCTCACATGAATCTATCAAGTCTCTAACCTCATTAAAAAATGAGAACCACGCAGCAAAACTATCGGGTTTCATGGTTCCTGCTGTTGCCATGTTGTCTTGTAAAATCCAGCTTTTGCAATAAACATATTCTATATTACTGTAATTTCATTGCGCTGTTGATAGTCATGTTATTCTTGGTTGACGTCCCGTCAAAATTAATTTTAAACGTTGCAGATACCATGAAACATGAATATACAAACACCAATAGTGTAACCTAACGGATTAATCGTGTACTCATCACATTTCCGTTATTTGGTGAAAGACAGATTCTTTTAAAATGGAAAACAGTGACAAACAAATTTTCGAATGTTTAAGTGAAAGCTCTTCTCTGCTAAGCTATTTTCATTCTGAAGTTCAAAGAAAAGGTGATAGCAAAATTAGATGTTCTGCATCTTTGGCGCAGCCCTATTGGCTGAGTAGAATTCGAACCACTGGTTTTCTTGAACGCGTGCATTCTTTCTTATCGTTTAATCTCAACTCCCAATAAACACGCTCACTAACTGGGTAAAAGGGTATGGGTTGTCTGAAAGCAGAAATGGCGTTATTGCAATTACCATCAATGCCGTCAAATGTATTCTCGTCAAGTAACTATTTTCTTAAACATGCAAATGATATTACTTTTTCAGAGGCACAACAGGAAACATCACCACCATCGGAAGGCGAGTATACTTGCCACAATAGTGCACTTATGCTACATCGAATCTCACCTAAAACGAACTGTTTGGGTGCATTTTATACACAAGCAGCTATGCTGTATAAAACAGCACCTAATTTATTCTGCTGCAACTGTAAAACTGATAAGGCTATTTCGCACTCTGAAGACAGGCGAAACAATTGATGTTATTGCCAGCAATCTTGGTACTCAATTAGCATTTGAATATCGGATACTACAGAGCATTATGAGAAACGCATTGAAACTATATGTGCTCGTCACAACTACTTCATATTTTGCTTTAAATCAAAATTCATTATCAAATTTTCACACTTCGAGGGGTTAAAGGTTAGGTTAGTGTTAATGTAAGTTTTAATAATAAAAGGCAACTGTTCACTTAGAGCGTGTTTCAAGTCACGATTAAAAATACCGAAGCCTTCATTGTGAAAATTTGACAGAAGTGCAAGGAAGACCGTAGTGCCGGCTGTGATGATTGTACTCCAGTCGTAATTTTACTTTTAAGCAAAAGTTCATTTCACAAAAGTTTATTTGCCATATGCACCCTTTCCGAGTCCTAAAAACTTCCGGCGACTGACGCCAAAATGACAAAACCTTTGTAATGTTTGATTTTTCCCTACATACTTAATGTTGATTTTCAAATACACTACGTAATAGAAATTCCAACACAAATTGTGTTTTGAATTAACCATCGTTTTCAAATGAAGTCTTTAGAAAAAGTGCAATTGTCCTCATAATCATATTAGTTGTTTCTGTGTTTACCTTTTCAGAAGAATCCAATGCAACTGCCCTCATAGCTTCAATGGTCTACATGTTAATGGGTTTTTTTACAACCACAAGGCTCTATTTCGCAAGACAATTTTAGACCAGTTAGACACTCAAAGGGAATGTTTGTTCAATGTTGATTTTTATTGTTTTCTTGTAAAATGTATTTTCTGGCTTGTCGTTGAATTAAGCTCCTTTTTAACCCCTATCGAAAAATACTAGTATTTTCAATATTTTGATTAAGTGCTTAAAGTTCTAAAATAGCCGATATATATCATTTTATTCGATCGGTTAAACCTGGAATTACAGAGCATGATGCTTATTGTTATCATATAAAACATAATAGGGTAGGTTGAAGTCAGAATATTTTTACGCATGTATTTGTGACAATTTCATTTATATTTTATCTTTGGCGACACTTTAAGGACTATTTTAGATTTACAATAAGTTTAATGATTAGCCATTACGCATGACATTGTACGGCAAGCCGCCCTGGCGTGCCCAGGTTCTGACAAACGTGATTCATGAAAACAAATTTCACATTTTATGTGATAGTGGTAAGATATTAGTTACAGCCAATAGTTTTTCATAAACAGTTAGATACAAATAAATAACGATTTACAAGTATTGAAGATTTTACATACGTCTTAAAAGCATACTTTGTAGTGGTACGTTGTTAATTATGAAATATGTACGAATATTATTAAAGAATTACTATTGTTAGCATAACCAATGCCATAGTCACAAACTGCACTTTAATCGCCTGTGGTGTGAATAATCTTTTCGTATTTGTAAAAGTTACAACAAAACCAATTAGGCCTACAATCAGTATTGGTCCTTTTTCTAAAGTGAATAGACTTCAAATGGATCTAAAAAGGAAGCAAAATGTGCCTAAGTGATAAGCTTTGTTCCTGTCATGGCCAAACCACAATTCTGTATTGTATGAACAAATGTAGCAAGATTGCGATCAATACTTTGAGTGTTATCATAGGTTTGCGAACTGTTTAGGTTAATAGTGTGCCGTGACCTTAAAATTGGGATTTATAAAGTTATGCATTTGAAGGATATCTTCTTTTAACCTCAAAACGATAAAAATTATCATGGCTACCTCTAATTGACATGTAATGTAAGACATATTGTCGCTGCGTAAAAAAATGCATCGGTTGATCTATTTCAGAATTATAGAACCGACACCATGTGTTCATAACTACCTATCATTTGTTGAACACTGAGCCATTGATACAGGAAGATAAATCGCTACTTTCTATAATAATTCACTTATTTTGTATTTGTATTGCTCCTTTATACTGCACCATCAACTTTTCAAATAACAAATTCGTAAAAGTTTATTGAATATAGAGATTGAACTTATTTATCCCATGGCATTTTCACAACATAGCTCCACAAAACAAATATTTTATGGTTATTGTTGCGTATTTTTAAATGAGCATACTCTGGAATTGGTGATATTCAAGCATGTTACAAGATATTCTGATATAAATTAAATCTAGACTAAGCAGTGTATTCATGTTTGTATTAGGCATTTTGTACCATCCCTCTATTTTGTTGGTTCGGTATGATGATGTCCTGTTTGATTTTCAAAAAACGTAATACGAGAGAGGCTTGTATTATGAATAACCTAAGCTAGATGACCCAAACTCATCACGACATATCGTGTTGCTAAAGTTTAAGTTTATATATTGTTGCGAATGTTTAGGACAACACAACTTGAGTATTTAGATATACGGAATGTGAATGACTTTGCTTCATCCCTGACTAAAATTTATTTACCAATGAAAGTGTGATAGCAGATATTTCCACTTTTACTCATGATACGACATATTTGCATAACTATAAAAGGTAAAATGTACGATAACCCTAAATAAAATAATGTCAATAAAGCAATTAAATTTCACGTACTTACCACAAAACCCACTGATAAGCCCCAGCACAAGAGAATCCCCTTTGTCACCACCTTTAACCCCACTCTCCCTAAGATTTCCAACATTATCCGCAGACACTGGGGTATCATCTCCGAGGACAAAGAAATAAACAAAGCCATTCCGGAAGTACCTATCACAGCCTTCAGACAACCTCCAAATCTTAGAAAAATTCTCGTAAGAGCAGACCTCAAAAAACTACCTCATCAGCCCACAACAGGTGAAACTAAACGCTGCGGCAACTGCAATCAATGCCAAATTATTACAGAAACAAACACAATCACTAGCTCCACAACAGGTAAAACCCACAACATCATCGGTAAAATCTCATGCAACACCCGTAACCTCATTTACATTATTACCTGCCAAAAATGTTCAAAACAATACATTGGGGAGACGAAAAGGGAACTCAAAGACGAATATACGAACACATATACACAATCCGCAGTCGTAAACCCACCCCAGTCTCAGAACATTTCAATCAACTCGACCACAGTCCATCACACTTCCAAGCTACTGGTTTACACAAAGTTCACACCACAAACACCCGAAAAAGAAGAATATGTGAACAAAAATACATTGTAGAAATTGACACACTCACACCCAAGGGCATTAACCAAAGAGAAGGATAAAGCTACTTTCCCGCGTTTCAACTTCCCCTTTTCCAACCACTTAGGGGACCCCTTAGTTCAGACCTTTTTCCGTCTTAGGAGTCCCTTCACCATGAACTTGCTCATTCCGACCCTCCACTTCAGCTGGTAGAGTTCCACTCTCCGCATAAAGGTCAGTTTCATTCCATTGTACCTTTGTTTCAACCACCATTCTTGTTTCAAAAGGCTTATTGATCTTTAATTTTTAGTCATAGCGCTTTTCACTGTTTTTCATCACTACTGATTTTTAATTTCGTTCCTTACAACTGTAGTTGTGGTGTTTTCACTCACTGTAATTCCAGTTTTCACAAGTATTGTAATTCTCATTTTATTTCGTTTTTACTCTCATTTTACTTTTTATCAGCCCGATTTTACTTCTGTTTGTGCTCATTTTTATTTGTCAGCTTTTGCCCTGTAGAAGGCAACTTGTGTGTTGGCGAAACGTCGGTATTTTTAAATAAAGATCATTAGAAGACAAGGAGTACTTGTTGAACTGTCTCTTTATTAATTTATGAATATTTGCATATGAAAAAGTGATAAGACCTGTTGATTTACATAATAAAGCATGATACGGCCTGTTGATTTGCATACCGGACTACTTACATGGTGGCGCCCTAATCAAAACAAACCATGGTGCCCGTCTATGATTTTGACTTTGACTACGATATCATGTCCGATCTCCAAAAGTGGCAGGGTTTTGAAGCATAGGGAAATGCGGGGTAACTAAATAAAACACATGTGTCGATATCGGATTAAACTGCTAGTAGTGCTACCAATTTGAACAAATTAAAGAGCAGAGCATCACACCGTACGGGCACTGACAGATCGATGACACACCAGCTGTTCCGTCCGTGCATAAGCACAGACGCGCAGACGACAAGCAAAAGTGCTATCGGACATGTCGGAGGACCGGCAAATTCAAAAGCACAACTTTCAAAAATATCATGTATTCATGGTAAATGCGTTCTGGAAAATAATACCAAACACAACATTTGCATGTACCGTACCGACTCGGTAGATATCCTACATGTTTGATGACAGAGTTTAAGTATTTCTCTGCTCAACAGTAAATAATTGTCAATGAGCCAGCTGATAGATTACGTCAGACGCTAGTATATCAATCCGCCTTAGCAAGATGACGCAAACAAATGTAGTCCATCAAGAAAAACCACAGTGAAACGTATCATATTTTAATATACGAGATTTATTCATTCAATAACGTGGGCATAGGTATATGATAAAGAGGTTATCCCTCGATATCACCTCTTGGTGGGGTCGTATTGCTGCGAGTGAGGTTGTGGGCCGCATCACACGAGTCGAAGACGTATTATCGATATTGATATTATCGTATTTCCGTCATTTTTATGTATATCGATGTCAAAATTTATTCAAAAATAATAAAAAATATTTTATTTACCAAAATGCGTTTACAGATTTGTATTAATTCGATGATTGTTTCATAATCCACCACAAATATGATACATGTATTTGCTACTACTTAGAAAGATTGGCCATCCTTGCTTTCATCATACTCAATGGCACAATATTCTAAAATCGGTCATCACATTGCTAAGCATTCTTTGTAAAAAGTAATATGACTGAGTAGAGAAATTTGCAACAGCCAGTGAGAAATTTCTTTCATTTCGTTGTTTTGAAAATTTGACCTTCGACTTCATGCGATTTCTCGTCAACAAATTTCAAAGAAAAGTGATTTGCTTTCGACACCGTTCTTCGTGAGACCATAGTACTTTCAGTCGATAAATGTCTCTGTTTGGTATATTTGATCTTATTTTGTTTCAGGAGTATTCGATATAATGTATACCATACCGTAACTTCGATAATCGGACGAGAAGCTAATTTTTCTATTTGGTAGGGGCGTAGATAGGTTGTAGTGTACCTTGCACCAATTTGAGCTGCCCTCTATCACCATCGATCGGGTACACGTAAATGGGGATAACACAAAAAGTATGCCAACGGATAGACTTTCTAATGCAACTCTTTCAAAAGGATTGCTTTGTGGCATAGAGAAAGATAGATAGAGTGGCAACGGGTATTGTTTAAGGCGTGAAGCGGTTACGTAACCCATCCATGTTCGCCTCGCCTAAGGTTGCTCTCGCCTCTCTTTTCCGAAGAGTGCCGACCATGAATCCTTCGGTAATTTTCGGATTTTCGCCAATTGTTAAGCGAAAGTATGTTCGGCAAAGTTTGTGTTGTTGTTGTCGTGCTGAGCAGAATTGACGTGCTGGCGAAACGGGAGTGTTTTGAGCTTCAGGAAAATGAGTTTTACCGTTTTAAAAATTCCTCTCATATTTTTATGAATATATAATGAGTGTGTTTGAACCAAATTTGAAAGTCTTTTATCGATACTGTCTGGTTTTACTCAATGGTTTACGGTCAGTCGTACCCTCTTTTACACGTGCGTCAAGGAAGGACATGTTTATGAAACTGCTGGCGTGTTATGTTTTGAGTGGCGTGAAGCAGTGTTTCTGGCCTGAGAGCTCACGAAGTAACTATGGTTGCTACGCGACTGGCAGTACGATGCCATCTCGTCGTATTTTTCGCATAATCTCGTGTAATTATCAACCACAAACAAAGCCTCAAAAAAAGTTTAACACCTTTGAAGCTCATTTTAATATGAAAAGCCAATAGTCTACCGAGACGACCATGGAACAAAAGGCATGCAAGTGTTGCGACTCTGTCTATGTTACTCTGTGTTTGTGGCAAAAATACTATTGCGCCGAAGGCGTGCTCAAAACATGTCAAGGTTATAGTTCGTACGGGTCAACAGAATCTGCAAATATAGAATGAAACCTACGACACGTAGTATTATAAGTTGTCTTTCCAAGCACTGACCACCTCCCCCACGGCTTAGCTTCAGTCATTGGACGAGAACAGGCGTTCATGTATGTACGCTACGGTAAGTAGGCGATAGTGTTATGGCTTTTTTGTAGTTTGAACTTTAGTTTTTTGTCATGTCCTCTACCAACGGAGATCAAAAGACAGTGCTAAGCACATTTTAAAAGGACAAAAAAGGAAATTTATGCCGTTGAGTTGGGATTCTGATCCAAATCTCGTGAAAAGGTTATGGTTGGTGGAAAGAATTATTGCGACGAAGGTGTGCTTGAAACATGTATAGTCTGTAGTTCACATGGTCACCAAAACATGAAAGAGAATGTAGCCGACAATATGTGGTACTCCCAGGCAGTAAACCTTCCAAGCCAAAACTTGAAATAAAGTTGAAAAAACTTTAAAACATTACTCTTTGTATTCACTATTGTTAAATATGAAGTCTAATAGTTATGTTCCCATATTTATTACACTGTATCGAAAATATATAAATCAAATGATTATTTATTATAAAATAACAGAGAAAGTGTCAAATTCACATGAAATGAAATTACACATTGTGCAAGAACTTTAAGTAGTTTCATCCAATACACAGTATGTTATATCATAAATGAATTTTCATTACAAATAAGTTTACAATACAGTTTTCGGACAGATATCAACAAAAAGAACACATAGTGTAGAATGTTGACTTTATTTTTGTTGTTCCTCATATTGACATCTGATGGCGCTAATGTGCCGGAAAGTGGGATCCGGCTGGTGATTTTGAGACTAAACACAGGTGAGGGAAAACAAAAAAGTTGACAAAACACAAAGGTCATTGAAGACGACTTTAATGAACCCCATAAATTGTATCATAAAGGTCATAAAAAATATTATGCAAAGTTTGATATAAACAATGAAAGTCTGACGAACTTGCTTTTTATAATTGAATTATCAGTGAAAGGTTGGACGAAGGCAAAGCAAACAATTAAGTAGGATGGCAAAACACCAGAAAACATTTCATGAAGAATATCTTTGTTGCACATGATTTGAGCGTTAACGAAGGTTTAAAAGGTTTCAGCATGGCCCCAGTATAATAATTCATAAATTGTGTAAAATTGTGGTTAAACTTTAACTTCGATGGTGAGTCCGATTTTTCAAACCGCAGAAGGTTTCACTTTTATCAACTCCGTGCCAGGAAACGGAGAGTTAGACAATGCCCAATTCACATCAATGAAATACCTTCGCCAGCTGTTTGAATAACAAAGAAAAATTTAACTACATGTTAGACGGAGTCAGAGACGTATTTGTGACAAAAATGAAATTAGATTGAGGGCATATGACGTTTGGGGGCACAGTTCCATCCTGATCTTGACGGGGTATTAATGCAAGAAAGCGGTCCCGGACTTCAACATTGTTAAAACAAACAAAACCACCACCACGTATTTTCTGACTCTCCTGTAAAGAAGACAAGAGGGTAAATTTTAAAAGTATTGAAATTAAAATCACTGGCATTATATGAGAATAAAGTGTTTGAAAATTTGTGAAAACCTCATTGTTAGTATTATTTTTAGCCTAGTATGTATTTACACTGGTCAATATATTTTCGACAAAACATATAATTGACTATTATGCAAATTAAAGGACTTTCTACAAAACATCATCAGCGTGAAGCTTGGAAAGAAAAGCATTAGATGTCCTAACAGAATTTTTCACTAAAATCTTTGGCAAAGAGGTTAACATTTTAATCAATGCCTGTTAAACTACTGATGTATTTTCACATAACATTGTGTCGATATTAATCGTCTTTCAACTCTGACACTCCCCCTTCTCTCGTCAGTAGAAAATTTGCGATCATAAGCAATTAATATTATCCAGTTTAAACCAAAGCTGTTAGCTACGAATAGCTGTGAAGGAACGTTGCAGAGATACTAAGAAATCTGAAATATGACCGTAACTTGAAAAACGCCGCAAATCAGATGAAAGATGCCCCATCTAGTTTAAGCAGAGTTTCCGTTCAGACAACATTGGAATTTGTAGTATTTTGCTGGTTTTCCTACTGCTATTGATATCTCCCAGTGACTGAGCAGGAAGAAAGCAAAGACGTGACTTTCGTTGTCACTTTTAACACATAACAGTAGAGTCAAGCTGCTTTCATATAAATTTTAAGTCTAGAGAGATTAATAATAAAATTTCCAGGCGACGATCGTCTTTTCTTACCATTCTATTGAGGTCGCCAATGCAAGTCCATGGTTTAGTGCGGTCGTGAGAAACTGCCCATTTCGAATGGTCCTTTGATGTTCGATATTGGATATCATCCGCAAATTTCAATTCAGCTATATTTACGACTTCGAAGGTTCTAGTAGCTGTTCTCGTTGTCTGGCCAGCACACGATAGTAAATGTCGAGGACCGTTTCTCCAAGTTTGCGCAAACACTCTTGTCAGACCTAGTCGTTCTGCGAGATATGAGTAGATCTCTACATGAAAATAAGTGGAAAGAAAAGTAATATTCTGTAAAGTGCATTGGCCATAACGACTTAGTATGAGTAGCTAGTAGGAACAATGTACAGCATATGACAATAAAAATGAATGATATTTGAATCAAATCAATATCGTTCATGTGATCGATTATTCAAAAGTAGTACTTTCATGATAGATGTTAATTTCTTGTTACGTAAACTACTAGTCCAACCCTCACTTTGTTGTTCTGCCCAAAACAGAATAAGGTTTTTCGAGCAATTCACAGTGTAGTCTGTCAGAGTCATTTCAAATGTGCCCTGACTACATTTAGCATTATTAAGTCTCACATTACCGAAATAGTCGAGGACAATTCCAAAGTGCCCGGACCAGAACTGGTCAAGTTCAAAGTTTTATCTTGTTGTTGTTGTTGTATAATAAATCTCCCAAAAACTGTAAAGTTTTTATCGAAATGGATTTGATTGAGATGCCCTAATCACATTTGTTAGAGTCGCTGTCTTACCAATATTAGCTTCCCGTCCGTGCTTCTTTGCGATTGAAATGTATTTACTGTTGGTCTGAGAGGTATCCCGTTTTTTCAACCTCGGACGTTTGGCCTTCCTTTCGAAAGTCAATATGGACACTGGGGGTTGCCGCCACTTTTGTCCGATGACTCTGGCATTTCTGTCGTCCTCTTCAATAGACATACTCCCATCCATGTCAAAAATGTCCGCAAACGGTGGTGTAGTATCCATGACTGTGGTCGTTGTCGTGATCGTAGTGGTTTTCATTGTCGTCGGTGAGGGAGCCATGTTTACATTAGCTGCTGAAGGTGTTGGTTGTTCGTCGTATATGAACGGTTTGTAGAAATCTATCTGTTTTCCTATAGGAAAATGGATTAAAGGAGTCTTAGGTGTAGGAAGATAGTTTTGATTTTAGGTATGATATACTGATGCTCTACGTAGTTCGACTCACATGTTCTACAGGATTGCCACTCTGGCCTGTGTCGTAAATTACATTACTGCCTCAGGATTTCTTCGATACTAACAACCCGACCTATAAACAAAAACTGGTTATTTAATCTTATTCTTGTGAATATGTAATTGGCTAATTTTGTGATGATGAATACATTCTTTAAAATGTCGTACTTATCTTGGTAAGCGCTGCATGTTCATGTGTCGTACACAGGAATATTTGTCCATACATCGTTTCGTCTTCACCTTTTTTGTTTTTAGCCCAAGAGAATTTGACATTTTGCCCTGGGGCAATAGGGAATCTTGGAAGCGAATGCACCAGCCAGAATCCTTTTTCTTTGTCGAACAATAATACACCTACAGTTTTAGAAAAAAAACTTACTGCGTACGTTAAGGGATTATAGATGCAAAGGAGAACGTACTTTGTGTTGTGTTGTTACTACTGTCTACAACAGAGCTCACATATTGTTCTGTACGAAGTGACGATTGTTATGCAGAAGCTCGTTCCACCAGCATTGCACATCTGTGCCTTCATATTTCGAGACTTACTGTCACTGAATTAGTTTTATCTTATTTGGATTGGACATCATGTCATCGCACTCTCTATCGATTCTGTATTTAATTAGGTCAGCATGTATAGATTTGTTCTCAAAACTCCTTTATTATATGAAAACACAGCAAGACAACAACAAAGGCCAGATATATACTTTTCCAGCTCATGGCATGTTAACTCAATGTTATCTAACAAAATATCATACTTATTGACTTAACGTTACCGATCACTCTGTTTTCATATTGAAGTACATTTTCAATTTTTACATGTCTTATTTCGACATGTTGTTGAACTTTAACTTATCTGAATCGGAGATTTGACTTTCTCTATACCTACTCTGTTTTATCTTGTGAATAGCATTTTCATTTGTTTCACGCATCGCTCGTTTTACCCAGTATGGCAGTTCGTGGTAAAAAGGCAAAATAATTATTATTAATCGTTAATAACACGTACTTGTAAAGTATCTGATACTTTCGATAATAGTCTGTAACAAACATACAAAACATTAAGATCCGCCCTTATACACTATGAAAACTCGCTTATGTATTTTGGGTTCACTCATTTAGTTTTTGCCGAGTCATTTAACATTAAGTTTGATTTAAAAAGAAAACTAATGTAAAATAACGTTTTAACGGTATATCTTCTTGGCTTATTGGTAGGTGTACCCGTGCAGCAATATATTTTTATTCTTATCCTATAATTAGAGGTTATTACCCAATATCGCCTGTTCCTGTGTAGTATCAGTATGAGTGCTATTTGTGCTGCGTCAGACGCAAGACGAAGTCAAGTGTCTGAGTGTCACAAAGTCGAGTGTCACAAATGACACGAATGCTGATACGACGCAAGGAACAGGCGATATTGGGTAATAACCGACTTATCATATACCCATGCCTAGAATTTCACTAATACTTAAGAAAAACCTTAAATTTTGAGGCTTTACTTTATTACATCTTGCGCATAAATATTGACATATTTGTGTGAACTGGTTTCATTCATAAACTATACCAAAAAGTCAACATCACGCACCGCATCGCTGCGGTCCTCCATATTTCAATGAACCCCAAAAAGAAAGACACCGGGATTCAAAAGTTGTCGTACAGGGGGAACTTTTTAAGGCGCAATATGTTGTTAACCCATCAAAAACTGTCCTTTGCTTTAAATCTCTCCTGATTTCGATCCCACTCGATTGTCGTACGGCACGGAGATTGGCCACCATTTTGTTTGTTTACACTGAGAGTTGCCATGTCAACAGGTGTTTCGCGCGTGCGACATCGCTGTCATGCCACTCGCTCGCTACCTGTTCGGAGGTAGACCGTGCCGTGCAAACGGCAGAATGTTTGCTAGAGCTTGTCCAAAAAAATACAAGGACTTTAACATAAAAACCATTGGAAAACATTACAAGACTCAACATATTATTCCCGTATTTAGCAACCCGAAATATCCGTGTTCCTCAAAGCCCTTCAAATTTTTACGTCGGCGACATCGTTTCGCAGGCGGAGAGCGGCAGCCATTTTGTTTGTTTACGTTGTTTACCATCAAATTGCAAATGTAGTTCGGGAATACTCCAAAACCGATGATGTTTATCGTGCATATCTCGACGTTCACCGTGAAATATCTCGGCTGATATTTTACGGTAAACGTCACCAGGATATTGGCATGGGAATATGATAATAGTCGAATATTGCCTTGATGACTCAGCAGAAAGAGGGAAATCCAAAATACACGTGTGGATGTTTATAGTATACTGAAGGTATACTGAAGGTTGCCGGCATGTACATTAGATATACAAATCATAATTTACATCCATTTTCCTTGTGGCTGGTTATTACAAGGTAGTTTTACGGAAGACCAACATTACATCATGATTTGGTTGGATTAGCGTATCCACTTACCTTTCGCATGTCCATATCGTGTGTTGCTTCTTCGATTAGGTGGGTGGTCGTTATAAAGCAAATACGACACGTCCTAAACGATGAAAAACGAGAATAAAGGATTCACTTTAGTTGCGTATGTTTCTTCAACGTGTTATTGTTTATCGACCATGGAAACCATGTAGCTACCGAATTCTAACCGTGCACATGAAGTACTCGCATCATTAAAGGGGCAGTCCTCGATCCTCGGTCACTGACATTGACTGTTTATGTGATTTTAGATTTTTTGTTCTCCGTTGAAAGTTGTGCTTTTGAGATGAAGTTGATAAAGAACCCGTCCCTATTAAAAAGGAAATTTGGATTAGTCATGAATCAAAACATCGTTTAGTATTTAAGGTAGAACGCACCTCGGGGTCAGATATTTTGACTCTCAAACTTTTACAATTCTTTTCTGATCTACCACTTGTGGGGGTTGATTTTAAAGCTCTTGGTGTAAGAAAACTTTTCACCGTCTTAGTTTTTCGAAATTCGAAAATTTTATTTTTCTTCATACAGTTAACACAGGGATGGCGGCCATTTTGAATTTTAAATATCGGTAAATCTTGGGTAATTTGTTTCTCTAGTACCAAAATTTGCACAGTGACCCCCGATTTTTATTCTTGATTTTGAAAGAGAATGGTTGAAAGATTCCTTAAGGAAAGTTTGAGCAAAAGTTTAAGTCTTTCACTTTCGAGATGCATACTACCTTAATTAGAAGTGAAAAGTTTCAGAGGGAGAAAGTGATCACAAGCATTCATGAATAAGCCATTTACCTTTTCATTATGGTCATTATACAGAGGTCCAAGCGTGTGCCCAATCGGATGGTGCGGTTCGGTGACGGGTGTAGACAGAGAGACCCAATCGATGTTCGTAGAGTCCATGTAGTACGAAGCTGTTCCAGCCTTTGCTTTACTATCACTGTGACCCGGTATCACTGGCATTTTGTATACGATGAACCTAATGGAGACCAGCATAAAAAGGTGTTATCTGAAGAGGTGAGAATCGATACTTTTGGATTTACTGATAACATACTAGTATTAGAAGTCGGATCCGCGTCTAAAACAAAAAGTGAATCGGTCGACCAAATACCTTACAGTATTAATGTATGTCTGTATAGGTTATTATAAGTATTCATCAACTGTCACAGTGGCAGAATTTGGTAAACGCCGCGCCAAAATATGAAATAACAGAATTTACACTGAATGTAAGCTTGGTCCAGAAGGCTGGACAGTTTATACTTTCAATGTGGACGAAAATGCTATGGTCTATATCTGTAGTTTCGTAAGAAAAGACTTACCAGTCTATGTCGTTGTTGTTAATATCTTTGCAAGAGAAACCATTGACAGTGTGAGGTCCATTCGCAGCCACCACAAAAAGTATTGCGTAGAAAGTTACACCGGTGATGAGAGCCATTTTAGCAGTAATCAACTCAAACGACTTGGCTCCATGCACTAACTGCTCTGGCAATGCATAGACTGTTTACCTATTTGAAATGATTAACGCTTGGTTTGTGCATGTCACTGCCAACTTCAGTGAACTCGTATATCACGGCCAATTGTGATTCAAATAATGTATACAGCCGATCCTACTATCCTTCTATAGGGACATGGATATGTCTCTTTTGTTTGTTTGGACATGGTCGAGCAACCCTTTCTATCATGAGGAATGTTCCGTCAACGCATGAAGAAACCGAAGTGGTTATGGAAATATCATGGCATGAAATCGACGACACTAATTGATATGTAATTTGTCAGCTTAAATAATGTCAAATTTACCCACAGATGCGATAAATAATCTTGTCTATTTCTGTTTTTTAAATCTGTTTATTAAGAATACAGTGTATTTTGAATGTGAATATAGTTAACTATCAAAAGTATAATGTACTTACTGAACGATATAATACATATTTCTCCAGACTTATGGAAAGATCACAGACATTGTTGAAGCTATCAGCTGAAGCAGCTATTTTGATCATCTCAACGGCAGATAAGCAGTCATAATAATATGTGTAGGAAAACTTATTTTGCTGCTGCCTTGAAGAGGTTTTGAAAGGTTTACAGTAGATTGACTGACGTACATATTGTTTTTCAAAATTAATCGCTCTATAGGAAGGACAGGCGGCAGTACATTATATTGATACAGCCGATCTGTTCCGAACAAGGAATACGAGCGATCTTTCATCTTTGACGACTAATACGCCACCGAGGCAGCAGTCTGTATGTGAACTCCATGACCACACGAACATAATCGTTAATGTTCGTATTTATCTTTGTCTTGGTGACATGTCATCGTTTAATTACCATGCACTAGTACGCAACAAACCTTCACAGTTTGGTTCCTTCATTATTTGAGATTCTACTGAAACGTCTGAAAATGATTGTTGTAACCGGGTTTTATATACATACAACTCTCTGCTGCCAAAAAGCTTGATTTACACGCGCAAACTCAACTGTCCTTCAAATGCTGTAGGCTTTGTATAGCAATGGCAATGTGTTGCCTTTGGAAGAACAAAGTAGGAATATTACAAACACTCCATTAAAATTTAACGTAACATATAAAATAAATCTTCAATTTGATAACCGACAAATAGAAAGACAGCCCTTTTTTTGTCTGTGGTTTGATATATCGGTGGCGCAGGTGATATATTTTCATCACACTAACTCGTAGACAACAAACGCTCACTATGTAAACTTTAAAAAAATCTTCAAATCTGAAGAAACAGTAATTTAACAAAATCAAGATTCCTTATTTAACAAAGGGTAACAATTTTGACGGTTTTGACTGTTTAAACATGGAGGAGTTACCTCCATGGTTTAAACTATTTCCAAAACTTTTAAAACACAATAACCTAATTTTCGCCTCGCATTGTCCTGCTGACCTTACAGGTTCAAGGTCGAACGATGAGTGAATACCGTATTCACAGGCTTTGGAAATAATAGGAGTCAACTAAGCAGTTTATTGTCGCTCACGGCGAAGACGTTCACATTCTTTCGGATTAGAATCAGGTCTTCTGACAATAGCTCTTTGTTATCTTGTTGTAAGGTGAAAAACAAAACATTACCTCGCGAACACTGTTATGGCAGCAGTTTGCGCTCGAGCAGTACACGGTATATGGTGTCTAGCATTTCAGAAGCACGGATCTATGGACGCTATCTTCTTGATTTTTATTGCCGAAGAGAGTGCTGTGTCACATTAGGCTTATTTAGAGCACATGGCAATGACCTTCAGAACCTATTCATACTTTTCAACAGACACCTTCGTTTTTAATATAGGATAGTTTCAGACCCGATTTTAAGACATTATTCATAGGAGACTGTAAACTTAAAATTTGTTGCCTTTTGACGGTGTGTGACAAAAATGATGATTAGGGCAACTGGCGAAGTTGCATGTTTCGTAGACGAACTTGTAGTTTTTAATTGTTTTACAGCTTAGACCGTGTTTAAAGGTCGTAGCGGCCAATCGATTATTCCAGATATAATAATCACGAAGCAGTATCATCGTTAAGCCGATGTCAAATTCAGAAGAAGGAGTGTCACGTCTAATATGAATTAACATCTTAAAGAATCTCTTTGACCTAAATTTAATCTTATAATAACAGATCCAGACGTATTTGAATATTGGACATGTATACCAATTAATAAAAATACACAACAGAGTTCGATCATTCTTTGCTATTTTAGACACATAGTGCTTAAATGGTCAAGAAATAGATAGTCATTTAATACCGTATAGTATCCCTCGAAATTCAATGTTTTAATTCAAAAAACTAACAGGTACGTCACAAAACACTTGTCTTGGTGCGCAGATCCATTTGATTGGGTAATGAGGCGCTTGTTCACATTCTTTAAGCACTCGAAATCACCATGAGTTCTTTGTACAGGGTGAATGATACATTATTACTCTGACGAACAAACAGATGCTGGGTGACGGATGGTTTAATAGAAGTCAACCTGATTTCACATTTGAGCACGGCAAATAGGTTCAAATTCGGCTGGCTTAGACCTGTCTTCTTAACAAGAGCTCTTTGTTTTCTCTTTGTAAGGTACCCGTTCTCATGGCGTATATAACAAGTAAGCCCTGCTATCCAATGGGCACAGTGGCATGTGTTCAACAGTGTTCAACAGAGAATACAAAAATTTTACTTCAATCACTTCGGATGAAAGCACTATTTAATAGGAAAGTCATTTTGAAGGATGTTAACGTAACATTATTATGATTTGTGCGGTTTCGGCTATCGGCAAATTTAAATTATAAATAGAACTGTCAAGAAACACTACGCCAAAGAATAATAATGATGACAAACTTTGTCAGCACTGTGTCAATACAAGCATATTCGAAATATTCTGTAACAAGCACTGTTGACTAAATTTAAAATTTTCATTTTAAATAATTGAATACTATGGTAAACAACTGTAAAGCAAACTAGCTTTAAACCTTTGAATGGATGAATGGATGGATGGATGGATGGATGGATGGATGGATGGATGGATTTAGGAATGGAGGAATGGGTGGATGGATAGAGAAATGGATGGATGGATATAGAGGCATGGATGTGGATTGATCGATGAATGAATGCATGTTTTAAGGTGTTATCTTTAATGTACCAAAAAGAAAAACAAAAGTTACACTTCTTGGTTGCTAAATTTTAACAAAACAAGTAGACAAACATCGCTTTGTTACAAAGACAACACTGCATTACTTTAAGTGTTTCTGCTGAGGACCATTGAAATAGTTTATCGGGACTAATCTGGCTTGATGAGCAAAATTAAAGAACCAATTCAAAATCTATTGAAGCCGGGCCGTGACTTACTATGACTCAATCACAAAAATTGTGGGATTGCAGTCAAAAATTTTACTCATATCGCAGTACAGTGACGCATGTGTCAGTGAGCGAAAGTCTGCTAGAGTTATTTGCGCTGCAAGTTTGAGAAGTTTTATACATTGAGAGGTTTTTTGAGTTTTCGGTCGAAAAAAGGTTATCGAAAAGAAGAAGAATACTTATACACCCGTGGCCACTTTAGTGTTGATCAAGACCACTTGATGCAGACAGAAATTCTGCTTGTACAAAAGGCAAAACTAGCTCTGTCTGGGGTTGTAAATGAGAGTTTACGATTGGCACCCTGTGTTCAAGATCGAGATACAATATAAATTAGCATGCACTGGTCCATGTACAAGTCTTGTTTATTTCAATTTCCCCAGACACGCTGTCTTCATGGGACATACAATTTTACTTGATGCTATAGCAGTGAGCCCATAAAAGTGTGTTACCTCAATAAATTAATTATCGCGTAGAGGCCTTAATGAATTGAAGTGGTATCGTATTTCTCAATTTTGAACACAGAGTGACAATCATTAGCTCTCATTTACAACCCTTGGCAGGGTCTGTTTTGTCTTTATACAAGCAGAATTCCTGCCTGTATCAAGTAGGCTTGATCAACACTAAAGTGGCCACGGGTGTAACTCCAGTTGAAATAATAGGGGCCCAAGCCCGCTTGGCTTGGCTTGGGGCCCCTCATTAAAAATATTTAATTGTTGAGAAAAACTGCTGGAGGAATGATGTGACGGCCGATATACATCATAGTAGCTGTGTTTAAGTCAATTTTATTTTCATTAATTTCAGAATATTCTGTATTCCCTTGAAATACCCTGCACCATCAATGTTGCGTATTTTACACCAAAGAACAACCGACAGCGGTAAGTCTATTGCAAGGTAATTCTCGTACTTGAAATAGTATAATTGCTGTTAGTTATATCACAATTCCAACTTTTCTCGCTGAAATTGTTGTGCTGTCGAGATATGCCCTGTATCTTTTTCAACTTTTATTCCAGGTTAAGGTTAGTCAATACATAATCAGGAGTAAGCAAAGCTAGTAAATTGCCCCATTAACTTAGTTTGACAATTTCCAGGTACTTTGTTCCATTTATAGTCTTTAATAGAACGCGATTAAGTGTATGCCGTATCTACATCGCTAGTCCACAGCATCAAGGTGACAAGTTCGATATTTTGATGCAGCTTGCATGAGATTTATCAAAAGAAGGGGGGACTAATTTGACATTAAAAACTAACTCTTAGGCAGACGGATATTAACACAGATGTAAATTCATAGCTCTTGTTTATTGTACGTGTCTGTCCATCAAATCTGGTAAATCTCTCAGACACTACAGCGGGTACATGGGCATCATCAGGTTACGACTTCGTCAGGTGCTCTATGAGTGAAATATCTATGTCACATTTAATCACAGTAGCACAGTCTACCGAGTAAATATAGTGACCGAAGTCGCTTCAAATCGCCTGAACGCTTATGAGGGCGCGCTATTAAAATTGACTGACCCATTTGGCTCTCAAATTCTGAACGCATCTCCCCTTTTAACTCTAGATCCTAAGGTAACTCAAATCGAAGAATTCGAAGTTACAATCAGTTTGTTGGAGAGACTAGTGAGTTCATTTTGCGTGAGTTCAGCGAAACAATTTTCATCTCTTGAAGTGAATCATCATCACCTCTAAGCGTCCGTTGTAATTTTACTCATTGTAAACTTTTGTTGGCAATTTTCATCATTCTAAATATTCTTTGAATTACGAGTTGACATATAATTATATTACATGATCAGTGGGGTTCCTGTAAGTAAAGTGCAGTAGTTACAATAAACTGAAAGATTCCATCAAAACGATCAACGTTCAAATGAAAATACCAAGTCCTGTCCGCTTTACAAACTTCCTATGGGATTTCCATTTTGGCTGGACAGAAAGATAGCATTCCAAATTTATGGCCTTTGTTAAAAATATCAGAATACAACAAATACTTTAAATTGTTCACCAGTTATCTAAATATGTAGATAGATTTGTCTCATATTTAGCCTTTGTCACTAAGATATTTCTCTGATGCAAGGCAGTTCTTTTAGCACTCTGTAAGTACACTTGGCAGCTATACGTGAAGAGAAGAGCACTGAGAATACCTGATAAGCTAGTGACTGTTACGGGGAAGGGTGACTAGGTACTAGTATTGTACATAACTATACATAAACTGAATTACAATAGTCGGATGCAGAAGACCAAGGTTTGATTTAAGAGTGTAAGTCAGTTGTGAAAGCGCGCATCAATAAAACACATTCAATGAAACATGGCATATCACACAAGAAATGAGAAGAATAATGAAAAGTATGGTGACTTAATAAAATGCTTGATGTACATGGATGTAAAGATTTCGCACGTCGTCAAAATCAAGAAGTTGACTAATGAGTGGAACGACTTTTATGTAAGTGTACGCTAAAGACGCTTTCATTTTATGGAAGAGGGGAGTTGGTGGGAATAAAGCGGATTGAGGTTGACATAAAAGTTGTCGAGGTCAACTTCTACCAGGGGTAACTTTAGAGCGGTAACTTTAAACATGACATTATATGGATCTTTGGCAATGACACAGAGTAATATCATAGACAGAGTGGCAACACTTGCATGCCTTTTGTTCCATGGTCGTCTCTGTAGACTATTGGCTTTTCATATTAAAATGAGCTTAAAAGGTGTTAAACTTTTTGGAGGCTTGGTTTGTGGTTGATAATTACACGAGATTATGCGAAACATACGACGAGATGGCATCGTACTGCCAGTCGCGTAGCAACCATAGTTACTTTGTGAGCTCTCAGGCCAGAAACACTGCCTCACGCCAATCAAAACATAACACGCCAGCAGTTTCATAAACATGTCCTTTCTTGGCGCACGTGTAAAAGACGGTATGACTGACCGTAAACCATTGAGTAAAACCAGACAGTATCGATAAAAGACTTTCAAATTTGGTTCAAACACACTCATTATATATTCATAAAAATATGAGAGGAATTTTTAAAACGGTAAAACCCACTTTCCTGAAGCTCAAAACACTTCCGTTTTCGCCAGCACATCAATTCCGATCAGCACCACACGACAACAACAACACAAGCTTTGTCGAACATACTTTCGCTGAACAATTGGTGAAAATCCGAAAAATTACCGAAGGGTGCATGGTCGGCACTCTTCGGAAAAGAGAGCCAAGAGCTTCGTGAGGCGAGGCAAACATGGATTGCTTACGTAACCGCTTCACGCCTTAAACAATAGCTGTTGCCACTCTGTCTGATATTACTCTGTGGCAATGACAACAAATTTGAATGGACAGTAGAATATGGTTTCCCTCTGTATAAAATGCAATGGACAATACAAACAGCATTTTACCGAAACGAGTGCTTGTTTTAAGTAAACAAACAGCAAACCTTAAAAATGCCAGCGTTAATAAAATATGGCTTCATATGTGACAATAAGACGACTTGTCTGAAATAGCATGAATGTGTATCGTGTACCCTACAATAACCACGGCACTGCCAGGTATGTAATCATAGGATATTCCGGTAAAGTGTGGTGACTTTCTAGCTGACGAACAAACGAACCAAGTGATCAGATGACCAAGTAACTATGTAAGTGAACATACAAATAAACAAATAGTTAATGCCTATATCTTGCATTTGGTCAACGACATCAAATACATCATGAAATGTTCATCTGCTACAGATACCACTACCCACGATTCCTCTTTCAGAAAACTCTGAGTACATTTCTGGAAACACGAAGTGTATGAAGATGAACCTCATGCCAAGTAATTCTTTTAAAATGAATGTCTTCTAGCCAAGATTTCTGCGCTGCTCGAATACTGACAATGAACCTCGAAACTTACTGATCAGACGTATTAATACTTCTTTTCCCATGTAACATTGCAATGAGATATGGCCCATAAATAACGTTAAGGATGATGTTAGTTGATAATACGGGTATTTAACTGCCTTTAGAAACCCCAGAAAGAACAGGATGTTTCCAGAATCTCATCCAGATAGCTAAACGACTGTCGCCCGAAGACATCGAACTGTTCGCAGTTGCATACATCAAGCCAAACACTACATCCTTAAACAGTGATGAGGAGGGAGAGAGAGAGAAATCGCCATCGATGTCTTGGGAGCAGTAGCCACTGAAATCACACAAGGAATTCTGACTGACATGATACTGCTATCTGAGAGAGCAAATGGAAATCTGATTATGCAGGCATTGATTCACTTTGTGGAGCTTGATAATCCTCCAGCCGAGGTGGCTGTTGAGGCAATTACCCGTCTAGCGTTTCGTGAAGCTTTGACATGAAAGGTTTGTTTGAGCGATCATGTACTATAACACTTCAGTGATTGATATTTGCTCTGTTCGGTAACGTAACTTTAAATATGTGTTTGGGGAATGACTAAAAGATATTGAAAATACGGCAGCTCAGAAATGATAAATGACGTTAGATCTTGTATTTGGTGATGCTCAGTAATACCAGATATGAACTGAAAATGCTCACGTGTTTCATTATTTATTGAAGTTATGTGTAAATTTGAACCTTTGCCCCATGTTTGTGACTTCATTGAAATTATTATGATCAACATAATGAACAATAATCACCGCCGATTTATTCTAAAAGGTCATGAAGTATACAAATATGTAATTAGCTGAAATAAAAATATTAAAGTTATTTGACTGCTCTTATTGTATCACCACTTTATATAGCAAGTGTAATTACCGTTGGCCAAGTCCTTCAAGCTATATATGCCGAGCTGTGAAAGCTCATTAGATATGCAAATTATAAATTAACTGACATGAAAATGTGAAATGACTTTCGATATTGTTTTAACCTAGTACCTGGTATAATCATCAATGTACATAGCATGTTTTACCAACTTTGATCAAGTAAATCCCGGTATATATCGGGTTGTTTCAATGATTAAATCACTCTATAGGGACTAGGCTTTGCGATGAACAATATGAAAATTTAAGATTGTTTTACACAAATTACTTTCAATGCCAATATCGAAGTTTTTTGCACGCTTATCGTGAAATAATTTGAGGAACATTCTGAAATGTTTAAAGCATTCTTCATGCTTTTTTCCATTGACCATAGGACCCATGAAAGTATACATTTACACACAGAGCCTCTCCACCAGTTATATCGCTTGCGTTATAATAAAGTGCGCCGGAAAATGTCATAATCAGACAAATGTAGCGAGCGTACAATCGCCAAATTTTGCGACAACTATTCTTTCTTTCTTTCTTTATTATGTTGCCTACTTAAACAAAGCGCTTTCCCACAACATACTGTCATCATATGAAGTTGGTTTCACGCACCGCTGACTTTTCAAAAGATCTCTAGTGAATTTTATAATCGACAATAAGCAAAGTAGTCAAGTGAAATTGGAATGATATCATGATATGTGTTTTAATACGTACGTCTTCATCAATCTACATTTTTAATCATACAACCAGAGGTGTTTGTACCTGTAACCTCCATAAATGTAATAATCTCCATAAATGTAACATCAACCATAACTGTAATAAAATGCACGCATAAATGTAATATCGCCCATAAATGTAATATCACCCATAAATGTAACAAAAATCAACCACAAATGTAATAAAAAGACCAACCACAATTGTAATAAATGGTAACCATAAATGTAATACAAACAACAACCACAATTGTAATAAATGGTAACCATAAATGTAGTAAAAAAATCACTTATATATGTAATACTTGTCAAGCATAAATGTAATAAATCTATTTTGTAGTTGATTTTGAGGAATTAGCCCTTCAATGTTTATCTCTGTAATAAGCAAAGCAACTCCACACATTATTCATATCTTAATTGTTTGCATTTAGTGTGTTTTGTATATTTGAAAGTGTATTTTACGTTTTCCTATTTTGTGTACAAAACTGATTGGCCATGGCGAGACACAGCTGTAATCTAAGTGTCAGTGCAGTCTCTACTCCAGAGTGGAGGAGACTGTCTAACACTACGATCCTTTAACGCCGTTTTTTCGATATTTGCCGCACTTTCATAATCAGTCGCCTCAAATTCATCTTCAGTAGATAAATTGCCTGGAATAATCGATAGATCTTCGGTATTCCTATGTTGTCCCACTTGAAGTTTGTTCCTTTGCTGGGATGTTAGGATGTGTAATTTTGTTCTACTGTGTCCAAGGTACCGGTAGTGTTCGTAATGTTTTTTGACTAGATTGAAATATGGACATATGTTCTCGTCGACATCTTTTGTGTCGTAAATTTCTGTTATAAGGTTGTATATTTCTTTGTTATTTGTTGTATGTCATCTGTCATAAACTGTGTGATATCACTGGTTGACGAGTTATTTTGACGCTTCCTTATTATGTAATTATCAGTGTCTAGAACTGCTGTTTCACTTCCATTATCTAACGGTTTGATCAGTACCTCGCCGTTTTCTGATTGTGTTCTCAAAGTACTATATTCTGTGTTTCGGAAAGGAAACCTAGTTTCAGGAAAGTTATAACATTACACTTGTCTTAATAAAGTTATTATTTACTCAGGGCATTGATAAACAAATGATCACATATACAAGTTCAAGTTTATTACATTCATGGTTGAGTTTTATTACATTTATGGCTAATTTGTTTATTACATTGGTGGTTGCGGGTTGTAACATTAATGGTCGACTGTTTTATTACATTTGTGGTTGATTTTATTTCGATTATGGTTGATATTACATTTGTGGAGATTATTACATTTGTTGAGGTTACAGTACCCTGATTGTGGAAGTCTAAGCTTTTAAGCATAATATCACATGAAAATCTCAGGAGAAAGAAATTATACTGTGCAAGAAGTGACTCCGAAACTGATATTATGTTATGAGTTGAACTACAAAATTACTTACAAGCAGTTGTAAATGATTAGATACAGAACATCATCAAGATTTGACGGAGTTTCGTTCGGAAAAATCAACATTGCTTTTCAATGTAGTTCCCTTTAGGTGCCCATTATCACATTGGCGACTTAAAAATGCACGTTCACGAAGTGGACCATAGTATCAATACACAAGTCACACAAGTAGCTGGGGAAGGTCAAAAGGTCATACTGTCCAAGCAGCAGTCTATTCACCCTTGAAGAAGTCCAATCATTATTTTCTGGCTATTGAAGAATGCTGCTGGGTGAATAGCAAGTACTCTGTGCAGCCTCGCCCATGGGGGAAACAACTTCATCTTAAATCTATTTTTAGTAAATATACGCAGAACTGAAAGTTTAAAAACGTTCAAAAGAGACAGGCCTGTAGTACACTTACGGTAGAAGATCTATTCGCCAGAAAGACGAATCTTCAGCTGAAGACAGCGAGGAAGACTCAGGACCATGGCTGTGGCTGTAAACGCAGGTAAGAAGCCTCGTGGATAATGTGTATGAATGTTGTGGTTTTGTGATTAATTGGAAGGTGAATATATGAATTTGTCCTTCAAATCACACAAAGTTGTTACACCTAGAAATGTAAACCGACCCAACTAGTCGTTCATCAGTTTGGCTGAAAGATCTACCGAAGTGTTTATAAAACGTCTTCGAGTTGGCGAGAAGGCGTGTGTAAACTGTTATCCGACAGGCATTAGTTTTCAGCATTGACATAAGAATGAGGACACGATGAGAATAACAATCTTTACGGTCAACCGCGGAGAAAAGATCAATAGAAATACTTTTGGCCCATTTCCCATTTTGTGGCGTCTTACGTGGATACATAAATTCATCTTGGTATGCTTTCACCATTGCCAATATAAGGGTAGTATTTGTAAATATTTGCATGAACCGCTCATGAATTATTGAGACTCCAAATGACAGCAAGTCAATACTTATTGAATTCTGTAGATTTTCGATCTAATTCAAACTCATAACGTATCTGCTGCAGATACTTATTCGATAGATCTCTAACTGTGGTGTAAAGCATTTAGATACTTATAACTGAAGTTAAGGAAGGTATCATTTGCATATTTAATCAACTTTGTAATTAGTGATATAACTCTGAAATTATGGCACAACATTCGGTGAAACCTGCTACAGTTATTGATCTGATAAATATCTAACAGTCAAATGAGGCATTGAGCAGTGTCAAGTTAATTGTGTTCATTTGCATATTTAATGAACTTTGTAATTAGTGATATTACTCCAAAATTACATTATTAAATTTGATGAAACGTGATACAGATGTTGCTCTGATAGATATCTAATTGTCCAATGAAACATTGAGCAGTGTGAAGTTAATAAACAGCTCATTTCCATATTAAATAAAGTTTTGTAATTAGTGATTTAACTCCGAAAGTAATATGCGAAAGTTTATGAAACCCGCTACATATAGTGATATAACAGATATCTGATTGTTCTGTAAAGCGTACTATGTTGTAAACCACGTGAGCACATTCAGTTCACATCTGGTCTTATTTTTCTCCACACTTAGGTTTTGACATGGGTGCAGGTGACGTCTCTTCGACGGCAGATGTGACGATAAACATTCAACAGCCGACCGATACTTCATCCAGTGTCGCTTTGGAAATGCATCACCAGACAACAGCTCACGATGAAACGAGTACAACAGATGGATCTTCCATAATCTGTAAAGATGAAAGTATGCGTGGCAATGGCACGATGCGCGAGATGGGGCAAACAGAGTATCGCATTTGGTTCGGTGTCTTCGTTTCACTGATCATCTTCGGTTCGCTGTTGCTGATCATCAACGCCGGTATAGCAATGTACTGCCTCAATGATCAGGCGTACACTACCGCTATCTGTAGCGTGGAGTCGGAATCTTTCGGTGCCGCTGACGAACTCCGCAAATTCGCAGAAACCACAGAGCCTGCCGTCTCCATATTTATTGTTGTGCTGGCGATGATACTGACCTATAAATCCAGGTTCAATAAAAATGATTGTCGTGCCCGCAGTTTAATGTCGGAAGAATTGTTCTCAACACTGAGAAATTTGTTCAAAAAATATTGGTTCTCTACTTATTTGACCATGGTGATCTTTTCCTTCGCCTATCACATTGTTATCTTCATCCTCGATGTAAAAAAGCAATTAGAGGGCTCATTTCGGTACCTTACGCTGCCACTTGGTCTGACGTCATGGTTTGTATGGCTTGTGGCACTCAACGAGTCCGGTGCCATGACAACAGTCCTGAAGAAAACATACAGCGGAGATCAAGTCAGTCGGTTACACAATCTGTATGGAGTACTCTTGATTTTCGCCGGCATTACTAATTTTACCGAATTTCTTATCTACACAATCTACCTTACCGGAGCTTTGACAACAATAGTGGCGTCTTTGAAATTGCTGACCTACATGGAGTTTGTCGGGATGACGCTGACCGTTGCTTTGAGGTAAGATTTCTCTAAGGGTGATGTACCTTACTACATTAAACTAAATTATAAGCTTATACTTTCAGTATTATGACAAAAATCAGCATTTTCCTGAAATATGCATATTAAGAATGTTTTCTTGACAGTACACTGCCATTTCAGATTAATTGAGCAATACACGCGGACACACGAGAATTGATACAAGGGCGGCATACGGTGGCAAGAGTTTTATTGAGCGATGTCTGCGGAGGGCGGGGGTGTAGCTGTTGGGATTGACCTACATCAACATTATTTATTATTGGCGTTTAAAATGTTAATCAAAAAGGAGGGCGGATTTTTGAATTGAATACCGAACAGAAATTATGCGCCGGAGAATCAGTATCATTATCAAGATAAATACGCGCTACGCGTACTCGGCTATGAAATTGGAGATGGCGCAGACGATAAAAGTGCAAGCGCTGATATGGCAAACAACGGGTCAATGATCAATTAACATTCATAAAAAAAAGATTACAATTTTTTATTGCTATGCATTTATTTTAATTTGGTTTTATTGGATGCCGAATTTTTACTTATCATCAAAGTGCTCTTTATTTCGGTATTATTAAACCACCCGGCCAAGTTTATGGGCTTGTTTCAGTACTAAGTAAGTCGCTATTTTACCAAAGCCGTCTTGAAATCTCGTTAAATCAAAACGAAGTATTATATTATAGGAGTAAATTGATGGCGCAAATATGGCAATCTGATTGGTCGAGACATGGAAAAACCGTGGTATATTCGCACTATACCACCGCTGGCACACGCGTGAGCTCTCGGCTTGAGCAAAAGGCCCTTTTTGACATTCCATGCCAGATTTTTCAATATACTGGTATGATCGATATAATAGCAATAAATCACACCCTGCGACGGTATACCACTCGTTTTTGGCCAGTTCACTTAATGTATGCACTCGCTATCGCTCGTGCATATGCGTCGTGAACTGGTCATAATGTCGTGGTATGCCGTCGCTTGGTGTGCTTTATTGATTAATTGTCATATTTGGCACGGTGATATACTATTATTTTATAATATTACATCTTCAGGATTTATTGCTTTGCATAGATGCTAGAGTGATGTACAATCAGTGTAATTACGATTATTTTAGGCCGGTAGAGCTGTAATCTTTGATCGCCAATGATCCCTTGTACTTACGTTAAGTCGCTTTAGATTTGTACCACGGCCGATCTAATATGAGCTTATCTGCACTACCCATGCGTAGAATTATAGCTGTTTGTCAAGGACCAGATCAGGACATAGAGGGACTTTCCCGTAGTCAAATGAAAAGGTCATGAGCCACTTGCACTACATATTCTTGCATATAAGAAAGACTGCCGACTTTCTGCGTTAAGATGCTTTTTAGGCCTATAGACTTGATAGATTTCCTTCTTTAATAAAAATAACCTGCAATTTCTGTTTTACGAAATAGGTATAGTTTGGCAAGCTTCTTTTTCCAAATGTTCTATGTCGGAGAAAAGAAGTACAAACTTCTCAACGACCCATGGACAGAAGAAAAACCATAGGCAGTTGGAATGCAGGGAAACAGAAAGAGATATTTCGCCTGTCTTCTGTACACCTTTACTTATCTTGGGATTTTCACAGATTGCTTGACTATTCCAGAACGTTCAACTGATTTTTGAACAATTAGAATTTACTTGCGCTCACATCGAGAAATCGTCAAGCTTTTGTCATTCGCCTATTAAAATCAAGATTTCCGAGAATATTGTTAGTGATATAGTGTTATCAAAATGGCATTGTCATTACAGAAGATGTTATATATACACACAAGGGTGTTGCATTCTCACTTTTGAACAACTTTTTCATATTTTGTATAAAATGGCTGACCAATAAATAAACACAACATTCAACATTCAATAGTATGACTGTTTGGCTTGAAATGTGATAGTGAGACAAATGTTATGTATATATATATATATATATATATATATATATATATATATATATATATATATATATATATATATATATATATATATATATATATATATATATATATATATATATATATATATATATATATATATATATATATATATATATATATATATATATATATATATATATATATATTATCATTTTGTACACTGCCGTTTTCCTATATCGTATAGAAAGCTAATGAAAATCAACCGCAAACCGAAACATTGCTAATCATGTATTATTCGAGTGTAATGAAAAACTCCCTATATATAGTGGGCTGAGTTATCGCTGTTTTGAAAATCGTTATTACCTCATTTTGCAGATATAAAAAAATCACACGTTTCGCTGTTTTATTGGTCCGTCAGCATGGTTGGAAACATATTACGTAAACGTGCCTTAGAAACCCAAGACAAAAAGAGTCAATGTTCTCTATGGATGCATACATTATTGTCAAAATCCGAATTTAGGATGCGAAATCATTTTCATGACAAGTTCAGACAATTGAAAATTAGTCTTATTTCAACACGAACCACAACTTATAAATCTGAGTCCCATTTTCTCCGACAGACGATCAGTCAAATCGACGATCGCTTTAGAATCGGTATTTGTTTTTGATCTACACGTTTTGGCCAGGCTTTCCTGTATTGCCCTCACTGAAAGTAATTCTATTGATAGTCGTATTGCGAAAATCTAAAATTACTTTGTTTCTGGTTCTCGCCTATGTATCACTTCGAACTTTGCGCGTTATATCTTTTTGACGTCATAGCATTGTTTAACAACACTCCCATCAGAATATTACTCAAGAAACAGCTACTGATATAACCTCAACAATTCATTATAGCACATCACCAAATTTGACAGACTCTATGTTTGGAGCTGCCTTCCCTCGGTTATGAAACCATTCTATATGGATATGGGAATTGAGCCGAGCGGTTTTAGACTGCAACGTATTCGCAAGGTGACTAAGTGCCATGTGTTGTGAGCTCGAAACCGATTGAGTATTTACAGGATTCAATACGCGTAAAATGAAAGGAACCTTCATGTCAAAGCATAACCGCCGAGTGATGATTGTTGATTAAGTGTTTAGGGAATGGGGCGTTTTGAAATTCGCATCTTTGCATCATTTTTGCATGTCAAGTCCTAGCAACGAACCTCTATTTGTTATCAATTTGTATCATCATGGGAGTCAGCCTCAACTTGGACTAAGATAACGCGCATGCGCTGACAACACATGAGTACGCTATGAAGGAAGTGCTCGCTCAACTTTGACGTTCGCCGCCAGGGAAGTTGCGAACTCAACACTCATGCTTAGCGATCTCTATGCTGGTTGTAAGGCTTGATGTTACGATTGAATTCTTTCTTAAAACTTGACTTTGACTTTGGCAGTGCTGCGGTTTGCAGCGAGGTAGGTCAACTGCGAGTTCAACCCAGTTTACGTTTGTTATGGCCTTTAAGAGTGCGGCTTCAGAACAATAACACCAATTAATTATAAATTACAGTTATGCTGTTTGCGCACAGTGTTATGCCGAGACAAATATAGCGAGAATACAATTGCCGAGTTTTACTGTCGGGTAAAACTGTCGCTCTTTCTTTCTTTATTTCTTTATTATATTGTCAGCTTGAATAAAGTACCTTCCCACCAGATACTCTCATATGTAATTACTTTCAAGCATCGTTGACTTCTCCCTAGTGGATCTTATCAGGGCCTGTCAGCAGATTAGACAAGTGAAATTGGAATGATATCATGTTATGTATTTCAATTTATAGGTCTTCATCAATCTACATTTTGTTCGTACCTTCAGACGTGCTTGCACCCTGAGTGTGGAAGTCTATAAGCATAATATCATATGAAAATCTCAGGAAAAGACGTGTATTCATTATGCAAGAAATGACTCCAACTTTGATATTGTGTGCTGAGTTGGACTACCGAAGAACCTACAAGCAGCTGTAAATTGTTAGAACAACATCAAGGTTTGATGTTTCTTTCAGAAAGGTAAACGTGCTTTTTCAAAGGAGTGCCCTTAGGTGCCCATAATCGAACTGCTGACTTGAAAATGCACGCTCACGAAGTGGACCATGGTATCAATACACAAGTCACACAAGTAGCTGAGGAAGGTCAGAAGGTCATACTGTTCAAGCAGCAGTCTATTCACCCTTGAAGAAGTCCAATCACTAATATCTGGCTATTGTTGAATGCTGCTGGGTGAATAGTAAGCACTCTATGCAGCCTCGCCCATGGGGAAACAACTTCAACCTAAATGTATTTTTAGTAAATATACGCAGAACTGAAAGTTTAAAAACGTTGAAAAGAGACTGATCTGTACTACACTTACGATAGAAGACCTATGCTCGACACAGACGAAGCTTCAACTGAGGAAAACTGGGAAGATTCAGGGCCGTGGCCATAGCAGTAAACAAAAGTAAGTAGCGCTTTCTATGAATTTTGCGGCTTTCTTGATTGAAAGATGAAAATATGAATATATCCTTCGAATCACACAAAGTTGTTACACCTGGAAGTGTACACCAACCCCAATAGAACAGTCGTTCATCAGTTTGTCTGGAAGCTCTACCAAAATGATAAACGACATGTTCAAGTTAGCGTAAAGGCGCGTGTGTAAGCCGTTGTTTTGCAAAAAAATAAAAATAAAAACAGGTAAAGCGAAATTAATTTTAATTTCGAAAACATGAAAATTGCAGTTCAGAATGACAATGAATTTCATTTTGAAAAATGAAAATGGTTCTAACTTTAAAACGAAAATCAAAATTTAAAGGAAATCAAGTCTAAGGTAAAACTCGCCATTGAAATAAAATTGAATTTAATTATGAAACGAATGATAAAGCCATGAAACATTGAAGATGAAAACGGAAAAAATGCGAATTTGATTTTAAAGTAATCAATAAAATCAAAACACAAGCCGAAGTTAAAATCTAAGTGAACAAGAGCAAATTTAATTTTTCAAACAAATATGAGAGTGAAATCAGCACCTAGATCGAAGGGAAAAACTGTCGTGAGTAATAATCAAAATGACATCAAAAACGGAAATGACTTTAATTGTTCTACTAAAAATCAATTGAAACTGCAAATCGGAACGAAACTTAACATTAGAATGACTTTAGCCTTAAAATCAGCGCAATATCGTTTGAAAATAGAAACGAAAATGAATTTCATTTTGCAATTACAAATCAAAAATCCAACTGAAAAATAACCCAAAATGTATTTCATTGTCTAGGGAAAAATCATATAGAAATTAAACTAGGTATGAAAATGAATTTCATTTTGAAAAATGAAAATGATTCTGATTTAAAAACAAAAATTAAAACGTGAAGGAAATCTAATGTCAAAATCGCCATTGAAATAAAAGTGAATTGACTTATAAAACAGATCATAAAGTCACCACGGAAATGCAATTTAATATTAAATTAAAAATGACGGCCAGAAGATTCGTCAGTGCTACAATTTTGAGATGCCATTAAAAGTGATTCAATGAGCCTCCTTGGTTGCCGTGCTGTACCTACAGAATTCCTAGTCCCGCTGCACTGTTAAGAGCTATCGGGGTTGCTGCTGCCCCAGACGGAATGTTTACCAGGCTACGATAAACTCGGATATAGCTTACTTCCTCTATATTTTCAAGCCGTAACACAAAGGATCATGAGAAAGGCCCGGACCGTCAGCGGGTGACGAGCATTAAGTATAAACAATGAAGTTCAAATATTAAAAATCCATTAGCTGTAACTTTGGTCATTTTTTTATTTTGTTTGTTCTGTGTATCATCTGCAGTTTCTGGTTTGAATCCCTGAACCATGGAGAAATTCCTAATATTGAGCTCATAAATATACCCTTAATAAGTATAATCTGCATTGTTATTGTTTAAATTTTATATTCCGGTCCAGACTAGAATACATTTATCAACAATAACAATAGTCATTTCACATATACGGGCTGTGTTGGCAAGCAGGACACCGGGCATTGGTCATGATGATCGGATTATAGTAAAATTCTGTAGTTGATACATTGAAACAGAGTAGTGAAAAATTAATCAAAAGTTACAGCTAATGTCCCTTTAAATAATATGTAAAGTATAAAAAAAAACCCGAAATAATGTTTCGAGAAATAATTCACGGCTAAGAGAATCCTTGATCAGAGCAAAATCTATGAATAAGCAAGTATAATACAATGATGAAGTAGTTAAAAGCTAAACACTGAAATAGCGATAAACAGAAACTAAAATGAGAAATTATAAATTGATGTAAAATTATGAAATAATACTTGGAAGTAGTAAATACTGAAAGAATCAATGTAATACATAATTTCATAATAGATGTTGAAACAATATAATATATTAGAAATAATTGGCGACGCCCCGACCATTAACCTTTATTTATGGGCAACGGCGAGAGGAAAACCGACACTTAACGGGCGAGGCTTGACCTTGAGCTTATTTGCGATACCAAGTTTGCAAATTCACGAAAACGTTTCCTTCCAGAAAATCTGTCATGATTGCTACATCCTGCATGGTTTCATTTTCAGGCTATTCATCGCCAATTTTTCTACTAACTATACTCAATTGACTTGAGCGTTTTCTGCACAGTTTCCCCCATATCATGTAGTGTAGTCGTACTATCTTGTCTGTTTTAGGTCATACGCACACGCAGGACAGTTTACTGTCAGGGCCTGTGTTCCATATTCGTTCTGTTTCATAAATAAGGTCCAAGACATATGTACCGGTCAAAGTGATTGGGTGTTTGTGGACCTATAAGGCCCGCTTACAGCGCACTCATTGGGTGGACCCTGTCATTACACTATGCAATGTTCAGTTCACGGCTCTGTGATTGGCTACGTCCCTTTATTAGCCTCGTTTTGTAATGTTCACTGTCTCGTTATGTAGTGTCCTATGTACTTCCTGGAAACCGTTGAAGTAACCAGTCATTCAGGATGTTTACACCTACCTGGTTTTACCCCGATGTGAAGAAAAAGAGGAAGAGAAAGAACATGAAGTCATTCAATTGCATGGGTAGTTTCATTTTGCACTGCACGCTGGTGTTCAGCGATTCCGCCTTTTAATAGTAATATTTTGATGTAGTTGGTAGCGCAAAAGAAGCATATTCTTGTGTAAATTCGGAAACGTTTGGCCCAGTGCTGACGTATTGTGCCATGTGGAAAGAATTCGGGTACGAACCGATTACATAACACTAAAAATACCGCAATTATACGGTGTCGCTCAATTCGATCAGAATTGGTACATACCAAAGATCAACAATAAGTGTTGTTTCTATCTGCTCAGTGCAGGAAAATTCTACGTTGATGTTATGACAATGATTTCTGCAGAGTACAACCAGGAAAATAACAAGAAATATTTAAACCAGAAAAACAAGAATGACAAAAGTAAATAAGGTCTGAAACTTTAGGTGGTGGTCAACTTTAGCAACATGCGTAGCAGAGAACGTTTCAACCATGGCTGTACAAATATAGACATCCATGGTTTGAGCAGGTCTGTTAATATGTCACAGTTCATAAACAATGACAGGAAACGACTAATAAGCTGTTTCAGTTACTGCCACCACTCCCACACATAATGGGTACCCTGCATACAAATAGGTTAAAGGTCAAAAACCTCTTACTCAGATGTGTGGGCTGTTTCAGTTACTGCCACCACTCCTGCATATTTGTAGGATTTCCCCTTTTTCTTACCTCATTTGCATATTTTTGACACTGACATGTTCATTTGAATAACGTCACATCTCAACCCCTGCATCTACCTGTACACCAAATACTGAGATGGTAGCTTTGGCGGTATGGGAGCCTTTGCGTGTGACGGACATACATCCGCACATGCATACCCACATACATACATGCAGACATACAGACGCCATTAGACTTGGTTCAAGTCTGTGATTTGTGAATGTTTGAGTGGAGTGAACGAAATGATTTGTATTCTGCTTTCATGTGAAACGCGCGCGTGAGTGGACGCGATGAGTAGGGTGAACGCGATGAGTGGGGTGAACGCTACACAGCGGAGTTTCACCCGGCAGAATCCGGCAGAAACTAACTCACTACTGCGCAGACTCAAACGTGACGCATTCAATCGCTGGGAAAACCTGGCGTGAGCTGCCAAATTCCGGATAGGTTTGTATGAAATAGGAGAGACACGAGAGAAACTATTATAAATGATTTTATTTTTTTTAAATTCACCGACTTGAACCAAGTCTAAGACGCCATCGACTCACCATAGAAGCTCTTTTTGGTATTTATATACATACCAAATATGAGCTAAAAATGCTTACAGTGTTCAGACACCTGAAGCGCATGATTCTAACAATCATGACTGCTGTATAGCGAAAAAATTAGCGAAATTTTGAATACCACCTCCCTTACGACTTATGTCATCGGTTAACCATAAAATAATTGGGACTTTCGATACCAATGCTGTAAATATCATGTAATCTGTAACCTTTAATTGCTTTACCAAGATGTTTCTTGACCTTTGTGTCACAGGGCCTTAAGAAAGATAGAGGGCGATCTTCTTAAAATCTAGTTAGGGTCATGAAGGGTCAATCCAACACAGATATAGTGATGTCGAATTAGCTGAGCAAGTGGTTGGATGTAAATGCAGAACAAGAGAGGGCCTAGCACGGAACCCTGTGGTACTCCAAATTGCAGATGTTGAGATTCTGATATCGAGCCGTGTATGGATATAGAATGTCTGGAATGTTGTCTGTTCTTTAGATACGATGAAAAGCATCGCAATGGGATGTTGGTAATGCAAGGCTTTGATAACCCTATTATGAGTATATCATGATCAAAAGTGTCAAAAGCAGAGGAGATGTCGAGGAGAACCATGAGAACGCATTGGCCAGCATCCAATGCCAAACAAATATCATCGTTGATTTTTGTGAGAGCTGTCACAGCGCTGTGGTATTTTCTGTTAAAAGGTGAAATCAACAAAATTCAAAGAAAAGTCAAATTGGACTCCACGAACAGCAAAAAATACAAAAACCTGAAAGCTATCTGAAGCTGCTAAACTCGCACTTCTAGAGATACCCTTTCAAACAAGGAAACAAAACATGTCGCGTGCCCAAAGAATCGCGATAAACCAGCTTGCAAACAGTAGACAAATTACCATAAAAACCCTTCGACAAGGGTCGGGTTTTGTCTTTGTCAACACAAAAGATTACGTACACGAATGCGAAAGGCAATTACGCAACACTAAGTATTATACACAACTAGCCAGTGACGACACAGAACAAACAGTAAACAAAGTACACGAACTATGCGACTCAGGTTCAAAGGTCAATTTTAGCAATTTTTTGTTTCAAATTTCGAACCACTGACACGTGGTCTTTCTTTTGGGGAAAGGTGTTGGGTCACATCGTACCGGGAAATTCCTGAAATATTACTAAAATGGCAAACTATCAGCTACACCGCGTGCCATTATTTCCCTTTTGTCTTAACGGTCGCGGATTACCGACCGCGATATCTTTGATAAACACGCAGAGATTATGTATAGGCTTGGCGGTATAGTGCGCATGCGCTAGCTTCAACGTTATGCTCAGCGTTTTGAACTCCGCATGTATCGGTACGGCAAACACGTCGAGCAGACCAAAGCCGGCGCTCGCGCTCCGTACCGTCGAAAAAGCAAGCGAGGTCCACAAAAGCGGACCTGAAAAAGACGGCAACGTGCGCAAAGGTCGATTTAAATGTAAAACAGTCCGACTTTGGCTCATACTCCCTGCAATAACGATCAAGAATGCAGTGAAGAGTCAGATTTGGCCGAGGACGCAGACGATAACGGAGACGTGCTCAGTTCAACAACTATGAAAGTATTTGACACGCTGCTTTTCGAACATATTAGGCTATGCTGATTACATACCCGAGTCCAAAAATTAGCCTGAGTGAGATGAAACTTCTGTTAGTTGCGATAATTTTATCACTCTTGCTGTACATGCTTGGTGTTAGTATCGTGTTCTTTTATATTTTTAAACTCGAGTTTTCTATCGTGCAGTCTGTTCGTGTCTGCTGAGAAACCTTGAACAACACCGTACCCGACATCACGCGACATTTATGTCAAGGAGTTTCCCAAGCCAGTGCAGGAGTTCATACACACATAATGTAGATTCACAAGAGCAAGTTCACCGATCTGCTAATTTTTCGAAACGAAATGCAAATATTTTTTTTTATTTCATGCCTTTTCTTTCTTTAAATATAACCCAAAAATGAAATTACGTCAAACGTGAATTGCGAGGGTTCAAAAATGATTCTTGTGTACGTGTTGTCTAAACTTATCAATTACCCGCAGACTCCATAGCTGCTAGCTGGACCTCAACACTGAACGTAAAACAAACCCGGCTCAACTTCTAGAAGTGCTGAAACTAGCAATTTTTGCTATATGAGGTCAGTCGTCGAAAGTTTGACTAAAAGTAAAAATCTCCGAAATAATTATGTGTGCGCTGGTATTGCGCAAGTCGAGTGACTCCACTCTAGACTCTGTCTCTCGGAACACGCTGTCAATGACAGCCTGCACTGTTCTACACTACGGCGTGATTATTATTAGTTTGATAACATCGGTACAAGAACACATATAAAATAAAGTTTGAAAAAATAACACGAGTCAATCTCTCCCGTCGTAACAAAGGGCGACAAGTTTGCAGTGCGGTGTAAAAGCTAAGAAAATACGACAGACATTTTATGTTGTCAAGAGTTACGTGTGTTCGTCTCATCTTGAGGTAGGAAAACTAGCAAGTGACGTCCCGTTCGCACAGTGTCAGCGCTAACATGAACTTGACAATCACTTTTCACAAAGAACATGCATAAATTGCCGATCGCGAGACAGGAAGTAGACAACTTGAGTCAAGAACAAGTGAATGCCCGACGCGATCGCGCGACGACAGCACATAAGTCTCGATCGGATAGACTTTTTTACGCAAGTTTCGACGTCTTCGTCTTGACTGTGAACTCTGGTAACCAGATTGTAACCGTTGAGACAACAGTATACAGTTAATCTACTAGTTAAACGTTCCAAAAATGGATTAAATCGCTAAGTACCCCTCTGTGTTTGTTGCGTAAATACCACCCACTGCTGGCACTAAGCATTTGCCAGTTCAGTGTATAATTTCTTTCTATTTTCACACGATCTGCAATCCTAAACATATTCAAAATTCCTAAAACTGACTCTAAATATTTCAACTTAGTCCTGGTGTAAGAAAATTCGCAGAAAATTAAATACTGCGCGAGTCGGACTTCTTGGTCACAATGTGTGACGCATAGGTCGTTTACACAATGTGTGCCGCATAGGTCGTTTACACAAATCGTCGATTTTCTCAGTTCCGTTTTTGGCAGTGCGTACATTATTCAAATAAGTATAAGTCGGCGGCGCCTGGACAGACTAGCCTGATTTTTCACCTGTGGACAGTGAATGAATATATCTGAAAGACCGTGTCTCAGATTTCCGATAAAGGGCCTGGAAGTGAAGATATCCTGACAAACGTGAACAAAGGCCGATAATTTATGCAAAAAACGTCAAGTTGACACTTTGAAGGTGCATTGTGCGAAAACAAAAGCGAATTTCAAAAATCCGGGACACGGTTTTTTGCCCAGTATACCCAGCCGTCGATTGCCGTAAACAGATCACCAAGGCCGATTGGAGATTTGTACTTACACTTTTTTGAGTAAAAAAACTAAAAAACACGTATTTTTGAGTAAAACAGCCGTATGCGCACTGTTTTTAAAAAACTAACAAATTTTCTGAACTCTTCGGTGACCGAGCAGATAAAAAAGTACCACATGTCGGGTGTGTGACCACGTCTTCTTTGTGAAATTGAGGATTGAAAATATGTGACAATGAACCTGAGTCACTACCTTAAACAAAATGTACGAGAACAAACACATCGATCATGATACTTGTAAGTATATTGATCCAGAAAACATAAAATCCGTACCCCGCAGTGGTACTTATTGCCTAAAAATTCACAAACCTCGGCAAATTCTAAAAGACACACTATTCAAAACAAAATTTACTGAAGTAAGGAAACATAGAACAAACAAACTGAACCACCAAACGGACTCACAACGAGACCCAAACATTAATATACTTGCCTCGCTACTCGAAGAGCAAGACCACTAAAATGCATTAAAATAATTTTTCACAAACACAAACTAAGGAAAGAATCTACACTGCGACTGATGAGAAACCACACTCGGGTTTTGAAACGCAAGCGTCAAAGGGCCACTCTATCAACTCTGTAACACAATAGGTCCGGCTGCGTCTCGCCATAAGCTTTCCCCACACAAACAAAACATTACCGTACACACTGATCCAAACTTCCCTACAAATATCCGAGGCGAAACAAACATTTTTGTTAACACAAACAATCGGATAAGAATGTAGGAACACATTTTTGAAACGAATCAAACACAAACTCGACACAAAAACATTTTGGATAGTTAGGTGGGAGCCTATTTCATACTTTTTACATTCATTGCTCTTGTGTGGGGGGTTGTCAACCTGATGTAATCGCAAATCCTCAGATTTCCATCTGATATAAGTATGTACGTAAGCAAGAAAAGTAAACTCATGAATTTTAATAGACGGGGTGGCTAAGACCAATTTCAAGCGAGATTGGTCTCAGCCACCCCGTCTAAGTCTGTGTGGGGAAAAGTTGTCATGGATATAAAGCTCATTCTATAACCAGTATCCATATAGTATTGTTTAATTTTGATGGTTATCATGACAGGGTTTTCACTAGGATATCTAACTGGGCAGAATTTGAAAGTACAGTGGGGGAGAACACGCGAGAGAGATTAAGGGGGAAGTGTCCATATGTATCATGCATGGAAAATTTTGAGAAATTGATGTGTGCAATGGAGCAATCTGAGGGATGTTTCTGAAAATAACATTGAACTAAGATATTTTTATTACATTTTTTGCATGATCAGTGTTTGAGTCACAATATTCAACAACCAAACAGTGACAATACATTTTGTAAAACAGTTCTCATTTTGCCAGAGATTGAAGACCAAAGAATATGCAGCAATGGAAAACCTGCGACCTTCTTATATCATTTGCAAAATCTTACATTTCTGTAAACGATATTAGAGGACCATCAGTCAGAGTCATTATTTCTTAATCCATTCAATATTTTTTGTAACCTCGCAAGTTGTGTAATGTCTCGAGCTGCCAGCGTCTAATGAAAAGCCTGAATATGGTATGGTTAAATGTCAAAATGGTTATTGAACTGAAGTCAATTAAAATATATGTTTCTGTGATGATAAAGGACGAATTCGCAACAGGTCAGTTTTGTCCCAGGTCTTGTGAAAATTTTGAGAAATCGATGTGTGCAATGGTGCAGTCTGGTGTAATCTCATAGTTTTGTTCAAGTTGTGGTTTTTACTAGTAAAACTGTTAGAACACCCCAAGGGGGAGAGCACTAGAAGGGGTGTCCCCTCTCTCGCGTCGAAAATTTTGAGAAATTAATGTGTGAGAGGTGTCGCAATTTATTTTGGACCAAAATTAAGTAACTCCCCTCTTTCTCTCCACTTTTTGAGCAACCCCCTTTGTATCTTTCATTTTTTTGAGTGACCCCTACCATTCCTCCAACCCCCAGGCTCCCCTATTGGTATTCAAAACAAGGAAAAAAGGGTAAATTTAACACATACTGTCGAAGTCCGTTGGCGACGATGTCGTAGAAATTCTAATTACACAACGATTTCACAAAAATGGATTGAAATATCGGAATGAGAAGATGAAATATGACAACTTGTGTACTACAATAATGCGTAATTGACACTAATTGTTGCTCTCCCAACCAAAAGTGAACGAACGTAAAAGGCTTTCCGGATGCTCGATATTTCAGCCATGCTAGCTACCAGCGTACCATCTGTGATGTTCCAACCGAGGTACCACAGGGAACTCTGACTGAATACTAATAAACAAGTAAATAAAAAATAAAAACACACAAGAAGAAAAAAACGTCAAGAAAGAAAATAATAGAATAAAACAAAAACAAAAACAAAGAAAAATAACAAAGCAAACAAATAAACAAAAATAACAAGTAAACAAGCAAACAAACAAACTACTGACGGATCAATCGTGAGACTTCCATGAAACAGAATAGACTCATCCTGCTATTGAATGGTCCTCCTCTCTATATAGAGCAGGAACCGCGATCGAACCGCGCTCCAGGTGCAAAAACTTTAAATGACTGGTAACCACAACGGTATCCAAGAAGTACACTACAGAATGAGGCTAACATAAGGACACAAGGCAACCAATCACAGTGCCGTGAGATGAACATTACATGGTAATGAGACCTAAGAGAAAGGGTCCAGCCAATTACTGAGCTGTGAGCGGACCTTATAGGACCACAGACACCAATCACTGTGGCCGGTGCTTATGTCTAGGACATAAATCGTAGGTCATTTTGAAAAGGGACGGATGAAACTTTTCTGAATGAATCACACAATCACTCAGTCGAGTTCAAAGGCTATTTTAAACGCTTCGCCTACATACATGAACAATCAATAAATATATTTTAACCAGCCGATTTTAGAAGCATTCTATTGGACAGTATATATAACACGTCGGTTCTGGCCAGACCTCGTAAACTGCGGTTACTCGCAGCTCGCGGCTTCGGCGCTAGAGGCGCAGGGATCAAGCGCAGACGCAGGTTCGAGGTCTGGCATGCGAGACTAGCAGAAGTATTGGAGATACCTCACAGAGGGATAACATAGACATAGTCGGTCAATAGACAATAAAGATATTAAACTTCAAACAGTGTCCTCGAAGAAAAGGCAAAGAATGAATCGACTACCAAAATCATCTATGGAAGTTTCGCCTCAATCATGATGCAATGTCTCCCTGGTTATTCATGTTATGCACCATACTGGTCAAGGACGAGCTATAACTTGAAGCAATAGACTCTTGTGATCGTATCGTAAATAGCTGAATTATCTTACCGTAAAATTAATCCGAACACAGTAATTTAAAACTACGATTATTCAAGTAAATAAAATGCTTTCAATACAAAGTCATTTCCTTATTTTTTTCTCCACACTTAGCTTTTGAGATGGACGCAGATGCTGTATCTCCAATAGCAGACGTACAACAGACGACTGACACTTCATCCAGTGTAGGTTTGAAAATGCATCAGAAGACAGCAGCCCCTAATGATGAAAGTAAGCTTGAGATGGGGAAAATAGAATTTGGCATCTGGTTTGTTCTCTTCGTTTTACTGATCATCATTGGTTCACTGTTGCTGATCATCAACATCGTCATAGCAACGTACTGCCTCCACGATCAGGAGTACACTACCGCTATCTGTAGCGTGAGGTGGAGGTCTCTCCGCAAATACCGCAAAATCGCAGAGACTATCGAGCCAATCGTCTCCACACTTATTGTTGTACTGGCCATGGTACTGACCTATAAATCCAGGATGAATAGGAATGTTTGTCGCGCCTGCCGTTTAATCTCAGAAGAATTGTTCCCAACACTGAAGGATTTGAGAAACAAATATTGGTTCGATATTTATGCCGCTATGGTGATTTTGTCCTTTGCCTATCACATTTATGTATTCGTCATTAATCTGAAAAAGGATTCAGAGGGCTCATTTCGGTACCTATCGCTGCCACTTGGTGTGACATCATGGTTTGTATGGCTTGTGGCACTCAACGAGTCCGGTGCCATGATAACTGTCCTGAAGAAAACATACAAGGAAGACCAAGTCAGTCGGTTATACAGATTGTATCGAGCACTCTTGATTTACGCTGCCATTACCAATTTTATCGAATTTCTTATCTACACCATCTACCTTACTGGAAACCTCACAACAATAGTGGCGTCTTTGAAATTACAGACTTACATAGAGTTCATCGGGATGACTCTGACCGTTGCTTTGAGGTAAGATTTTTGATAAATGATGTACCTTACTACATTGAACTAAATTATAAGTTTATACTTTCAGGATTTTGACAAAAATAAACAATTTTCCTGAATTATGCATATTAGGAATTGTTTTCTTTACGGATAGAAATTGCAATTTCAAACATTGCATAGAACATTGCAATTTTCAGGCATCTTCCGGAGGCACTATACACTAGAATTGGTACAAAGGCCGACATAGTAGTTCGTTTTTATGGAGCGATTTCTGCATGTAACACGCATCCACCTGCGGAGGTTTTTGTATCATTATTATTTTTGTTTCTTGCGTTTTAAAATGATCATCAAAAAAAGGACGGATTTTTGAATTGAATATCGAACAGAAACCATACGCCCGGGAACCAGTATCGTTATCAACTTGAAGATAAACACGAACTCGCTATGAAATTGGAGGTGGATAGCGCCGTTATGGCGAACACTGGGTCAAATATTCGAATTAACATTCATAAAACAAAATTACAATATTTTACTTCCATTTTAAGTATTTCCATGTATTTATTGATTCAATTTTTCCGGGTGCCAAATTTTTACTTGTTATCAAAATGTTCTTTATTCGTTATCACCCACTCAGCCTTGTCTACGGGCCTGTTTCGCTACTAGTAGGCCTATGTCGCTATTTTACCAAAGCCGTCTTGAAATCTCGTTAAATCAGAACGAAGTATTGCCATATTTGACACCGTGATACATTACTGTATTATAATACCTTTAGGACTGATTGCCTTGCATACATGCTAGAGTGACATACAATCAGTATAATTACGATTATTTGAGGCCGGTAGAGCTGTAGTCTTTGAACCCTTACGATCCCTCACACTCATATTATGTCAGTTAATTACAGCACGGCCAATCTGACATGAAGTAATCTGCATTAGACATGCGTAGAATAATAGCCGTTCGCCGGATCGGGACATGGAGGGACTTTCCCAGTCGATTGAAAAGGTCACGAGCCATTTGCAGAAAATGTTCGTGAATGTATTTATATTGACTGTCGGCATGCTGCCTGAAGATGTTTCCCATAGACTTGATAGATTTCCTTCTTTAATAAAATAACCTGCAATTTCTGTTTTACGAAATAGGTATAGTTTGGCAAGCTTCTTTTTCCAAATGTTCTATGTCGGGGAAAAGAAGTACAAGCTTCTCAACGACCCATGGACAGAAGAAAAACCATAGGCAGTTGACGACCAGAGGAACAGAAAGAGATATGACGCAAAGATCTTGGGATTTTCACAGACTGCTTGGCTACTCCAGAACGTTCAACTGATTTTTTGAACAATTAGAATTTACTTGCGCTCACATCGCGAAATCGTCAATCTTTTGTCATTCGCCTATTATAATCAAGATTTCCGGGAATAACGAATAACCACATAAAACAAAGGCATTGTTTGTGCTATAGTGATATAAACATGGCAGTATCATTGCAGAAGATTATATATATATATATATATATATATATATATATATATATATATATATATATATATATATATATATATATATATGTATATATACATATGGATGTTGCATTCGTACTGCTTTGGAACAAGTATTCATATTTTGTATAAAATGACTGAACAATATACATGGACACAATATTCAACATTCAATGGTATAACAAAGCTTGAAATGTTATATATATATATATATATATATTTATCATACATGCTATGCCTGTATTGCCATTCTCCTATTGTTTAGACGGTACTAATATGAACCCGTATTTTAACTAGTGAAAATACGAATTATATTTTCACTGTAACCGAACTACTTACAGCTACGCGTACGCGTGACCTTCGCTGGGATGTTCACATACATGTAAAACTGCTGAGCGAATGGACTTGTGACACTCCGAATCGTCATTGTGAATGTGATTATGGTCAAAATTTTGTTGTTTGCAGTCAGTTCGTGGGCACTGCACTTAGGTGCAAGTACAGTTGTACCAAAAACATACAAACGAACGTATTGGAAATGTGTATGTTTTGCCGACCCGACACCTGTCATCGTTCACGGCCAGTCCCATACGGTGGTGTTTTCATGTCGTCTACTCCGCGCTGCCGAAGATTACGATCTCGGTTGACAGAACCGCTATATGAAAAGTTTCCTGTTGACAAGTTTAAGTATCTGAGTGGTGAATTACATCGTTTAAAGCCATAAATGAGCCACAAAAATCCAACCGCACTGAAAATACTCGTGACAGACGATGCGCACATATTATATTTCCAATTTGTACCAGTCAGTGAGATTCACAGGTCATGATAGTGTCCGGTGTCATGATAGTGTCCGGAGACAATGTAAGATACCAGGGAAAGTAAAACTTTCGTTTAGGTTGTTGTGAAAGAAATTTAGTTCTATTTAGGCAAGCCAGTAACGAGAATATACGAGCAGACGATGAAAATACCTTTGAAATGTTTTATTCGTTACAGAAACATAATCACGAAAGAGTTACGACGCTACAGCTTACAGTGTACTCACTTCACGTTTTCCCTAATCCGCCCACAAATTCCTTTCTAAGATGGTAAATTCGGCATATTTGACGACTGAGGACATGTATAATTCTTGGAGATAAACTGACTGGTACGGCTATTATATCCACTGTGTATTCATAGATGTCGCAGAGCTGCTTGCTTTATGCTGTCAGCTGCTCGATCGAGTTTGAAATCGAACGTTGGCACGGCGCGAGTATTTTGATCCGATATTTTGGCCGGCCTCATAACTTTCGCAAAGGGATGACTTTATGTTTCAAAACACGAAAACATACTCATTTTACACACTCCAGCCTGTTTTTACATCCACCGCCATTTCAAGCTAAAAATAAATCTTCTTCAAAGTGTGAAAACCTGTGTCGATATCTTAATATTTAAATTGTTCGCTTAAAAGTGTGCCAAAAACCCTCCTTTGAAGTGGAATGGCCCAGCAGCGGAATAATATCAAGAAGTGATACGGTTGTCATCACTCCTTAGCAACCAACTTTTTATCAGTACAGCGATGAGCAAGCAAGGTCGATTTCAGTTGATTTCGTCGTTAATTTCGAAATGTCCGTAGGAAAACAGTCATAACCAAAACATGCATGTATGATAAAGGGGTTATTACACAGGAGGCTTTCTGGCATATGAGAATAATATTAAAGAAAAAGATGGGGGTCACCATGTTCAATTTTCTAAATTTCATTGTCATGTCATAAAATAATACAAAAGTAAAACTTTGAACAGTAAAGACTAAGTGAAAAATATGTGACTAAATGCAATTATATATTTTTAAACCAAATTTATCATTTTGAGTTGCATCTAATTCATATATATGTCTAATTCATATATGTCTTGTACTTTTGAAACAAATTTTTGGTGGGTCACTGTGCTCAGTTTTTTACAATATGGCAATTAGCCAGAATTCACAATTTGCATACTCTCTCATGATCGTCATTTTGTGTGCTCTTCGGCAGGAGCAATTGGCCTGGCCAGATTTGGATTAACTCAAGTTGGCTTAGACTGATAAATCCAAAAAGTTCACTGATGTCATTTAAAAATGAATTAATTTAAGAACTTGCCTTAGAAATATGACTTTACAAAGTACTAATAACAGGCGATGTTTAACATCTGCGAGCGGAATGGCGCAATACGTGCTTAGGGACTGGTCAGTTTCTTCGGCCTGGGGGGGGGGGGCGGTGGATTATTTTTTGCCGACGTCAAAAAGTGGCTGACTCCCCCTATGCCAAATTTTGAAAACAGGGTGACCCCCCTATTCCAAATTTCGAAAACAAGGTGACCCCCCCCCCCGGCGCGCGACATAGGTAAAGCAAAAGGTGGACAAAAAATTATATATATATATATATATATATATATATATATATATATAATATATATATATATATATATTATAGTTTACATTTTACATTTTACATTTTACATATATTTATATTTTAAATAGTCATTCTATGTTTTAATGAAATTGTTGACATGTCAGTTGTAAGATAGGAATTTCAAAGTGTCAATCTTAAAGTTTGAATACAGTACATTTTGAATGAGCTTTATTTTGAATGAGCTTTGAATGTATTTCACACTTTCTATGCTTAACCAGATGTCCTGAACTGTTGTACAGAAATGGATGTCAATCATTAATATCAAAGAGAAAAGAAAAGCAGTGAATCAAAAACTTTGATGGGTGTAAAGACTTGCCAACCATCCAATTAAATCTCCTGAGGAGCCTAGAGAGCTTTTTTAGCCAAATCTGATGTGTACAGTGTCTGAGAGGACCTTTTCTTGTAACATTGAAACCATAAAAGCACAGCTAATAATGACAAAACTGCCTTTTTAACTGTTATTTTGTTCATAAAAAGCATCTTTCTACAGAAAACCTGTGACACAAAGGAAAATAATTGCATCAATGAGAAGGAAAGATATCTTGTCATTTTTCTATCTCTAAAATAAGTCACTGTATCAAATATATATTGTGAAATATTTGTGCATGTTGCTTTCTCATACTGAATTCTCATAGAGAGAACAGAAAAGTATCAGAAATTTGTCATCCTTTTCATATGAAATGCAGATTCATAATGGTACACTTTCACTTAGCAAACATCAAGATATCTCTGATTTATTAAAGTATGGCGCCCGAAGGGTGCGCCGAAAAATATGAAACATCCTGATATCTCTGATATATATGCCTTGTATATTAAAGTCATGCACCTGAACGGCATGCTGAAAAATGTCTGATATATATTAAAGTAATGAGCATGAAGAGCACGCTGAAAAATATTGAACATACAGATATCTCTGATGTATGTATGCTTGATATGTTTAAGTTGGGTGTGCTGAAAAATATGACTGATTATTAAAGTTACGCGCCCGAAGGGCGCGCCGAAAAACACAACTGAATAATGAAATTTGTGGCTGACACTAGCATTTTAGGCAATGATGAGCCTGTGTCAAAATTCAAAAACACACTGACCCCCCCTATTGGGCATTTCAAAAACAAGGTGACCCCCCCATCACCAAAGTAAAAACAGGGTGACCCCCCCCCCCCCCATGAATCCACCGCCCCCCCCCCCAGGCTGAAGAAACTGACCAGTCCCTTATGATAGTTGGGGAGGGAACTTGAAAAATTTGGATCATATAGAGGGGGCATTTGAAAATTTCTTAGGGTATCGAGGGGGGGTTTGAAAGAAAGATTTCAATCGCGATTCCTCCAGCCCCCCCCCCCAATCGCTATTTGTGAACGCAGCCCTATTTCTTATCAATTTGTATCATCATGAGAGTCACCTCAACCTTGACTAAGATAATGCGCATGCGCTAACAACAATTTGAGTAAGCCATGAAGTAAGTCTTCGCTCAACTTTTACGTTCACCGCAAAGGAAGTTGATAACTCAACACTCAGCGATCTCTATGCTGCTTGTACGGTTTGGAGTTACGATTCAATTCTTTCTTAAAACTTGACTTTTAGAAGTTCGCGGTTACAACTAGAAGTGCTGTGGTCACAGGATGTTTCGACAACCAGGTAAGAGTTTAGCTCTGCGTGGTATCGCCGGTAACACACAGCCCTGCCACGCAGAGCTAGTAAGAAATCAACTCAGAGTTGAACCCAGTTTACGTTAGTTACTTACGGTTCAAATATTTACTCAAGCATACGGCTTCAGAACAACAACACCAAATCTATCTATTAATACAAGTCACGCAGGTCTAAGAATTTGCCGTCAGAGTAACACCCCTCTTGTAAAGCGTCCACAACACAATGTTGATCGATGGCAAGGCAGTTCGAAGGTCACGCACCAACACAGTACGACTGGCCGAATTTACCATAAGAATGAGGGCCTCTTCGCATAGGTTTATATTATGTATGCCACTTTTAAGTTCACATACGGAAGTGGCTTTTCACATGAACCAATAGCCCTTAAGACATGTCGAGCCACGGTCTAATGGGCCGTGGTCGAGCCACGGTGTATGGTCCGAACTGGTCTCGCCCTCCAGGCCAAGCCCGGCCTCCAAGCCTCGTTGCTTTATCGTCAACAATGCTCATGGTAAAGTGCGCCACGAGCGGTGAGGAGTTAAGGAGTTAACCACTGAGTCCGGAAGCGAACGAATCATGCGACGGGTCGCTTCGCTCCTCGCCATATCTGTCCCTACTGCCAATGGCGCACATTACTTTATTACATCGCATAAACGGCGATGCGACGAGGCCTAAAAATCGAGACAGGGCCTGAACTTGACACTTTCGAAGTCTCCGGTTCATAATCGTTTCTAATCTCTAACCAGCTCTAGATAATGTGCACGCAACTGTCTGACTACTAGCAAATGGACAAGGTGACCCAAACACCGCAAAGTCAAAAGTCGGGGGAAATGTTGCTGCGGATCCGTAGCCCTACCACTCCCTTTGCTCTTGAGTGGTAGGGCTACGGATCCGCAGCAAGGGGAAACGTAGCTGTCTACACAAGCCAGCCGGGCCGAGCTACGCTGAGCTCAAAATCAATCAATCAATCAGTCAATCAGTCGTTATTGTAGTCTACTCGCACCAGTAGAGAGTGTGGTATGGTACATCAAAATTGGACAAAGTACAAAACTGAAAACTTTCAAAAGAACAACAAATTATTCTATGAGGGACACGTACTGCGCAGCTAAAGGATTTCAGAGAATCTTGGCCTGTACAGAGGTCATACGTCAGTGAATCCATTCAAATGACTTCACGATAAATGTTCAGCGTTGTGAAATTTCCTTTCCTTTCATCATCAATTATTTTTATCTCGCATAGATTTCGAGGAAAACGAACTGTTGGATCCCACCAGTGAAGATGTCACGTTTTACACAACAGGAACTATCAAAGTTCTGGATAATAATGAGTGTGCACAAGCGAGCCGGGGTTTTAACAAACGCTATTTGGCGTGGTTCATACTTACTGCCATCCTGCTTGTTATTGGATTGGTGTTACTCACCGTTAACACAGGCGTCGCTCTTTATTGCTTGCAACAGTATGGCTTCTCAACAGCCATATGTGACATCAAATCAGCAAAATTTCCCGCTTTGGACGAGATGCGTAGTGTTGCGGAAACATCAGAGCCTGTCATATCTGTGCTAGTCGTTGCCAGTGCTCTTGTATTCACTTACAACCCAACACTTAGCGGAACGGAATGCTGCAACTGTCAAATCGGACAAAATTTTTCGAAACTGGGGAAAATGTTCAAAAAGTACTGGTTTACAACATATCTCGTCATGCTGATGATATCTTATGGTTACCACGTTATAGTCTTCGCTCTTGACGTCAAAGTTCGATGGGAAGGAGCGCTTCGATACATAAGCCTTCCGTTGGGGCTCACTGCTTGGTTTATCTGGATGGTTGCGCTCAACGAACACGGTGCCATGACGACAGTTGCCAGGAAGCAGTGCGGGTGTCAAGAACTGCCCAGTATCGATAGCGTCCACGACGACAACAGAAACAGTCATATAGCCCCTGGATTGTCCAAATTATACATGGCATTATTACTGTTTGCTGGGACAACTAATATTGTAGAGTTTTTAATTTACACGGTCTACGTGACAGGTTCGTTTACGACGATCAGTACAACCGAGAAGAACAGACTGTTATGGTACTTCGATTTCCTGTGTATGACTCTTACGGCAGCATTACGGTAAATAAGTTCAACGGAAAGGGCTTTGCATGTATCTTCAACTCAAACATTCTGTACTTGCAGTGATAGTTACAAAATAAGCTCGATTGGTTTTTGAATTTGTATGTAAACTTGAGAGGAAAATTAAGTAATTGAAACTGAGTACGGTCAAGGACATACATTAGTAACAGGAATTTCATGGATCGATTTCATTGATTGCGTTAGAAAATCCTCTGAAATTGTACCACTTTGGTAGTTGCGTCTTTGTTCAAACAATGTATTGTGGGCTATACGCCATGTTCAGTGGTCAAGAGTCACATTGACTCATGCTATGAACCTGCAGTTTGGTCACGGCACATCGTAATGCAATGCCCTACTACGTAAGAAAGAATAACTTTTTACTTTGCTTTACATACCAAACTCTAATTTACACTGTGTAGTTACTTTCTTTGTTATGAATTTAACATTCCTTCTTCTTTTTTCCGTACTTCTTGTTTTAGGTATGCTTTCGCCAGCTTCTATTTCCAAATGGCTTACATTGGAGAAAAGAAGTACCAACAAATGATTGATCCATGGGAAAAAGTCGGAGCTGCCCGTGGTGTCGAACACAACCACCTGACTTATTCAAACGCTTAGCGACAAAGCTATGGACGCCACTTTTACGATATTGCCGTCTGGATTGCTTTTGGCGCCCCAGTGTTTTGTCAAGCACCCTACGTGCCAATGAAATATTGAGGGTCTGTATGCCTGTGCGCATGCCTGTGTGAAGACTGTTCGTGTCGCGTGTAATTCAAAATTCATTTTATTGTCTACCTGTTGCAAAAAGGTCATACATAGATTGGTGTTTGCTTCTTATGGCTTCAAAGAAGGTTGTTACAATACAATTTATACTATGTACGAATTACATAATAAATACAGTACAATAAGAGGAAATTATCCTAAAGACATATTCATTTTATATTTTTCTTAGACATGATCGTTTAGCTTTTTAGATCATGATGTTGAAACTAATAACACTTTCCCCAATACGAACTACTTATATCCTATAGTCATGTTTTAACATGATTGTGTTTGACTGTATTTGACTCGAGCAGGTATCAGAAGTGCGTGTATGAAAACTACCTCTTCATGTACGTACGGACAAACAAACAACCTGCCTTTTTTCTATATGTGTTAAATATAAGAGTGGTATCTCGTTAAGCGCAAGACCCAGTATATTGTGAAGATTAAAAAGGAAATAAAATTCAAAAGTATAACCGCGTCACATGGGCAGAACGAAGAGGTATATAGGGTAAATGTGGGAGTCTGTGGGGCGAAGTGGGCACGATAAGGTTACTCATTTATAATAGGAGAGCGGGTCATGTTTGACAAACTGAAAAGGGGGGGGGGTCACGTTTAGGGTGAGGATATTGTGGACGGTCACATTTTATATGATTGAGCACCCCTGATTTTCCCCTGTGCACCCTAAATAATAATTGATAGCTCTCTAGTTTCATGCATATATAGAGCTGTCTAAAATCTTGCATCATATCAAAAGTCACCACACATTTGACATGCCGGGGTTATTTCTTTGAAGATTATGGGCCAGTTACTTTCAAATAAAAATGTGAATTCTGCTCGGTTTGATATTGACCTGAAATTGCATTTCATAGTAATGATTTCCACACCTGAAGCAACAAACGAATCTTACAGGTATTCTCTTTTCTCGTTTATGCTACTTTTCATTCAGATAATATGCGCTTCGAAAGTGAAAGACTAATAAACTTTCGCTTATGTTTTCCTCAATGAAACTTTCAACCATTCTCTTACCAAATCAAGAATAAAACTCAGGGGTCACCTTGCAAAATTTGGCAGCAGGGAATCAAACTCGCCATCACTGACCAATATCTGAAATAAAAATGGCAGCGGGGAAAAAGAAAATTTTCGCTTTTAAAAATCTGAGACTATGAAAAAATTTTCTTATCCCAAGAGCTTTAAAATGAGCACCTACAAGTGGTATATCAGGAAAGAATTGTACAAATTTGAGAGTCTGAATATCTGTCCCTGGGGCGTATTCTACATTTGATCAGATTTTGTTGTTCTATTTGTTCAATGTAAACGTTGAATTCTGCACGTGCATAATTCGATGTCAAGGCTTTATGAACAATAGAGTCAATCGCACACAGAATCAAACTCTGAAAGGATGCTATGTTATCACCATATGCACCCGAAAGAAATTGTTACGTTTATATTCCTTATACATGCAAACTCTGCATCCGCAATCCTTCTTCCATAGAAACTGTACAAAGCTAACTGCATAGATATATGTGCCTTCCACAATAGAGTCAAAAACACATTTGATTTTATGTAGTACCTATTACGACATTAATACGACCTGAACACCATAAATTATCATATGAAAGCGGGATGCTATACGACTTCTCAGTAAAATAACCAAGAAGTTACGTGATAAACTGACTGCCTTACGTATTCACCAACTAAAAAATGTATAAAAAGCTACTTCAATGTAATATGCACAGTAGATCCGATCTGCCACTGCTTAAATGACGATGAGAATGTTAATATGTCGGATAACTTCACGTGACTGCTACGTACGTCAGTGTGCGATGGAAGTGACGTCACTGACTCACCTTATATTATCAGTGAGCACTGTATAATGGGAGAAGATTTCATTCTTGTTCTCTCTGCCGATGCTTTAGTTAACTATAATACAGTATCATTTTGTGGCAGAACAAAGCTGGTGCAAAATTCAAGGTTTTCTTCAGCGTTATTACCCACCGTGTCTGCCTTCAATCTAGAGAAATTTGCCATCACGTCACAGACTATAATGCCCCCTTATGAAATTTTCTCATTGACATTTCCGCATATTTTAAGTAATCGCGCTTTCCCGTCATTATTGTTTGTATAGGAAATATGACGCGTCACTTTTGGCCAGAATTTTGCAAACGTAATAACATGCACACCTGGATGTGTTAATTATCTGTACATGTGGACATAGACCGAAAAGTTCAGTCGTGTGTAAAAAAACCACGGCGTAGACCAATACCCGACTGACTCTTTCTGTATAACTTGGATAGTTCTCCATTTTATTTTGGTCGAAACTCTCAAGAAGAACGGACGTGATGTACTTCTCTGACATTTCGGAAGCTGTATATGACAGCGACATTGAACGGTATGTTTCGTAAGTTAACAGTGCCAAGTTTAATACTGTCACCATACGACCTAGACTTGGTTCAAGTCGGCGAATTTTCAAAAATAAAATCATTTTTAATAGTTTCTCTTGTATCTCTCCTATTTCGTACAAACCTATTTGGAATTGGGAGCCCAGGTCAGAGGTTTTCTTAGCGATTAAATGCGTTTAATACTTTGACTTAGTTTCTGCCAGATTCCGGGAGAAACTCCCCTGTATAGCGTTCACCACATTCATGCGTTTCACATGACAATGGTAGACAAATCATCTCGTTCACCCCACTCAAACATTCACAAATCACAGACTTGAACCAAGTCTACATACGACCAGACGTGCAGGAAGATTCTTTATTTGCACAGGCCCAGGTACTGCCACACTTTGCCGAATCGGAAATTTGCTGAAATTCAATGTTCACGTTTACCAAGAAATCTATGTCACTGAGTGGGATTTCAAGCTCTGGGATCACATTAGGGAAACCTAAGTCCAGCGACTTTGACAGTTTATCCCTTCCAAAATCACCCTTGAGTAAAATGCAGCTCAAATTTGCAACATAATTGCACGCGCTGACGACTACGGCGCGACGAAAAGAGAACTTGAAGTAGACGACATTTATGGAAATGAGCCCGGAATTCCATGGGCGCGAAAGGGCTCATGGGAGAAGCGTGCGTGACGTCATCAGCGATACAGACGATCGTAGCTTGCAGCTGGAGGAGTACTGTGAACAGTTCAGCGCGTTCGTAAGACGACTATGGAGAGTTCGGACAGCGATATTTCTGACATCGCGTATTACTTTTCCCTGACTGAAATCAAACCATACTAATTTGAACCTGTCCAAGATATGTAATAATTAGAAAGCATCTCAAAACATCTTTTATATCTTGGTTGTTTGCGTTTTGTGTATGATTCAGCGGAGGGAGTCACTGTGCTTGTACAGACCCCGAACTGGATTGGAGAGACTGAGTGACCCTGCGATCCTTCAACGCTACGTTTCTAAAACAGAGTTTTCTGTATCAGTCGCTTAAAATTAATTTTTGTTTCGTGAATGATACGGAATGATTGACTGATTGTATGTGTTACCGTGTAAGTCGAGCTTGGCCAGATCTTTAAGGTTGCGAAATCTCCGATATGTATCAGAAAATATTTATTCGCGATTTGACAAATCTATTATAGTGTCGTCTGTTTTTCGAAGCTGGTCCATGGTGTCGAACATAGGAAGTCGGACTTACTCACATCTACAAAGTGATGAAATCGCCGATATAATGAATATTTGCCCGCTATTAAAAAAAAATAGTATCGTCTTAAAGCTTGTTGTAAGGAATGTGTTTCATACAAGACCAGCCCAAACTCCCGATGATTTCCGATATGTCCTCTGTTCAAGTCCCGATCGCCAAGTAAAAATGTTTACATGTAAAGAATGTAATTTGTGCAAGGGCCTCCCGAGTCCCGATGATATCCGATCGGCCCTCTCGACTAAGTCCCGTGTGGACATTTAATGAAAAAAATGCTTTACATGTAAAAAATGTATTTCGTGCATTAATAAATCTAATAATGTAAAACATACAGTATTCTTGACTTCCGGCCATGGATGCTATTTTTGAACTAAGAGTCGGACAGAGGTATTCGGGTGGTCAGATCTGTTAGGTGGTGAAATCTCTGATATATATCGGATATTTACCCACGATTTGACAAAGTATCTTCTAGTATCAGAGTTAAAGTCCTAAGTCGCCGATATTTATCGGATAAATATCCGTGATTTCGTAGACCCGGCATGCCAACACCATACAGTGCAAGTAAATCTAGGATCGTCTGGTATCGATATTAGCCTAGGAGTTCCGGCGCAATTGATATTTATCGGGTAAATATAATATCGGCGGTTTCTCACACCCGGCGTGCCGATACACAGTAGGCAAAAAGTAATTCCAATATCTTGTAATATCAATATTACAAGGTATAGTCCCGAAATTGCCTATATTTATTGGTTATATATCGGAGATTTGGCAGACCCGGGATGTCAAGATAAGAGACGCTTTGTGTAGTTTCGTCTTCGGATTTTAGAGTCCCGAAATCGCCAATATTAATATTTATCTGGTTAAAACTGGCGATAGTAGGCTGACTCAGTATGTCAAGATACGAACCGCATTGTGTAGTATCGTCTTGTATCGGTATCAGAATCCCGAAATCCCTTATAAAACAATCATCCTGAAAGAATTAGAACATAACGTTGTATCTTTTACAGATATTTAAACTCGCCCGACTTTCTTTAGCCACTGTCTTCGAAAAAGCTGTTCTGTGGGAAGACGGTAAAAGCTGACTCCGTTTGTTCTTCCCTGAGTTATTTTTGCACTCAACTGAACAACAGTTAACTATTTTTTATGCTATTGAGCATTAACGTGCAGAACTGCACTCCTGCAGTCATAGACTCCAATTCTTTGGTAGGCTGTCACACCATTCGTGTATCGCCGATGACGTCACGCACGCTCCTCCCATGAGCCCTTTCGCGCCCATGGGATTCCGAGTTCATTTTCATAAATGTCGTCTACTTCAATGTCTCTTTTCGTCGCTCCGTAGTCGTCGGCGCGTGCAATTATGTTGCAAATTTGAGCTGCATTTTATTCAAGGGTGATTTTGGAAGGGATAGACGGTCAATGTCGCTGGACTTAGGTTTCCCTTTAATGAGGGAGTGAAAGTAGCGAAGGGTACACGCGTGCGTGCTCGCACTGTAGATATTGAAGATAATGAGTCAAGTCTTTGGGTGTTTGCGGTCTGTCCTGTGTGCGTGCGTGCATTTAGCTTGTGTAATTTTACCAACATAGTCTTTTTTCGTTTTGCCTCTACGCGAGTAATTGTGATGCATAACTTATAAATGTACACATTATAGTGTGTCTCAACCTTTTCATTTATTCTTAAATTAGTAAAAACCCAACACCCCTTCTTATGCTCATGAATTAATAGTGATAAAAGAACTAGGTTTACTATTTTACATATGTGTAAATTAAATGCAAGACAAGAACAAACGGTCACATGGCGAAGGGTGGCACAAACGATGTAACCATAGACAGCAGAGGGGAAAGATGATGTAACCAACGACAGGAGTCCACACACGCATGGTCACCGAGAGCAACACCCTCTTTAATCGGGTGATAGAGGGCGTATACCCATTACAGCCAGAACGGTCCCCCTCTTTCTCTCTCTCTCTCTCTCTCTCTCTCTCTCTCTCTCTCTCTCTCTCTCTCTCTCTCTCTCTCTCTCTCTCTCTCTCTCTCTCTCTCTCTCTCTCTCTCTCTCTCTCTCTCTCTCTCTGTCTCTCTCTCTCTCATTTTAAAGCTTGGATGTCGACCACGTTTTATTTAAGTAAAACTTCAAAACACTGTATACATACTTTTTACAAAAATTGAGGCTCATACAAATTGATGTATCTTGAAGTAAAGGTGTCTTTTTCTATTCTTAAATTGGTGTTTTAATTAAATCAGATCGACGTTAATTTGTCAAGGATGTGTTGGACTGATTTCAAGTGAACAAATGAAAGCTTTTGCATTGCATGTGCAGGGTGTTAGATGGCCTTTCCAAAAACGTGTTTCTATCGAGTCGCCTGGTATAGTGATTAAATAATCGTAGTAGTATTGCAAACAGGTAAATCGACAAAGTTTGGCTTGCACACTGACTAAGGATTCAATTACTTCATACGTAATCATTATCTTAATAGAAAGGGATTTTTTCCTTGAAACCGCCTGAGGACTACATGTGGGCTTTTCATCATTCAAACCGTTATAAAAGAGAACCTTTTTTCTTTCTTCTTTATATGTGGAATGCACATTATCACATCAGGTTTTGGATGAAATTGACACCATTTCGCTGCAGCGACAGATGATAACAATAAATTTACCTCTATGTGGTGCAGCAACTCATCAAAAATCACAAGCCGACCGTATCTGACGAAAACTGAAATCACTGTTCCAGTCCAAAAAAGCCGTTGAATTAAGTGAATCGGAGCAAGCCAGCAATATTGCCGTTAAGTGTAATTACAAAATTTAAGAATTAACAATGACTTAGAAATTGATTTTTCAAGTACAAATGCAAATGAACTGGAACGCATCGAAAATTAATATCAAACACATTTACAAAACCATAGAAACCTAAAAAAAGATATCTTTCCGTTCATGCGCTGCTGAAGAGTTCTGAAATGAGATTGAACTCAAATCCATTATCAGTATAACAAATCCCGCTAGTATTGTGGTCACGGCTCTGCCAGAGTTTTCGCCCCTTCTTTGAGATACATGGAATATTCCAGAAGCACTGATGGATACACTTTCTCTGCAAGGGAGCGAGGTCTCAGTTTTGCATCGAACTGTGTGATATTGACAACTATCGATTTGTCTGGATCTCTGACAACAAGAAGAAATACGATAAAAGTATAAAGCAACTGTAGGTTACATAAAACCGCAAATGATGTGAACTGAGTATACATTGTTTTAAATATTGATCACTACAAATTGAGTTTCAAATCGCTTGTGAGATTTCCATGCCTTTTAGGATTGATAAAACAGTTTCTAGTGTGTGTTGTTAGTTTGAAAATATCAGCCGCTAGGGGACACAGATCTGTACACAACCTGTAATTAGCCAAGCAAGCATCTCAGTCGCTTGGGTCGTATTACATTCCAGGTGAACTGCAAACTGTACCGTTGTATCGGCGTCAACCGATGATGTAATCCTGACACCACGTACACTTATTTCCATGGTTAGCAATTGGAACCACTTTCACATAATTTATTCATCTTCTGTGTATTCTTCTAGTTTCTTTCAACGTTAAATACAAACTCAAGAAATCTGATTTCCCCCAGCATTGATCTGTTCTAATTCTACTCTGTGGAACTCGAGCTCGCACTACAATTATATCATCAAGTGTGTAACAGCAGTACTCACCCCTCGGCCGTACGTATAACTGTTCCCGAAGGATAATTGTGCCCTCGCACGTATTTACTCGTCTCAGGGCAATGATCGTACTCTATACTCGTATCTGTAAAACACACATTTAAATTCGAAAAGTTCTCATATGCGCAGTTGTTTGTATTGAAAACAGTACGAATAAGAAGTGGCTGTGAGATTGACCCGACATCTCTGAGGGCGCCCTTTCCAACATTTTTGGCACTGCGGCAACCAAGTAATTCCCGAAATGAACAATTGATACTCTTACCCTTGACTGAGGTGTTGATTAATTGAATGATTCTTATAGACTATGCATCGGAAACCGCAAAAGACTTACCATTACGACGGAAATTCAAACCTTGACAAAGTGAAAATAGAACGACGTGAAAATGTCCAACTTACAATGCACCATTGATGTGTTTTTGTCCGGGTACCTGACCTTTCCAATAACAGTACAAAAGTCTCTCGGTGATATCAATCCCATCATGGCTGACGGAGAAATTGAATGCCGAATTTGTATATCCTAAACGTGATAGAAAGAACGTTTAATTTATCTGAATGTTATGGTCATCTAAACACCAAAACCGACGCCACATTCTCATTTATGTGACCAACGCCAGATTATTATGTCAAACTATATACCTGGTCGGTCCAGCACGGTGATAATTTTGTCACGTTGGCTTATGTAACTGTTTAAACATTTTGTAAATTCCAACTTACTTCACTTAACGACGTTAGAACAAATATTTCTTTCATGTTTTTGTTCCATTTTAGATGTTTCTCTATATTTGTGATTAGTTCTAAGACATTAACAGGAGACGTGTCCACTTCAAAGTCACAGCGGTACCTGCAAATGCAACAAATGATAAAGAATGTGATATCAATAGTAAAAATTATGAGTGAGCTAATTGCATGGACTGTTAAAGACTCGCAGTATTGGTCATGTTTGGAACTGCTTAGCTCTCTGTCTTGATATACTAGTTTTTGAAGATACTGCTCTCCCTGAGAAATATTTCGCTGTGCCGAAATTCCCTCTTTTTTGAAATTGTCATGACCGCATACACGTGCGTGTTATGTCCGTTCTTATTGTTACTGTTGACAATTCCGTCAAGTGAATTTTAATGAGGGTCACTATTTCATTTCACATCTCTCTGCTAGCAAGGCTAATACTTGGTATTCACGTACTTAAATGAGAAGAAAAGGAAAATGATTTTGTTTTCCGGAACAAATATATCTACCATATTTACCACATTTCCCGCAAATACTATTGTTAATCAAATCAAATAAGAAACCAAGACCGTGCAGATTTCCTCACCTTTCATCTCTTTTAACCTTCCAATAACAATTCAAAACGTGCATGTTCTAATTTACATACACGCAACCGAATCTCCGTGTGCATAAAGTCATGCAAAAACTTGATCTCATGAAGTATTAAATATCTACAATATCATTATTATACCAGCTGCCCATCTGTAATGGTCACTTGGTCACACTCAGTGATATTGAATACAGTGGGGTACCATTCTTTTGATATAAATGAAACTTTCAGATCGGAGAACCTGTATGGGTCACGTGAGGCAACTAATCGCTTCTCGAAATGTTTGCATCCCCAATATGATTAAGGTACATATCTCAATTCTACACACGATTCATACAAATATTGGAAAATCAACCGCTCATTTATGCTTATTCAAATATTATAAATATTATAACGCGTTGATATAATAATCCAATGTAGATTCGCACCAAACAATGCCCAAGTAGCTGGTAAAGTACAATCTTCTTGTATTCGATGATAGAATACACGAGTAACTCACACATATCCGTCCCAGTCACGTGACTTCTTGTATGAAACACGCCCATTTTTCTGTTGAGAGATATTTTAATACAATAGGGTTGACATCACGTTCTCATATGCCCCTAATATATACGACCGTTACTAATTTCTGCTGGTTGTTGTTGTCTCCCCACTCATAAAATTCAATTAATCGCTTCCAATTAAATCAACAAATTCAAAATAGCAGTCCTCTTCTCACACAGACAGAATAAACATTCAATAAATAGGGAAGGGCACAAATATTTCGTTGCGACGTCGATGGACCGTCCGGTTCCTCTTTGCGTTAGAGTGACCGTGGGTCATCTGTTTACACAAGGCAAAGTTCAGCCGAGGCTTAAACTTTGACAACATTTGGTCAAAGGTAGACTTAGAAGAGATCTGGTAGTCCTTTTCTGATCGGTAGAAATTGTATAATTTAGAATGCTTTATCATTTTAATGTCACGATTATTTAATTTGTATGGTGTCTCATTCAAGATATTACACAAGGCTGGCTCGGAAAGGGATAAATTTGGTACTGTCTGTCAACACTTGTTGACAATCGATTATAGAAATTACCGAAAATAATGCCCAACGCCGGTTGTGTTTATTCGAATAATTAAGTTACCAATTGGAGAGATTTTTTTGCGTTATAAGATGTGTGATTAACTAGGGTCAAAGGTGACAGGTCATGAAATACCTGTGAGCTATCGCCGAATAGAGGTTGCATATAAAATTAATATTCATCAATATCTGTCTGCGTCGTTCATCGTCAAATAACATTGGCCATAATGTTTTCAAGGAATATGAAAATGCACAATAAACTAGAACACCATTGTTCAACTTATCGGCAATTTCTGCCGATTGAGATTAGGATATCGCATCAGCATGCGGTCAAGGTATATTTTCTGTACTATGAACGCTGTAGCGAATAATGTTTTCAAGCAACATGTCCATTATTCGATCCAAAGTTTAATGCAACCAGGAATTGAAACAAAGGAGGACCTATGTTTTGTCGCTCCGTTATTTCTGTTAACAACTTACCGTTGTTTTATGGACAGTCCAGTCGTTATCTTCGGAATATTGAAGAACACTCGCCGCACAGTCATCAGCGATAGCTTTAAAGTCGGCCATTGTTTGACTGATCTGTTCGTTTGACGCGATTACAAATCGTCCCTGTCACCGTCACCCTGATACCTGAATGCCGGGTCACATGATCATCGGAAGGGGATGGACGAACTGAGTTATAAGGGAATGCCGCGCTGCTGGACGATACACATAGACAACTCACCAACACCTATACCGACGGAACCATGGACACTTGCCGCCGCCAAAACAATGTACATCCCTCGTGTCAAACATGAAGATTAAAACTTACGCAATAAATTTATACTGGAGAAACTGCAAATAGTGCGTTGACCCGTTGGTATTTACAACAAGATTTTGTTGACCCAATTTGTTAAAGTTTAACTGGCATTAAAATCGTCATGGCTACAAGATTCGAACTTTAATCACACACTGATCAAAGGCCGGCTGAGAAACAGTCATTTATCATGAACTCAGTCTCACGCCAACGATAACGCGACAACACTTCGTGAGGTTTGAGGGTCAGCACATTGCAAAACTACACAGAGGCCTGACACATGGAAATATCAACATCCAAAACACGTTATCGTGTCAGCATAGACTGATCCGCTAGGCTACACTGTAAAGTTGTTTCACGAGGTACATTCTGAACAACGACGGACCCCTATTACTTCTACCCGTGTGTGGAAAATACCGTCTGTAAAACGGATGAGTTTCAGACAACTGAAGATAATAAAAAGGGGCCCTTTTTTCCTCAAATTAGTCACAGTGCTGTTTTAGCGAAAAAGTATCGCATCTTCACTCCTTCATTTTAAATAGTCAATGCCATTTTTGGTACGAAACACATAAACAAACCGATGTTGTTAACAGTTTTGTTTGCGCTTTTTATGGATATCATAGTAGATCTTTTGCTGCAATCCCTTCATCTTTCAATTACCTTGCAAGTAAAAAACATCATGCACAGGACTTTGATGAAATTCTAATGGTTGGAATGATATGGGATCACAGACATTACATGTTTGTATCCCATGCAACAAAATTCAGCAATAATCATCCATCAGGTTATGTAATCTGAGTTAGAAAAAATAAATATTTCTTGCGTAATGTCTCCATTCCTCACCTCTTTATTCCTGATACTTGCGAACATTTACATCAAATATGTTTATAATCAATATGAATCGTCACGTCTACAACCGCAAATAAATGAAGCAAGCAAAACGCAGACAGCATTAAATAAAACACGAATAATATCAATTATGTAATTATACTGTAAGAATGACCCATTGGGGTCCAGGCGCATCCTGGCCGTCATGTCTCTCCAGGCTTGAAAATTTCACCACGCAATTCTCAACTTTGTTCTGCATCTTTGAGTAAAAGAACAAAGTGTTTATCCATGTTTGGCCATATTCCCTATGATCGTGCTTCTGTTGATTATCTTCCAATTAAAATAACTCACTTTGCTGTTTTGTAAACACACCTTCCCAAATTAAAACGACGCAATGAAGACGTTTTGTAATTGCTGGTAAGAATGAACCTCAGCCGGGAACCGCTTTTGGTCAATTTGACCTTGGACGTCATGCTATCTCTTATCAAACACTTTCTAAATCAGCCATTTGATATTGTTTTTGACGTCAATATTGTATGTTAGAAAAGACTTTGCCTTTGGCAACAGGTTATTGGCTTACTAGCGCCCTCACAATTGACAATTTGCCCTAATTCACTTCAGAATATCGCGTAAGTTTGGATTTCGATGACAGGGTAATTTAACCCTACATACGGAGAAAAATTGTCAAGGTTCTGATTACAGGTTAGCCTTTGGTGGTCTTTGGAACCTATTTATAGCAAAATGTGACAGGTCATAGGATGGTTCCTTATCCAATGCTAGTTCACATAGTATCTTCCCGACCACTGGCGCCAACTTGAAGCCATGCCCTGGAAAAAAATAAAATAGGAAAATTGCTTTTTGAAATATTATCAAAATTTTAAATATTAATTCATGATTAATTGATTTGATTTCAACATCAAATATAAGCGTATGATTATCAGGACTTCTGAATAAGTTCAAAATGCATGATTTGGCGTCTTTGACACTCGGTTATGATGAAGCTCTTTACTTTCATACTTGTTTGTGATCGGAATTTCCGACCAGTTCAAATACCATGTCCTTATCATGTCCTATGTCTGACATACAATGTTGACAACAAAAACAATAAACAGTCTCCTTTTACCATGCACGAGGACTCACAGTTTCTTCGAACTACAAATTTCATATTTCACATGAATAGCGCCCTCTGCTGTTTCTATAATTACCTGAGAAGCCAACGCCTACGATGATATTCCTGAAGTGTGGATGTCTGTCAAGAATGAAGTCCTCGTCTGGAGTTCCCTGTATTATTTGTAAAGACAACAGGTGCCACTTTTATAACCAAATTCACTGTACACATGGTTCGCGAGGTTCATGACCTATTTCGGTGGGTTACCTGGGCTGCGTTCGATTATTATCCTCAGGGAGCCCAATGTGACGTCATGATGTTATAATGGGGCTCCCCGGGGAAGTGGGAAAATCGAACGTTACTGGGGGAACAAAATGACCGACGACAACAACAACATACACCCGGAAATCAAGTATTTCGCCAAAGATTAGCTATTTTTTTAGCCAGTATATTTTCAACAAGTCCAGCATGTCACGTCGACTATTTTGATTAACTGTACCAACCAATAAGGCGATTTTTCTCCATGAGCACTTTGTTGTCTGTTTGTCGTCCGCCATAAGCTTATTTGTTACGCAGTGCCCCGCACTTCCCCGACTCGACGAGCAGGGGCAGTGGAATCTTCCCCAAGGTACCCCGACAATGATGTCACACGATAATCGAACAGAAACTGGGTCGTCCCGGGCCGCCCAATGGCGCCTCGAGGAAGATAATCGAACGCACCACTGCGTGACTCGAGGCATATAGGCCTACATCTGCCCTCAACGGTTATACAGAACATACATTGAACGTGAGTGGTGAACGGTGAATGACTCAACAAAGACATGTCTACACCATAAACGATGGTAAACTGTTACACTTGCTGTGAGCTTAATCTTGGTGACGCGAATATTGATGTTATTCGAGTATATCCCATTCTTGGTCAGCAACGGTGTGAGGATATGGTCCGTAGCAATGTATTTTATACTTCAAATAAAGTATTAAAACAACTAAATTAATCGAGAAGCAGTCTCGCTGAAATCTACCAGCTGCGCTCCAAGTTCAAGGAAAAGCTGGATGTATCGCAGATTTTACAATTAATACGATATTGCAAAATAGTTTTTCAGAAATAAAAAAAATACGATAGCATGTACAACACACATCAATGTTTATCGCTGTATAATTACTCCAACTTTCTACGTTTGCAAATGGCCTCACTTAAAAGACATTCTTGATACATACATTTTCAGACGAGTAATACTCGAATGGACATAGTCAACCAAAATCCCTGTATGACAAAAACTATGTACACGTGACAACTCACTGTCATAGAATGTTTTCGTATCATCATGGAGAGAACTTGTAAAATGTAATACATACTGTGTAGATGCATGTTTCCACGATGGATGGTTTGTTTTCGATACCCGGGAAGTGTTTACCAACGAAGTCTTCTAAAAAGTCGATGTCATCCCTAATATGATCGGCTTTATCACGATTATCGGGGTCAATTTCAGGTCCTCCATGATGACATATCTAAAGATAAACAATATAATGCCAGTTTTATGGTCTCGTGTATGACTGAGCTGGTCAAATTCAGACATGAAAGATACGAAAATGTGATAATGTATGTCCTCAGATGTGGAACTCCCCAACGTCACAGTATAAAGCTATTGCGTGGCAGGGATGTATCTCACAAAATGTCAAGTCAAGTCCTGAACGGTGAATGAAGTCGAGCCCTGATAAATTCACCATTCTTCAAAGCAAATTAAGACACTGAACATTGGTTGTTGTCTATAGACCGAGTGGCAATAGATATTAAAGAATAATTATGTTATAAAAGTAATGTTTTGCACATCGAGTGGCTTGAATGTTACGTAAAAGAGTAATATTGATGATGATAGTGATATTGGCAGTATTAAGAAATGCTTGTCTGACCGCCACAGTATTCAGTTTTCACACATATTTTCTTAAGGGGCTTTAGAAATGCTCTAATTTATTTCTGGAACTGACAGTGACAGATAGCTATATTTGAGGAACAAAAGCTGTAACTTGTTAAGGTATCTTCATTTTTTTTCTAAAGTAAAGACATGTTCTTCTTCCTCGCATAAAGCATGTTGAAACAAACTATTAGCCATGCCTGTTGGGCACGATATCGTCGTTAAAGAATGAATATAGGTCAGAATAGACTAAAAATTCCACAATGCATACTATCATTAGACATTACACCAAGGTTGAAACAAATCATTCAGACAGCATAGTGGCACTAGAACTAAACATTGTATTTTACGAGCACATCGGAGTTCTGGAAAATAGAAGTACTCAGTTAAAGGTATACTGTCACCTGTTCCAATTCTGCCACAGTTACCATGGAAAGAGAAAATCTAACCAATCACAGATTTTAAGCGGATGGCCGCTTTTTAAAAACAGCACCCTCACATGTGCATTTTGAATACCAAGGGACGTCCCTTTGACCACATATGGGCATATTTAGATTACAGGTGACTGTATACCTTTAAGGCCCAAAAACTATGAGTGTATTTTCCAGTAACCAAACCCACCCTATCAAAAACCCTCCGATTCAAAAGCTAGATTCATTTTATTTCATTTTTTGCCAAAATTCTGTTGTTTTTCGACGGATAGCATTTAAATGAAAATAAAAAAATACCAAAAAATCCCTATCATATTTCCCGAGGACGCGTTAACGGAAACATACGATATTGTCTTTGCCTCAGAGGTATGGATCAGGTTTAAAGGCAGAATGCGGCTCGGGGATGTACTAATGGCCTACCGCTTGTGAGGGTTCATTTTAAAGCTTATGGAGTAAATGAAGCTTTCACTGGCTTGGTTTTGTGTAAATCGGTAGTTTTATTTCCCAAAAAAGAGAGATAACACAGGGATAGCGGCCATTTTGAATTTCAAACATCGGGCAATTTGGGGTTAATTTTTTTCTCTAGTACCAAAAGTGGCGCGATGACCGCCGATATTTATTCTTCTTTTTGAAAGAGAACGGTTGAAACTTAGGCCAGAGAAAAAAAAAATCTTGTTCATCGGATTTTTTGGACCAAGTCCCTGGAGCGGCGAGCGAAATTTTTTTTTTTTTAGGCCGAAGGTAAACGCGGTCCTTTGGCATTTTTGCACAGATGCAGACAAGGCAAGATAATTGTTTCCCTTTTTACCAGAAATATCTCAGACAAGAAACACTGATACTGGTAACTGAATTCAATACTATATTTCCCAACAATAACATAGGCCATTACATTCACAGTTAGTGTTTGCACAACATATTCTGAGTATTCTTGACCGCGGACATCCGGGAACTTGCGGTTTTTTACGTCATTTTTGCGTCACACTGCCGTGAGAACAAAATATTGAAGTGTGAATTTTTCAACCTTTACACCAGTATTCAGAGTTTCAACATTATGTCAATGATAAACACTAAGTTCTGTCCTTTGGCACATAATTTCTGCATTGTTCACTGTCCTGTATAGTCAAATCCCAATTCACCTCACTCGCTAGCAATAGGTGAAAGTGACGTCACTCCGCGGTCAAGAATTTCAACATTCTCTCTGAATAAAACTGAAATGTACAGCAAATTACTGAAATCCAACAATTCAGTATTGTCCTTTAATATTGTCCTGGTGGGACCTAGCATCTGAGTTTTTTCATTTTACTTTGGCCCCATGTTTTGGCCTCTTTACCACTGTCTCTACACATTTTACACGATGGTCTAACAACACTGTACTGTGATCGGAGTGAAGTTATATAGTCATCTTTCAGATCGTACTTTAACATCGACGCAACCATGTGTTTTGTCATTGCCGTAAATTTTTATACTTTCGATGTAATTTTCATTCAATCGGACGCACCGTCCATCTGCTGTCACGATCTTGTTGAATAAATCGCCAAACGTAATATCAGGACAAACACTGAATAGCATCTTTGGAACTAACTGTTGGCCATCACGTCGAATGTTGGCGATCAAATTAATACTCACGATGTGACATGTACTAACCTTTACAAAACGAGGAAATTTCTGGCCAAATCGACCCACTTTGCGTCGTGATTCGCCAAATTCAGACGTCACAACAACGTGTTGGCGGTCAACTACGTCGGAAGTCTCATTCAAAATCCTGTGCCCGCGAAAACCCGACAAAGTGTAGGGCGCCACCAGCGGCAGTACTAAAAATATTTGTAATGCGGAAGTAAGAATTTGCCGCGATCAAAAAAAAAATTTCCAAATACTCCAAAGTAGAAGCGGCGATTCCGATGAACAATTTATTTTTTCTTCCTGGCCTTAGCATGTTTCATTTTCGAGGCGCCAACTACCCTAACTTGCCACATGCGTCAGAAATGCCTTGTTTCATCAAGTTTGACTGACATTACCTTTATCATGTTCGGATATTCATTTATCGGTAACACGTAGACAAGTTCTCTCGGGAAGAAACACGGCGGAAACGTCACACACGTACCGGGGCTCTTTTCTTTCCAGTAACATACACGAACTCTTTGTGTCTATGAGAAAAAAAAGTGATATTATCTGAACTCTAGCTAAGGTGGTTAAAACAATGGATTCAGTTTGAGATAGTTATTCATAATTCCCCCTTGACAGGAATTGAAATGGATTATAAGTGAGCAAATAAATAAATAATAAAAAAATAAATATTGCAATGGAATAAGTAATTTTTTTATGAAAACAAATATACAAATATTCATTTATTTATATTATTGGAAAAATAAATATCACCATATTATGGTAAGGATTTAACTTGAAATTGACGAGAACGCTGAAAATATTTCAGAACTGACATCAACAGTTTTATTTGAAATCGCAATAATCTACAGGGATTTCATACAAGTTCAAACTCCCTTAAAATATACAACTAAGTAGATCAAGCTGGAACACCTACGTACAATAGGAACGTTTAGTTATTTTTCCTACTCACCACTAGAGGTAGATGCAATCCAAGAGGGTTCAATACTTTCTTTGCCCACGGACCTGGAGTGAGGATTACATTTCTTGCTCTGTGAGTTCCTTTGTTGGTTCGCAACGTTAAAATGGGACCGGGCGAAATATCTAATAACTTTTCCTCGTCTTGTATTACTCCGCCATCTCTGACAAATAATTGCTGTGGAGACAAAAGAAAAGAACGACTGGTAAATCATCGCGGGGATGGACATCGGAAAGAAGCAGGTAGGGGATAGCAAATGCAACGATAAAGTAGTCTGTGCGACACACCATGATATGAAATATTTTTGAATTACGATGAGCTGCATCATCTGAAAACAAACAGATCCATTTATTATCTGTCAATACAGAAACTGAAGTACAAAAGTTGAACCGCAAATTTCTTTCACTCTTACCTGTAAAGTGAGTAATGCCTTGTCTGCCCTGATTATTCCGGCTCCGTCTTCTAGCATTCCTTTGTACTCATCTTCAAATTTTACAAATGGAAACATCTTCATGACGTCTTTGTTGCTAAGTTCTTCAAAATGGATGCCAGCTTTCTTCAGGATCTTTCCCTTCTGTTCATATTCCCAGTATAGCGGTGCGTCTAGCGTCAATAACTTAGAGGGCCTGAGTGTGGTGAGAAGCATCCTAATTTATTTACCATAAATACTACCTTCGCTCCAAATCTTTAAATTATTCTAAAAGACTATAGTAAATACGAGATAAACCAAGTTGTTTACTTGTAGGAATACATTAAACGGATATTCCCATTATAAGTAATCGCTTGCCGATTCAACATCCATCTCTCTCTCTCTCTCTCTCTCTCTCTCTCTCTCTCTCTCTCTCTCTCTCTCTCATATCAGAAAAATCCCGATAGTACTAGCACGAACAAATCCCTGGAAGTCAACAGTAGAAAGTTAAATGCTACGTTTGAAAGAGAAAAAACTCCGAACTTGACCACAGTTTCCGGAAAAGATGTCTAGAATGATTTTCAATTAAAGGAAGAAACTTCAAATTCCAATGTGCAAAAGGCAACTACAGGGCACCCTTTCACACATGTACAAGGTAAAAATGCGTGATTGTAGCTGATCGATGCAATGAGAGCTCCTCTATTGTTCTCTGATACATATACTACCAGACGTGTATTCAATACGCTCTGACAATGAGTTTTGGAGAAAATCATCATGAAATTTGTTTAACATCATTTGAATTTGACAGTATAAGTTACCAGCGGTTGTCGAGAAAATGACGTTTGACCAACAATGAATAAAAATGGCCGAAAACATGTCTAGAAATTTGGTCATCATTTGACAAACTGCTGATGGGATCATCATCGGAAACTTTCAACTCGAATTTCAACTCTATCGGATGAAAGAAGACTAAAAATGATAAAAATCTCGTGAACATAATCTACACAATTATGCAAATTTTGTCATGATTATGCGGACAGCATTAGTGAAGATACAATCTACAGTAACAACATTAATGCATATCAACGCGAATCGTGCAAGTCTCGCTTACCAAATTATGAGTAGAAAATATATGGCGATACGAGAGCAGTTTTTCCATGGAAACCTACCGTATTAGGGTCATATCTGCCTGTCTTTCTATGTCATTCCAAATTTTAAAGGCCTCCGGCATCATGGCAGTGTAGTAGTCTTGGGGGTATCCATAACGTATGGTTCTGCTTTGTCCATGGGAGCTTCCTCTTGAGTGAGGAATTCCAAACTGTGAAGGAGAGGGGTAGCTACGATTTCAAACAATGTATAGGTGCAAAATGTTTTGGTATGCCAGATTTCAGTTGCATTTTTTTAAAGTGTGACAAACATGTCAGCCGTATTAACGGGTCAACAAATCGGGAAGATTTGTATACCGCGAAACATAGAACACAATGTTACGCCTACAGTTGTGTCAAAACACTGGCAGAGTATTCCAGCTGCTTAGGGAGCCTTCAGTAATTACAGGAGGGGTGGGCCAGGGGAATTGGGGGAGGGTCACATTTTAGAAAACAGTTCGGGGGGAGGGTCACTGTTTATAAACCTATCTTGGGAGAGGGTCTTTTTTGACAGAAGCTGATTTTATGGCCAAAATTTTGATTGTCCATGTGATATTTCCTGAATAGGAGGAAATCTTCAACAAAATACGAACACATTATCCACAAGTTTCACAAGCAAAGAAGATGCAGTGGTATCCTACATTAAACACCTTGAACAGTTAAAACTGATAAAAGACAAGAGACAAAAACATATGCAACAGGTGGAAAAGAGTATATCAATTATCAAATGTACATACATGCAAAGATATTGTCAGTTTTATATTGGAAAAAATTGTGCATAGTTCTCTCATAGACTACCATGTACAGTAAATCAACTTTTCAGTGAAATTCCAAAATCAAATTTCTTGCGCAACCATGGACTTATAACCACTCTAGTTTAATCAAAAACATTAATACAAATAATCAAGCGCACATACATGCACAGATTTACCTAGTTTTGTATTGGAAAAAATTATTCATAGTTTCATCATAGACCGCCATGCATAGTGAATCAACATTTCGGTGAAATTCCAAACTCAAATTTCTTGCACAACCATGGACTTGTAACCACTCTAGTCTAATCAAGAACAATAATGTAAATAATCCAGCATACATAAATGCACAGATGTATCTAATTTTGTACTGAAAAAAATCATTCATAGTTTCATCATAGACAGCCATGCTGGTAAAATTCTAAAATCAAATTTCTTACACAACCATAGACTTGTAACCACTCTAGTCTAATCAAGAACATTAATATCAATAATCAAGAGTACACAAATGCAAAGATTTACCTATTTTTGTATTGGAAAAAACTATTCATAGTTTCATCACAGATACCATGGATAGTGAATCAACTTTTTAGATGAAATTCAGAAATCAATTTCTTGTACACAAATGCACATTTTAATTCCAAATTCAAGCAAAGTACATTTAAATACATTATCAAACATATATAATATACAGATATAGCATGTTTTGTTGGGGAAAATTGTCAATAATTTGCCTGATAGACTCCGTGTATTATGATTTGATATTTTGGATAAAGCACTAAATCAGCCACATCTTGCCTTCTTATAGTTGAACAAAATATGGTGACCCTCCCTCAAATGTATGAAATACCATATCTCTTCAAAAATTCTTGTTTGATAAATTGCGACTGTCCCTCCAAAAACACCAGCCCTCCCCTCTGTAATTTGTCCCTAAGCTCCGTTGGGTTATCGTTTCAGTTTCCAATCTTAGGGACTGGACAGAAATTACAGAAGGAAGGCTGGTGATTTTTTAGAGGATGGGTCGCTATTTTTGCACAAGCATTTTTGAAGGGTCATGCAATTTCACACATGCCCTTGGGGAGGGTCAACTATAAGAAGGCAAGATGCGACCGACATAGCGCTTCAACCCAAAATATCAAATGAAAAAATACATTGGAGTATTTTGCGCATGAAACTGTTGGAGGGTCACTCATTTTCTTTCAAATACTTTGGGCATTATTGTACAAGTGGTATAGCCACAAACTGATGACGTCAAATCGCCGTACACAAAACACAGACGCCTTGTAATTATGGCACTGTGTATTGTGTACGGTGATTTGACGTCATCAGTTTGTGACTATACCACGTGTAAAATAATACCACACTTTGAAGGTCACTATCTTTTGAGCAGCAACATTCTGAAAAAACGCCGGTCCTCCCCCCCCCCTGTAATTTCTGTCCAGTCCCTACCTGTGTTGTCGTTTATTGCATTGTTCGCCACAGAGATCGTATATTCCCAAAGGAACATAGGCCTAATTATTCTCGAGGTTGTAATGTTCTTCAATGAATTTAATTTTTCAGTACTGCTACGCAACCCGTTCAAAGGCATACGTTTTAGTATTGGTGAGAATCATGGCATTTTATAAAGAATTTGATAAAAGACGTGTGTGAACAAACCTGTTCCAACATCAGAGTCCTCTGCTTGTTCTTGGCAAGATGGTAGGCCGTAGCTGAGCCTTCCACACCTGCCCCGACTACAACTGCGTCCCATATGACAGTATCGGCACCTCTGGAGGACATCCTGGGGATACTCTGCACAAGATTTTGGAGTGGAGATTTAGCTTTATCAGTTCTTGGTTAAGGAAAATTTCAGACAACAATCCGAGAACAAAACCTTCTTTTAATCACGAGGTGCAGGGTCACATTGTTTTGACCTTAGGCATTGAAGGACAGTGTAGGGATCACGGAGGCTATCTACTTGCAGTCAATCAACAATAACAGAATTTTGAAGTGAACATATTTAAATCGATCTGCTGCTTGAACAAACATTGATGTCTGACACATTTTCTATTCGCTGGATTTGCAATCTTTCCCCTTTAAACTTTATAAAGGTCATATAAGTTCTCCCCCGGATGTTGAAGAGGGCGGTTGTTACATCGAAACACTACCCATTTGTAGGCATATACGTATTATCGTCTATTTAGCAGGGTGTGCTCATCAGCCCTGGTTTACACTCCCATATGGGAAAGGGGCTCTGTGAGGACATACTATACTATAGAAACGCTTGCAAATTGCCGACGACCTTTCTCTATACTGTGTCTGTGGAACGAAGTCGACAACGATGTCACAAATAATTAATAGCTGTAATTGAAATACGCGATACGCTGTACACAGATGTAAAGTATTACTTTTCAGACGTTTTCTCTTTGTTGGTACTGTAAGAACTGACAGCACGTAAGTTGCCTACAGGTTTGTCCGGGAAGGTTGGAATAGTGCGACAAATAAACCAGCCACAATGAAAGCACTCGTTTTCTTAGCAACAAGGTTAAACATATCACTCAAATTATGTTATCATGTCATGGGAATTGAAATTATTCAGAAAACTAACGTTTACGACAAGATACAGGTTTATCACTCGCACTTTGCCTGTGACAAAAAGATTGCGCAGTTTTGTTTTTTTTCAATCATTTTTGACTGAGCCCATAACAAATGTAAAAAGAAGACAACAAAAAGAGGAACGTTTAAGCACAGGTAGTTCTGAAATGCAGAAAATGACGATGACTCTTGTCAGAAAGTTTAGTAAACAGATGATAACCTTGGAGAGTTCACAGTGTAATTAAAGACGAGACAGAAGGTTGCCTTTTGTAGTCAGTAGACGTTGATTGCCAACCAGTGAGGCCGACTGTACAGCTCTGATATGTGATCTGTCCAACCATGGGTTAACTACAGCTTCATTATGTATGTGTATCATCTTTGACCGTAGAATTTAAAATGCCCTAGATTACATGTAGGGTTAATAGTTGGACGCCTGTTTGAGGTCAAACGGAACAAGACTAAGATCAAATCTAATTCCTATGAATGTCGGACATCATTCTATTTTGTGAAAAATTCTCGATGTTTTCGACGGCAAGTTTAGTGACACGTCGCTAAATTGCCCACTTTGTATTGCCCCGTACGCTGTAAAAATAGTCACATTAGCTCTCTCCGAAAAAGAAAAGTTGTAAAATACCGTGTCTTTTCTTGTCTCCGACTGTAACCTATACCAGTCCTTATGCAATAGACCCTAACACTGGATTTCGCCCGAGACCATTTGCCCTCCTTACGTCGAGCAGATGGTCACCTGCCCTCGGGAACATAGTGTCATGTTTGGGCTATAATATATAATAGTACTGAGTAAACCCGCGCACTTACAATATCGTAAAGTAAGAAGCTACCACCAACAAGGCATAGAGCATGCTAGGCGACAGTATTTACATTCGAAAGGTGTAAATTGCAAGAGAGACAATACCTACCTTACTGAAATTTCTTTTGACCTGTCAAATAATTTCGATGACAAAGATTCACCGTTTGTGATGTCCTTGTGGTCGACAACTATTAAAGCACGAGGTGTAGCTACATTTACGTGAATCAGTCAGAGCCCATCCCTTTTGTGCCGTCTCTATCGCGATTACAAATCCCCGATGGCGTTTATTTATAAAATCTCTCATACCCTTTGATGAAAACAGATTTAAAAATACATCTGTAATTATAATATCTTCCTTTATCTTCCTTTTAAGGTCACCAATTTAAAGATACTTTCATTGATCAATGAAGACCACGTGATTGACTATTATCATTGGTTAAAAATAACTCGATAGATAGGGCAATATAAAGCCAAAAATGTGGGTAGTTACGTACTGAGAGATGCTGAACAAAAGCACGGCGCTTGCATGTACATCAGGGCTGTTCAATGCACAGTAGTTTCTCTACATACTGAAACCAACCGAGGAGATTTTATGCTGTATTCGTTTGGTCTGTCGTTGTTATGTGTAAGTCACGATGCTTGCCCGTATTGCCTCGCAAACCAGTCCCCGCTGGACAAAAGAAAAGATGAAATTACCTTGAAGTCTTCAATGACCTTAAATGAACTTCAAACACCGCTATTATCGGAAAACAGGGATTGAATGACGCCGAAATATTTTGGTTTAGCCCCTGCATCATGATATGTCAAAATGATACCTTTGAATATAGGTAGAATACGAAAAGTCTGAATTAATCTGCCTCTGTGTTTTCTGATGATGACAATAATTACCCTATTATTATTGAAAGCGTGATATGTTGCGATTTCAAGGTCCATTATCTACAGCGAGACACGTGACTTGTTCAAAACAAGATATGCATCCGAAATTGCATTTCAGAAATCCATGTTTTTTAGTTCCTGTTCTAACTTCTCCAAACTGTATGTCACGGTGAAAAATCATAAAATCACCGTATTTTATCAAGAATATTCAATAAAAGTTTGAAGTCCTTCCTATAACCATTCAATATATGTAGAGGTACATGACTGGTCGAAATTCGTTGAACTACAGGATCTAAGTTACAGCATATGGGGATACAAGAATTAACACATTGTCGTCAGGGTCGACTGTTCTCTCACAACGTAGTCAACGAGAAATATCTGCTGGTACCAGTAAGTACTAGATTTTAGGTCAGCTTTTGATGCCCTTAGGTATTGGATGTCTGATAAGAGCTATGTCATATAAACATTCAATTTTATTCTAAAATCAGATACTAATTCTTACATATGTAGGTTGACTTTTGATGGCATTGCTCCATAGATGTCAAAGTTTAGCCTTGGCCATGTAAACATTAGAACGCGACCGTGAAAGCCATGCAATAATTCAGCATTCAATTCCCAAGTTTGAAAGCATTTACCATACCAGCGCTTGGGGTATATATTCGGGTCATAATATACTTGACAATGGAAGCCAACTCGGCTATTCACTGTAATATCTTCTTAGGAATATTACATTTCAATATTCATTATGTTTGCGTTGGTCCTTTAGAGTGATATGTAAAAAGTCACAGCAATTATCTGTTGTTTGCTTGTTGACAATAAATGTCGATATGTCCGAAGTATCGGCATTTGTAAATCTAACCATGAAAGGAGAGACCTTCAACCCAAACTCGAGCTTTAGTTGCGCATTGCGAGTTGTCGAATTGTCAATGCCTTAAGGTAGCTAAATACCTTTTAGACACTTTCAGATTTTTATTTTTTCCTCAATTGAACACGCCCCAAACCCCAATAAAGTATACATTTTCTGAAAGCCCTGATATAGAGCTATCCGACCAAGCACAGTACACGGTCATTATTTGCATAAGAGTCACGTGACAAGCGTTTTGCTGAACCTTCCAAAAACCGGTTTTTTTCCGCCTTACGCGAACACGCTGCAAGATTTCCGATTGAAATTTCTTCATTGACAAGCCTTGACAATATCCTTTAAAACCGTATCTGCGATTTTTTTCCGGAGGCTCCATTCAAATTATATGGCGTGATAATTAAAATTCCTTGAAAAGCACCTTCATCTAACACCTTTAAGAGCGCATTAAAAAAAACAAAGGCATATAAAAAAATCCTAGACATGTGTATTACATGGCCAATAAACACAGAAAAGACAAAGCAAAAAGTACTGTCGTTGATATAAAAATGACAAGCTGAAGAACAAATCAACAAATAAGGGATCGCATACAAAAACAAATGATAACTGTCAAGACCTAGATGACACTGCTAAATATCTTGTCAGAAAATTGAAAATATAAAGTGATGCAAAATAAATGCAAAATTTCATGTTGCGCTTTTCACATTTGACCTCAGCTTTTGTTATGATCCTGATCTTTGACCCTAACATGAAGGTCATTCATTTTATAGTCTTAACCCGTAACTATATCAAATACATTTTGAAATGCATCGAATGCGCAATTTAGGTCTAAAATATTGGTTCTTTCACATTTCGGAGATTTAGACATAATTTCACATTATTTGTTGTGGTAACAGAATTTTGATATCAAACAATATCTCTACAGTACATCAACTTTAATTCCTAAAAGATAACATGATACACTTTAAAGTTGACCAATTTACAGTCATCAACAAAAACATTGCCTTTCCTTGCTCTGAGACAGTGTTATTGTAATATGAAAATATCATCACAGATAAACCAATTTATCAAAGAAAGATCCTAACGCCCTTATCAATAAAGTACCGGAAAAGAATGATTGACAAAAACGCTGTTAATGCATAATTTCAACAATTGACGGATATCAAGGGCCCCTTTGTTCGGATCAGTGTAGAAAATATCTCGAGTATGGCCTATCTCTCAGTGCTCTTCTTCCGACCATGGGTCCTTCAATAGTTGATAAGGTCGTTCCTTCTTGACGATGAAAAACATCTTGAAAAAGAAGGTTGCCAGATGAAACCTGAAATGATTAAAGACATCGAACTGCTAATGACAACAGCTGACTGAGGTGTGTAGGTGTTAGTGTGTTTTATTTCTAAAGTGTGGAGAAATTTGTACAGACTTTTCCCCTCAAATAATTAAGGTGAAAATTTTCAATTCTATAAAATCGAAAGCTGAACACTCTTTCATATTTTCTATAGGACCTGGACAGACTTAATAGAGAAGGTACCAGTACTTTTGTAGGACTGGATGCATGGAAAGCGCCGCCCTTTCCCTTGTTGTTAGCACAAAAATGCTGACCGCCCCTCATATTTCATCAGAAATAAGTGACCCTCCCGATGCAAAGTAATTTCCATTTCAAAGGGGCTGTTTACACATGACATCAATGTTTTCTAATTTTTATATGAAAATAAATATTTAAAAACTATTTAAATAATGAAATAAATATTTGTCCATATATACATATTACATCTTTGAAAATTTTTCGTGCAATAGACGACTGCCTATAACACGATTGGAACTAATTCAGGATAATTGGATATCGTAGTGATGTTAGTTTAATCAGCAAATGTAAGCTCATTTACATTTCCTTTTTGCAGTAACTTGGTTTTGATTAGTAATTTGTACTATCTCTCCCTTAAGCTATATGGCACATAATACTTTTGATAAATTTGAACAATTAAAATATCCAATTATCCCAAATTAGTTTCAATCGTGTCCAATATCACCCGTACATCTACCGATGGGTATCATTGTTACATGAATGTATGTGGATTATATGGTGGTGGTGGTGGTGGTGGTAGAGATGGAGATGAATAGGTGAGGAAGAGAAGAAAGAAAAGGAATAGGAGATTTTTATGATGAATATTATGTTGGTCGTATGTATGGCAAAGATAACAGTGATTGAGACTGATTAAGTACTTTTTTGTTTGTTTTTGTTCATTAATTAATGTAACATCGTTAGAGACTGATTCCAAACTTTTAGATATAAATTGCCTTAATAGTGATACAACTGGTTCAGTATTTTCATTATTTTCATAAACATATTTTACTAGCGATGATAATTAATAGATCTTGGCATTATAGGTGAATCATGTGTCAAAAGTCTCTGTAACGATTCCATCATTTTAAGTCTTGTGATATGCACGTGTTCGTTTGGTACCAATACATAAAATCCAGTTACAATTTAACAGATTCAAAAACTCAAAAATCGTTAACTGTGTATGAATCTCTCTCTCTCTCTCTCTCTCTCTCTCTCTCTCTCTCTCTCTCTCTCTCAATACATTACCTCATAGATGCTGTCAAAGTCATACCGATGAAGTCCAGGTATATTAACAGCTTCAAAGGTTGCTGAATCAGCACGAATTTCTCCATGAGGTATATTGTGTAAACAGCGAATTCGACAAAATTAGTAAGTGCCGCAAACATTAAGATAGCACGAAAACGTGGCATCAACCGTTGAATTTCGGCCTCGCTATAGTGTCGCGATAGGACTTCTCTTAAGTTTCTTGACTCATTGAGCGATACCTGCCAGACAAACCAGGCTGTCATGCCGAGGGGAAGGGCCATGAAACGGTGAGCACCTTCGAGCCCAATGAGTCGATCGATGATCCCAGCGAGGATTTGATAGGCAAATGAATAAAGCCAGATACTGAATTGAATGACGAACCAATGTCGAGAAAACAGGGAAAGGTACTTCGATGAATAACAGCATAGCGGCAAAGTTACACATCTCGGCTTGTAGGTTAGAAACAAAGCACATACAATGATGAGAATATTTACTATCGGTTCAGTTATTTCGCTGAATACGCGAAGCTCGTCGGCTACAGGGAAAGATTCAAACCGGACGGAGCAAGTAGCTGTAGTGAACTCCTGAACTTGCAGGCAATAGCCGACTATGATAGTGTTAGTGACCATGAGTGATGCGGCAATTATACCCAAAACTGTTATTATCCCAGTCCAAATGCGGATAGTATTTCTTGAATCATGTTGGTTGACAACTGCAAAGGCCACACTCTCATCGCCTGGTACGTAACGGGCTGTGAATGGCAAAGTTCATACTTACAAAAAAATATGGACATTAACATGCATCACAAAATAACCCAAAATCTGCTCATAGCTTATCGACTAATGCAAACAATAGTAATGACAGATACGAGATAAATAGAAAATAAACAATCTGTGAAATATTTTATGAAACGGCACTAAAATGTGAAAAGAAGATTGAGGTTCGAAATCTAAGCTACATGTACTTTGTCGATCATCTGTTCGATATTAGGTATTGTAGCAAAATATTGTTATTAGCGAACACTTCTTTCATTTTGTTTAGAGTTTTCACGAAATCAAATCGGATTGTAAAAGAAGACATATACAATTCCAAGATACAAGTGTTTCACAGTGTGTAAAGTCACTCCAAAGCAGCTGTGTTGCACTCTGTCACAATGTCAAAACTTTACATAGTGTCCATGTTTATTTCCTGTAAACTTGTATTTAGGTAATTTGACGTGAGCAATAGCTACACACCAGCATTATCTTTCTAAGATTACCGCTGTCGAAATTTTACCTGGTAAACGCCATCGACGATGTCTGACGATGGGAACACAAACGTCGGTTTATCATAATAAGATTTGTCACCAGTAGAAAACATTATTTACAATTGAATTAAATCTGCATTAGTGTCTTCTTTGCAATGTACAACTGTAGATTTCTCGTTTTTGACTGACTCGGGATAGTTGTCGGGAGGACTTTTGCGATTCACCATATAATATTGGGTGCGAACATTGGGTACAGCAGTAAGTCTCCTTGGGTGGGGAGGGGTGGGAGGGATGGGTTTTTGTGCTTTGGTTTACTTTATTTGATTTTATTTATTTTGACTGTGATAATTCAAATAAAGATTTCACTCGAAACCGTCTGCCTGCTTTCTTTTTTACTACAAATAATTTTATTAAGCTTTTAATTGACTGTGGTATTTCAAATAAAGATTTCGACTCCACACCGTCTGACTGCTTACTTTATTACTACAAGTCCATATCTCCTCGCAAACATGTGTATGCACCACTGTAATTGCTGATTAACTGATCAAGTCAACACCACAGCCGTCAAACACGCAGTTTACTACGTGTGTGACTTCTATAAACATAGAAGTAGATTAATCATGGATCTCAAGTTCCGGAGATTTATTTCGAGGAATATAGACGAGTTCATATTAACTTACCTGCCATATTCCAAAACTTTTGTAAACTACACTTGGTGTTGACAAATAGTATGCCAAACAAAATGCCAAAGAGTCGCCTGTTTCTACAAAGAAAGCAAATGCTCCTATGAAGATGATGATATTGCTGCTGCTGCTGCTACTGCTGTAGTAGTAGTTGTTGTAGTTGTTGTTGTTGTTGTTGTTGTTGTTATTGTTGCTGTTGCTGCTGCTGTATCAATATCATGAACTAAGGACCTGAAAACATATATTAATAATAAATGTTTATCATTAGGATTCATCTGAATATTACGAACTAAGGGACTGGTCAGTTTCTTCGGCCTGGGGTGGATTATTTTTGCCGACGTCAAAAGTGGCTGACCCCCAGCCATTAAACTTTCGAAAGCAGGGTGACTCTCCCATATATATATATATATATATATATATATATATATATATATATATATATATATATATATATATATATATATATATATATATATATATATATATATATATATATATATATATATTCATATATAATATGTGTGTGTGCGTGTGTGTGCGTGTTTGTGATATTAAAGTCACGTGCCCGAAGAGCGCGCCGAAAAATGCAACTGAATGATGAAATTCGTGGCTTGCACGATGCATTTTATGCAAGTATGAAATTCAAAAACACACTGACCTCCTGTAGGGCATTTCAAAATCATGGTGACATCTCTTCCCCCCCCCCCCCCATCGCTAAAGTAAAAAACAGACTGACCCCCATGAATCCATCGCCCTCCCCCAGGACGAAGAAACTGGCCAGTTCCTAACATTCAAAGGTATAAAGTATACATAAAAGGGGGATTATTCGTCGGAACTGTGACTGTGTACATTTCTTGAAATGTAGATGTCTCACGTCAACATAGCTACAACATTTGAATTTTACAATGTAAACGTACATTATGGCGAACATGTTACGACTTTTATCAATCGCCAACGTACCTTTGATACAGTGTTTACATTGGTCTCATGGGTCCCATCCGGGGTCCCATCGACCTTTGAGCGCTGTTCCGACGACTCCCCTCCTCTTAGGCACTTTGAATACGGCGAATCAATCATATATGACAAAGCAATGCGGTAAACACGTCGGCAAATAACACGAAGTGTTCACAATGAATTGGAATGGCTATCGGCTGTCAATTCAATGGAAGAAACACCCCTATCATGGAATGCGTCGTATGACATTCATCGATTGTTGAAGTTCTGTGACAACTAAGGTTCAATTGGTTGCCCTTTTGAGGAAATAGAGTCGACTTATTGTATTCTTCTGACGTTTAAAACGCGAAGGGTAAGCTTAGAGGTCCATTTAATTATTACCAGTGCTATAATCCAAAACGTTCTCATTGAATTCGTTACTCGTCGACAAGGTAGAAATGCTATGATCAGCAATATACAAAATATTTAGAACGACAGAAAATGAAAAGTACAAGTCATAATCAGGCCGATGAATGGTTGATACCGTCTTTGACTCACTGAAAAATATACTCTATCCATGTGACAAGCTTTGAAACCGCTTCTTGAGTTTATGTTTAGCGTTATGCTGTAAGTGTACATAAGCTCATGAATGAAATACCTATATACGAGTTAAGCGCTGAAACTTTCACATTTGTTTTGCAGTGAGACGAGACGTTGTTCCTTAACCCTAAACACTCTGAAAGCATACAAACCTGTGCATAGTATTAGTTTCGCAAAACTGCGTGATCTGAGAAAGATGTATAGTTTCATCAAAAAATTTCCACTGTGATTTTGCTCTATCAAGTGTTCATTTGCTACTCACAAATTCGCAGTTTGATTTTACAATTCATTTTGAAGCCTGTGTAGTCCATAGTGTTTAATTTACCTCCAGGGGTTAGAGAATGCTTGTCTGTCATTTTGATTTTCAAATATCGGAAAAGTTTGCGTACTTTGTTTCTCTGATCTCAGTTTGAAACTTCTTACTTTGATCCCTTGCTTGTACGATCGATTATGCGACAGAGTAATTTAACGTTTAATTTCGGAAATGTTTGACAAAGTATTTTAAACTTTCTGTTTCGAGGCAATTTGACCTATCAATACGCTAAGCCGAGGATCGAAGTGAGTGCACTCTTCCATGTGCTTACGTACAACATTAGTGCATTTTCCCACCCTTCTTATTCTGGCAGCAAGATTCATAAGAGCATAAAAAGGACATAAAATATAAAACTAACAGTAAAGGCAATATTAATCGATATCGAAGAAGACACTTACCTGTAACAGAGTTTGCTGACTTCTAACAAATAGGCTAGCAATTGATCTGGTGGTGTGCAATCAACTTGACAAAGTGGCGTCGTTGCTCACATGATTATTTATCACGATAAATAAATGATATATGTGATATATGTTATGTATCACATATATCATATATTTATCTTTTATGTATCAGATATATCACCTATATGTGTCACATATGCTTCTGTAGTTAATACAATTGTGCCCGCACACAGAAATATGACTTGCAGTGAAAATATTACAACAACAAGTCAAAATGCGGCGGACACATCACGAGACTACCACTCGATATCGACCAAACCTCGTGTAATAACCCCTTTATCATGCATGCACGCTTTGGTTATGTCTATTTTCCTGGCGTCATTACGAAATTCGCGACGAAATCGACAGACATCGACCTTGCTTGCTCCTCCCTGTACTCATAGAAAGTTGGTTGCTAAGGAGTGATGGCAACCGTAATATTTGTTGATACTATTCCGTTGTTGGGTAATATATCAGAGGGTTATTGTGCACTTTTAGAGCGAATAATTTTAATATGAGATGTCGACACAGGTTTTCACAGTTTGACAGACGTTTACGTCAGATGTACAATGTTGGCTGCAGAGTGTAAAGTGTGTAATTTTCGCGTTGTGAAACATAACCTCAGTCCTTCATGAAAGTTACGAGGCCAACCAAAATCGGGTCAAAGTATCGAACTCGCGCAAGCAGCAGTCGACAGACAGTAATAGCCATGACCCTTCATTGCACGGAGAGGGCAGCTCCATGGCATGTACGAATTCAAAGTGAATATAGCTATTGTTCAGTCATCTATAAGGGAGCCTTCAGTAATTACAGGGGGGTGGGCCGGGGGAATTTCGCGAACACCTGTACCGTAAAATGTGACCCTCCCCCTTATCCTCCTGTCTAAAATGTGACCCTCCCCCTTGTCCAACACTCTAAAACTTGACCCTCCCCCCCCCCACCCACTGCGGTATTCTCCCGGGAATAACTAAAACAGTATCAGCTAATTTACATAACAATTGGTTCCATTGTTATGTTAGGGACAAATTACAGAGGGGAGGGCTGGTGTTTTTGGAGGGACAGTCGCAATTTATCACGCAAGAATTTTTGAAGAGATATGGTATTTCATTCAGTTTAGGGAGGGTCACCATATTTTGTGCAACTATAAGAAGGCAAGATGTAGCTGATTTAGTGCTTCATCCAAAAATATCAAATCATAATACATGGAGTCTATCAGGCAAATTATTGACAATTTACCCCACAAAACATGCTATATCTGTATTTTATATATGTTTGATAATGTATTTAAATGTACTTTGCTTGAATAGGGAAGTAAAATGAACATTTGTGTACAAGAAATTGATTTCTGAATTTCATCTAAAAAGTTGGTTCACTATCCATGGTGTTTATGATGAAATTATGAATAGTTTTTTCCAATACAAAAATAGGTAAATCTTTGCATTTGTGTACTCTTGATTATTGATATTAATTTTCTTGATTAGACTAGAATGGTTACAAGTCTAAGGTTGTGTAAGAAATTTGATTTTGGAATTTCACCAAAATGTCATTCAATATACTATGCATTGGGGTTTATGATGAAACTATGAATAATTTTTTTTTCAGTTCAAAATCAGATAAATCTGTGCATTTATGTATGCTTGATTATTAAGATTATTGTTCTTGATAAGACTAGAGTGGTTACAAGTCTATGGTTGTGCAAGAAATGTGATTTTGGAATTTCACCAAAATGTCCATACACTATGCATTGGGGTCTATGATGAAACTATGAATAATTTATTTTCAGTACAAAATTAGATAAATCTGTGCATTTATATATGCTTGATTATTCATATTATTGTTCTTGATAAGACTAGAGTGGTTACAAGTCCATGGTTGTGCAAGAAATTTGATTTTGGAATTTCACCAAAATGTCGATTCACTATGCTTTGGGGTCTATGATGAAACTATGAATAATTTTTTTTTAAGTAAAAAATTAGATAAATCTGTGCATTTATGTATGCTTGATTATTCACATTATTGTTCTTGATTAGACTAGAGTGGTTACAAGTCTATGGTTGTGTAAGAAATTTGATTTTGGAATCTCACCAAATGTCAATTCGCTATGCATGGCGGTCTATAAGTGTGTGCGTATTTTGTTGGTGATTTCCTATTCAGGAAATATCACACGGACAATCAAAGTTTTGGCCATAATATCAGCTTCTGTCAAAACTGACCCTCCCCCAAGATAGGTTTATAAAAAGTGGCCCTCCCCCTTAAACTGTTTTCTAAAAAGTGACCCTCCCCCCAATTCCCCCGGCCCACCCCCACCTGTAATTACTGAAGGCTCCCTAAGATGTATACATGTCCTCAGACATCCCATATGCAAAATATATCGTCGTAGAAAAGGAATTTGTGATCGGAGTAGGGAAAACATGAAGTGAATACAGCGTCGTAACTCTTTCATAGTAAGGGAGCATTCGGGTTTTAAGGGGGTAGGTGGAAATCAGGGGGGTTGACTTTTACAAAACCATTTTTAGTGGGGTCAAATTTTACAATCAACAGAATACGAACATAGTTTTATTCTGTCTGAACAGGTGATAACAAGCAGAAAAGGGCGCTTTCGTTTACAAAAATAAAAAATTTCAAGTTCACCGAGAGAAATGAGTGCCATGCCATGTTGACAATATTATACTTTGAAAACTGGGGGAAATAGCTCAAATTTTGAAAAATAATAATATAGTGTTATATGTGTTTGCAAAGCTTTTTGGACTTTATAATTTCATATATATTTTCAAAAATTTGAGCTATTTTTCCCAAAATTCAAATTGTTATAAAATTTATATCGTGAATATGGCATGACACCTTTTTGTCTTGGTCAACTTGAAAACTTTATTTTTGCGAACAAAAGTGCTCTTTTCTGCTTGTTATCACCTGTTCAGACAGAATAAAGACATGTTCGTATTCGATTTCATATACTTTTTCGTCAGTTCTGTTATGACTTACCATAACTCCATTCATACCTGCGTCAAATTTGACCCCCCTCCAAATCATTGATTTCGACCCCTCCCTCCCCGTGAAAAACGAATGCTCCCCAATTATGTGTGATGGCGATGCGGTCTGTGAGAAATCTAACAACTGCATATCAATTGTTCTGGTGTTTATACTCTTGGCCGTGGATTTGAGCCTTGGCCATAATTACGTCATTACTTGGGAACAAAACTAATGATGAGAAGATAACTATATTAATAACCACTACGTATATTGTGTAAAAGAGGTGTCTTCACAAACACAAGCATTACACAGAAGGGACAACACCTTGGAGGATATAACATCTTTGGTGTTAACTTTGAAAACTTTGAGCCTCTACACTGTTTCTGTATCCCGACGTCCTCTCGCTAGATATTCCACAAATGTAGACGGCGAGCAGTAACATTAAGAAACCTGCAATTAAAAGTCAATGAAAATGGTATAAGATCTCTGTCTGTATGCATCAAGTATCATCTTAATTTGGAGTTAGCCTCGATTTATATCTCTACTCATCAATTCAAAAAGGTTCTTGAATGCGAAAATCGTCGATATGTTGACAGTTTATTATAGGCAGTGTGTTTCCAGTGATCATCCAGTTTATCTAGGGAGACTATGATGGGTAGTTTGCTATGTATCTTCTGCTGTTTCTTCGTCTAGATTTTGTGGTATAGATTGTTACGGAGAACGAAAGGTTAAAGTGTTTCGTATGACGTCAATTTGAATCACTAATATGTTTGGACTACTAAAGAAAATTCAATTTTACGTGACACCTATTCATACCATCTCCGATAATTTTTACTATTTACCAGATTTGCCTTCATTGTTTCAAGTTATACTCAAAAATTTATTGCATAGATACAGAATCGTTACCTTTTGCGTATATGTAATATGACAAAGGAGCAGCTGGTTTTGATTTGGTGATGTTTCAAAGTGTTTTTTGTGCAGAATTGGCGAATATAAAGCCCGCTTTCAACTTTGCACAATAGCAAGACAAGCTAGACAGCCGGCTGAACTAGATAAGTTTGTCATGATAGACATTCGTTTCAATGGTACAAGACCATTACTTCACTTCCGAGGTTACCGAGATAGTTCATTTGAAAAAGGGGACAGATCTTCGAGTTTTCATTCCTGCATTGGTTCTTGTTAAGTTTGAACTTAAATTTGAAGTATTTTTGTAAAGACAATTGTCTGCTTGAATCAAAATGCAGACTGTTGTGAAAGATGGCTGTAGCATCCTGTAACAATATACGGTATTATAAGGCCCATGAGAAGCATTGCAATGAGCATGAATTTTTGCAAAAACACCACTGAGGGCGCTATTTTCATCACTAACGCAAAATTTCCGCGTGACTTGCCCACACGAAAAAATCATCAGCAGTCAAGCTGACTTTTACCTAACACCTGTCAAGAGGATTCGTGTCGCTTAATGTATAAAAATAGGAAAATTTAATTCAACGCTACTGTGGTGGAATTTCATTAATAGTCTAGTGTCTCATGATTTGTGCCAATAACATGGTTCATCTTGATCTCTTGCCTATTATCAAAACTTGAAAATTCGTTGTGATTATATGTGAAGTTGAACGACAGCATTAAAATAGACATACACCTCCTTTTAACGCACGGGCTAAACTAATGAGCGTGAAAACACATTGGTATACAACATAAACAGACTTAATCGAAAGGTATTGTCAGCATGGCTTATACTAACTCTATCGTCATTTGTATTGTATTGTCTCTAACACAGATCGTTTGTCTGAAATCACTTACATGTAAATCATTTTTGATCAACTTGAAAATGTAGTATTTCTCCTGAAAGAGTTTCGATATTGAGATGGTACTTAAAAATTTTTCTGGAAATTAATAAATAATGTCCTATTAAACCTGCATTTCGTTAACTGAAGTTGTGCAAGAGCAAGGTGCAGAAACTGTTGACTGTTCCTCACCTGGTTCTCTGATATGTAGTTGATGGGATTTCGATATCTCTACTTGGGAAGTCCCTGTCCTTTCCCTCTGTTTGTAGTTGGGAAAACATGACCAATTAACAAGGGATGGAATTTTGAACGCTTTTTTTCATTTTCTCTATCTTGGTAACTTTGTGAAGTGTAATAATTTCATTAGATAGAGTTAAAAGTAGACAGATATAGCAAGACATATATCTCGATCGATTGGTAGATGGAGGCGTTCGCCAGCCCGAACGCCCCATCATTCGTTAGTTCAATTTCAAACATTTCGTCTGTGCAGCTGCGATACGCAGAATTTAGACTCATATTCAATACCACTGTACACTTATAGATGTGCATTTGTCTTAGGGTGACCCTTTTATTTTGTTTCTCATCGCCAGAGGAATACTCGGGCAGGGCGGCCGGTCGAAATGAAAAAAAAAAACAAGTACCAAACAAAAAATCTGTATTTGTTTCAGTTCAATGTTCTGTCCATTCAGTCTCTACAATTTTTAAGTACAGAAAAACGTGTACTTGTTTCAGTTCAATGTTCTGTCCATTCAGTGACTGCAATTTCTTGTCTTTCACTTCAGTGTTCTGTGCTCTCTGTCCTTTCAGTCTGAGTCGCTGCAGTCTCACAATTTGATGACGGTGGTGCTGTTGCTAGGATGATCGTCTCAGAGGCGGCGCAAATAAAAAAGTCTTTTTTTATTTTCATGTCGGAGCTGAAATTTACGGTCGGTCGGGAGATGAGAAACACAAAAATAAAAAATGTCGCCCTTACCGCATGCGCATTTACTCGTCAAAAGGTTGTACAGCTGCTGCGTATCAAATCAAGAGTAAAACTCAGGGGTCAAAACATTTGGTAATAGGGTAACAAATTAACTAACATTTACCGATATTGAGGCCTATATATAATAAAGTGGCTCCCATCCCTGTGTAAACTCTATAGGAAAAATCGATTTTCGATAAACTTAGAAAGACAGAGAAATTTATTCTTACTCCAAGAGTTAATTTACGCTTACGACCTGAAATGAGCGTGAAAAATTGGGGTTCGATTATCTGTCCCCGAAAAACTCATTTTGTTGCGGTGGCATCCTTGCATTTTACATGCCATGAATATTCCTTTATTTCACACAGTAAACCAATGCTTATAATTCCTATTTGCACTTGAGTATAAATGTATGCGAAACGTTTCGATAAAGACCGCGGACATAGCAATGCGCTTGTGGGTGCACAGAGAGGAGTCCAAATCGAGGCGAGGGGAATCCCTGAGAAAGCAAATAACGAACACATCCACACGAAAAGACCGACCAACACAAAGATGGCGCAGGGCAAGATGAAAATAAAAGCACAAGTCCCCGGGAAGGGGAGAAACAAACAGAGACATGCTCAGAACAAGAAAGTTCTAGGGCCGAAGAAAGGAGGTAAGCAAAACGTATTCCGAAAATTCCACGCCTGATTGTCAAGTTGATTACATGTATGAGCTAAATAACAATCAGCGACCCTCTTGCATCATGTGCATGTGTACATATCCACATCATGCACATGGCATCACAGGCATGCGGTCCTACTAATTACTGCCCGTAGCTGCCCGAGGACTGCCCGAGGAAACAGTGGGCCAAATTTCGCCCATTTTAACACTAGGCCAATAGGTTCAGTTATATCATGCCCAGCCAACCAAAAATATCATTGATTTGGCGTTAACCTGATGTTTTCTCCGGCAGTTTTGGAACACGGAAAACGTCGGTCTTGAAGGACGTCGCCAGCTTGATAGTGAGATCATACCATTCAGTCCGAGAGGTGGCACAATAACCTAGCCGAGCGCGTACAGACTGACAGCCTGCCACCCCTTCCACTGAATGGTATGATCTCTCATTCAAGTTAGGGACGTCTTTCTCGTTGAAACCCGGCGTCTTTCGGGTTCTAAAACCGCTACAGAAAACACCAAATCAATGATATTTTTGGTTGGCCGGGCATATTATAAGTTCAACCTATTGGCTTAGTGTTAAAATGGGCGAAATTTGGCCCACTTGCTCCTCGGGCAGCTACGGGCAGTCACAGGCAGTAATTAGTAGGACCCCAGGCATGCGACACGTCGCTTCGCCATTGGTACTGAATCACCGTTACTGTGAATCAGTACCGATCGCGAAACGACGTGTCGCATGCCTGTGCATGGCATGGCAATACACGAGTCCGGGTATATGGTACTACTGCCCTTCGAGTATATTGGCAACCCGGGGGGGGGGGGGGGGGGGGGGGGGGGGGGGCACCGACCTCAACTCACGTGTCTTTTTTATAAGTACAGCTTTCCTCGTTCTTATGGTAAGAAGGGCCCTCTCAGGCAGACAGAAACATAGTATCACTGACTGTATATATTTGAAGAATTTACTGTAAAACACAGCCATTCGACTCAATGCAAGGTAACCATCGCTGGTTGCATCAGTGGCGGTTTGCTTGCATTGAGTCGAATGCCCGTGATATAAAGCAAGAAATGTCACTGAGAGCAACCATGGCTATACTGAACCATGGGCGGTAGAATGAAAAAAAAGTGACAATGCAAACATTGTCTATGCCTGAACCCATCAAAAAAAACCCATGTCGACGTAGAGTAAAAGATAGGTTGTCTGATTAGAGTAACCCTAGAGGTAAAAAGATACCTCCGTAGAGTGATAAACCATATACACAGCAGTTTGCAGTGACAGTTCAGGGCTCAAAATTAGCGGTAGTCCCGCGTCCACAGACTACCAAGTTTTCTCTCAAAATCCATGAAATGGTAGCCACCACGGACTACCAATGCCTGGGACCAGAAATTCAGTCAGTAATTTGCATGCCATGTCTGGTCCGTCACTTTGGGACAAGCAAAATTCAGTGACACCCAGCAGGACACAGTAAGGCCATACTATGACTTTGTTACACAAATTACGAAGATGACCGGCCGTGCGTTGGAACTTTGCAACAAAATTTCAATATCTGAACTGCGGTACTTGAATGACAGGCACAGGAAATGGTGGCCAATGAAAGACATTTTAGTTGCATTTTGATCATAACGTATCAATCACAATTACACAGAAATTATGCCTCTTGCCTACAGGAGGGCCATGGTCTATTTTTAGCCTTGCTACAGTATGTCTTAATCCTGAAAATGTCATGTTGTAGTCATGACAACTATCAGAATTAAATTGCATACAACTCTGAGAGTGAAACGGGTTGTCAAAAGGTCACCAAACTTTTGAGTATCACTATCGTCCATTATACCTGTTTCCTTTGGTATTAAAGGTGTGCAAGTATTCACATCAAATGACTAGAATATTCACTTCATGGGCAGAATCTTGAAAAATAGCCTTTTCTTGCCTGATTAGGCAAAAAATAAATTGTACTGTTCCGATAACATGGTTTCAAAACTACGGTAGGTAGGTCGGCAGGATTTTTTTCAAAAACATCTGATTTTAGCTCCCATAGCCATATGTATATATCATGGCAATGGAAGCTATTCTTATAGGCTAGGGAAGTGTCTGTATGTCTGTGTGTCTGTATGTCTGTCCGTCAACATCAAAAACTCCAAAACCGCTGCACATTTCATCTTGATATTTGGTGTGTCCATGGATGATGGGCTGTAGATGAGATTTTGTTCAAATGAAGTTGTCATTGCCAAAAATATGCAAATTAAGTGAAAAAATGTAAAAACAGTCAAAATTGAAAAAACTCAATAACCACTGAGCAGATTACATGAAAAATTAGCATGTAAGTACTTTGGGCTGACCTGAAATGATTGTGCACATCTTGGGTCAGTATCTTGGATTTGCTATTTTTCATGAATTTTTTTGTAATTTTTTCCCATTTTTGGTCAAAAAATCTTCTTCTCTGAAACCACAAGTCCGATTGATTTGAAACTTGGTATGGAAGTGCATAGGAGTAACCTTTCCCAAATTTGGGCAAATCGTGGTCAAATTTGCATATTTTTAGTTTACACGTCCATAGACTCCCATGTATAAGGCAGATCTCCATAGACTCCCATGTATAAGGCCACGAAAAATAAAAATTTAGTTTCTCATCGTATTCATATTGCAAAAAGGATGCAGTGACACAATTTTTAGTCCCCATGGATGAAGTCCAGTGGGCTTATAGATTGGGTCATGTCCGTCTGTTTGTCCATCTGTGAGTCCATCCGTTCACGCAGATATCACGGATATTTTGACAAAATGTCATGTGACCTCGATGACCTTTGACCTCAAATATACATATTTGTCTATAACTCAGTAACCACAAGTGCTACCACCCTTCATATATGGTATGATAGGACACCTTATGACGCCACATAGTGTACCTCATTAATTATGTACATATCTAATTTTGAGTGAGCCAATAGAGCTAGAGGTCTAATTTTTGGTATATAGGGATAACCTGGTAATACAATTTTTTTGACAAAATGTCACATGACCTTGGTGACCTTTGACCTCAAATATACATATTTGTCCATAACTCAGTAACCACAAGTGCTACACCCTTCATGTATGGTATAATGGGACACCTTATGACGCCACATATTGTACCTCATTAATTATGCACATATCTAATTTTGAGCGAGCCAATAGCAGTGTTTCCCCTGGGTTCCAAAATCTTGTAGCAAATTTGGCTAGAAGCCCTAAAAAATTATTCACCAAACCAGATATTCAATTAGCCAAGCCGATACCACTGATCACAAATGACATCATTTCTTTCTCATTAATATGCAAAAATAAATATTTGTCTGCATTTTCCGTAAGAATGACGGAAATAAACCCTGTTAGTGCTACTATGGATACTAAAAGTAACACCAATTAATGGTTCAGATTACAAGGTGCCAACATCAGCCACACATACAACATAAAATTTGTCCGAATTGCAAGCGACACTTGTCCAAAGTTAGGCGTATGCAACTATATTCAGTAACAAACCTGAAATCGTTATCGTGTGAAACTGTGCACGTACCGTGACTGTACATATCGCTACAGACAACGGCACGAAACCTGGTTCAGCATACTAGTTTTTTCAAACGAATTAGATATCCATTATCGTAGCAGTTCGAAAGTAAAATACTCTCAGACTTAAGAAATATGTGCATTTTTTAGACTTCCAATACATTTGCTTTACGCTTGAAGTTTAGCAAGCGAAGCTCAGACAGCGCACAGCGTGTCAATGGCGCTTGGGTCAGGGGTCATCATCAAAGACGTCAGTGTGTATTCACAGCCAGCTTCAATCATGCCATGGATCTCGATCGCGGAAATCACGGATCATAAATCCAAATGTTCACGTCTATTATGTAAACAGAACCGTAAAATATCAAATATATACCCTTTTGATATGTAGAAACATCTTTTTGTTTCACTGACGATCAAGTTAAATGCTCAAATATCGCGACAAGACTTGCGTATTTATTTGCACGATGTGAACGCGGAACTAGGCCGACTCGGCGGACGAGCGAGCGCTTCTCTGAAAGTCTGTATACGATATCACGTCACAATACACCACGATCCGTGATACACTGAAAATTGTCGCGAATTTATATTTAAGGAAGCCAATTCACACAAGTTTCTAACGCCAGTAAAGGTATTTTCTTGTTGGCAGCAATACACCACGAACATTTTCGCTATTCAGGAGTGCCTTACTCGCTCTACGTTCTAAAAAATGCCATGCGTATGCTTTTGACCATGCATGCCGCTACCTTCCTTTCCAAATTCACGGTCAACTTTCCTACATTGATCATAATTTTTCTTTCCATTTCATAGCTTTACTTGCACTTGGAATGTATGTTGTAGGGGTGGTTCCCCCCATATTGGTGGAGCAGCCAAAGTCAAAAAGGAAAGTTTGCCGTTTTGCTTAGTTTCACCGTCACTACGATCCTTCAATTAAATTCAGTGTTGACGATGACATGGCTGTCACTGCACGGAGTTATCTGTAGGCACACATTGCGCGTAGTCAAACCCAAAACTTCGCAACATTTTAGTCAACTAGTCATGATATACATGCGGTACTATTGATGCGGTACTATTGATTTGTGAGTTATTTCGTTACAATTTTATTCATACTGTATGTGTTACAAATAGGATCTCCTGACGCATTAAAGGTCGGGGATGCACAGAGATACGTATAAAGTATTACGTCTGAAGTTGAATGCAGGACATGTGCGCGCGGACAAAGTAATGATGTCATAGTGAAATTTTCGATTCGCAAGTTTGGCTAACTTCTGCCAAAATCTTCTCGCCAAACGCTACTTTTTTCTCGCATTTGCGATTTGGCGAACGGGCAGCGGAAACACTGAATAGAGCTGGATGTCTGATTTTTGGTATATAGGGATAACTTTAGCAATACAATTTTTTTGACAAAATGTCACATGACCTTGGTGGACCTTTGACCTCAAATATACATATTTGTCCATAACTCAGTAACCACAAGTGCTACACCCTTCATATATGGTATGATTGGACACCTTATGACACCACATACTTTACCTCATTAATTATGCACATATCTAATTCTGAGCAAACCAATAGAGCTGGATGTCTGATTTTGGGTATATAGGGATAATAGTTACAAATTTTTTGACCAAATGTCATGTGACCTCGATGACTTTTTACCTAAAATATATGTTTATGTCAATAAATAAGTAACCACAAGTACTATGTCCTTTGTATTAAGTAGGATGGGAGACCTTATGACAACACACGCTTTACCTCATTAATTATGCACACATCTAATTCTGGGCAAGTGAATAGAGCTAGAGGTCTGTTTTTTGGCATATAGGGATTAATTAGCAATATAATTTTTTTTTCAAAATGTCGTGTGACCTCGATGACCTTTGACCTTGATTATACATATCTCAGTAACCACAAGTTCTATACCCTCCAATTTTGATAGGATATTAGACCTTAAGATGTCACATCTTGTACCTCATTTATTATGCGCATATGTATTTCTTGGCTGCCCAATACAGCTAGAGGTCTGATCTTTTTTCCCGATTTAGAACCATAACTTAGACATGCCTCATGTGTTTCATATTGGGAACAACGACATAGACCTATGTGCCCATAGATCTCAACATATACACTCCAGTGATACTTCTTAACGACCACATTTCCCTGCCCCATCAAGACTAATACTCCTATTACAAGTGGGGACTATCCCTTTCACACATGTTCAAATATCTGACCAGAGAACAAACACTAGATAGTCCAGGATGGGAGCTACAGTGTCATTGACGCTATTTTTATTTTTAAATATGCATTTTCAAGGGTTCAGAGCGGTCGCACACTGGCCACATCATTTCCAGAAAAATGTATCATACATATAAAAGGCAAAAAAACATAAAAGACATCCCTTCCAAGCAAAAATCAAATGCCAAGTAAGGAACGCATGATTTTATGGTTTTTATCCCTGTTTTTACTTCCGCATTTACATAGCTCTAAAGAGTTTAGAGTCGGAAGGTAAAAAATATGGTAGGTCAGGTTATCGGAACAGCACATTTTTTTTGTTTGGCCTTAACGAAAAAAGATACCCCTGAACTAAAATATGCATGGACTACCAGCCATTTTCACCAACTTCAGAAAATGGTAACCCAAGTGGACTACCAGGGGAAATGGTTAATTTCGAGCCCTGCAGTGTGGTCTGAGATGAGATGAAGCTACATACGGTAGATCAGTCCACTTGATTGGTGCAGCCTTGTTTGTTGGTCGTTTATGAAGTTTCACATCTGCAAGTCAGGTGCAAATTGCCTTTGCGCAATTACACTAAAGGTTCAGTTATGAAAAAGGAAGGATGTCAAGCTTTGTGTGTACAACTCACAGAATCAATAATTCTGATGGCCATAAAGATAGCATTTACTTTCTCATAACTTACAAGGCCACCAAAATTGTATTCATGAAAAAGAACTACATAGTCTTGGTCAATTCATTTTCATGTGTGGCAATTCTTTGCATGATGTGTACATGACTTGTTGTGTGCCAAATGTTAGATGGTGACAAGATACTGACCAGTATGTTGGTTAAAATTGAGACCCAAACCTTCCAGATCCATATTTCAGACAACACAAAGGGACAAGTAAATTGTTTTCTTGAACTTTTGTTATAAGTCAAACAACACCAAGAGTTACTGGGACAATTCTGAAAGACCTGGTGCATGATCAGTTTCTCTTCATATGGTCTTCATCCTGTGTCATTCTATCCTATCACTGATTTGTTCCTCACAATTTCATCCCAATGAATTCTCATTCCAAAGTGCTTGCCAGTTCATTGCAATCAAGTGAACAGATGATTCAATTCACCTTTGATTTTGCGATTTGCTGTATCCGTGCCTGTCACCCACCATCCTACCAAGTCATTAAAAAGCATTATATTGAGAAAACCCTTTTAAACAATACGCATGCTGTATGGGCTAGAATATGACAAAGTTCCTGCTAAGTTAAATAGTGCAAATACTCTAAAAATCATCAAGAATATGATGTGTGTATCACCAAATTTGGTTGCCTTTGTACACAAAGACATTTTCATTGACAAGATAGAATAAAGGCCACTGACTACCAGCTGCCAGGTACTGAGGAAACAGGGCTAAAAATTGACAAACCCAGATGACTAAATGTACAAGCTTTTTGGAACCACAGTTACAGGAAAATGTGTATGCATACTCGCATCTGTCATAATTGTCAGGCAGATGTTTTTTGCTTATAAGCATATCGAAGTAAAGGAAGATGCAGACAGTAAATTTTCAGTATATGAAAATACACATGATTATTTTGATGCTGCAAATAAGAGCCCCGGTGAGTGAAAATGTTCACCTGCATCTGGTAAACGTAAAGGTTAAAACAGATGCTAATTATTCCTTCAACCAGGCAAGGCAAGCTGAATCAGAAAGTTCAAAATGCTTGAGAAGGCAGAGAAAAGTGAATGTCATGTGACAGAGAGACCCATGTGATGTTCTATACTACTCTTAATCAAAGGGCTTCCATTTTTTTCAAGTGATATTTTGGCTGTACTAGGTTTTAAAAGGAATTTCAGGGTGTAAAAACAAATGACACAACACACATCACAGAGTGGTTGAGAAAGAAGTTATTGATCATAGTGTGTCTCTTGACCTCTACATTGAACATGGACCAATCCTGTTATGACTGATTTGAAATCTTAATTAGGATGGCAAACTATTCTACTACATTGCTAAGAAGAAGAAAACCTGCACTTATTTTCCTGAACCATTGATGTCAGGTGAACTACCAGATATGGTTCGTGGCCAACCAGTTTCTGAAAATGGTTGCCTAATTGTACTACAAAAGAATAATGTTCATTCCAAGGCCTGGAAAATTAATTTATTTTCAACTAACATTATACACTTAAGTTACAGCAGGACGTGTATTGGCCTTGTATGAGTTTTAAACTGAAGGTTTCCAACGTTTCTTAGAAAAGTTTACTCTTCAAAAAGGCCATTGGTCACCAAGCAAATATTAGGTTTAGAGAAGCAAATTATTTCAAACTTACTGATATGAAATTTTACAAAGTGGCCACTATTCTAATGTTCACTGTAACAGAAATAATAACATTTGATTGTCCCAAAACACAAGAAAGTGAAAACTTGAGTTGTCCAACAAGCCGTTATGTGAGTAAAAGCATACAACTGTAGACAGCAGAATTATTATGTATAGTAAAACGTACATCAGAGCAACAGAGAATTTTTATATATTTGAAGTATTATTGTCGTCAGCCATACTTTGCACTGTATGGTGCTGTACATAAAAACTTATTGTATTACCATCTATACTAATACCAATATTCTAGTGTTACTAGATTTTTTGTATGCATTTGCATATTCACGCTTGTTTCTTTTTTTCACAGCACGAGTGATGAAACCAAAAAAAGCCAAGAGTGTTGAAGTGGCAAAACTCAAGAAGGTGTGTATTTGTTTCATCAGAAAATGTGATTTATTGTTGTTGAAGAAAACAAGATGCCTTTTTCAGATCATTTCATTTCAGATTGTAAATGCTAAGATTTCAACCATACTCTTTGCTAGAATCATAGACAGTGGAGGGGAATAAGGACATGCAACTCTGGCCAACATCAAAGGGAAACCTCAAAAGTCAAAAAGAAAGATGTTGTATTCTCAGCCACAAATATATGTGCAATACCATCAGTGTTTCATCCAGGATGGTATCAACAGGGGGATTTACCCCCTTTACCAGACAATTAAGGGGCATTTCACCAGTTAATATGTTCTACTTGTATCTCTAAGGTGTGACTGGCACCATTTCATGAGGGGCTGGTCCCCCTTGACAAATTTCTAGGTGGTGCCAACATGTCAACAGAGGGGGAATCCCCCATCCCTCTCTCTAGATGAAACAGCATACCATACATTTTACTCCACATCACATAGCAGAATGAATAAATAACTGACCTGAGAAATTTCTAACATGTAACCAATTTATTAATAACTCTATCCACTGGAATTACTCTAAGAGCTTTAAAATGAGAGCCCCCACCCCCACCAACATGTTGTAGATCAGAGAAGAGTTGATAAAATTTGAGAGTTTGAATATTTGTCTTTGAAGCATATTCTATGTTTAATTCCCTTCAACAATCTATAGATTGAGTGAAGATGTAAAACCCATGAACTTGCAAACCTGTGAATACAGTCATGACTCATTTTATCATGGCGTCTCTTTACTATGTTTATGAAGCATGTTCATCACATCTAAATTTACATTAATGTTTTCAACCATTTGTAGGGCATAGAGAGAATAATTAACAACAGTATCCAGGCTGAAATCTCTGCAAGAGCAAGCACAGTTGAAACCAAGCCTTTCATCTTGAGTCATCCCAAACCAGAGCAAAAGAAAGAAGGAAAGAGGAAAAAGAAGAAGAAATAAAGACAATACTGGAAAGACATTTTGATGAGCCGAAGTGTATACTTGTTAGTCCCCACGGACACCGTCCGGGGGGACTTATAGGTTTGGTCATGTCCGTGCGTGTGTGCGTCCGTGCGTGCGTGCGTGCGTGCGTGTGTGCGTCCGTGCGTCCGTCCGTCCGTTCACGCAGATATCTCAGAGATGCAAGAAGCGATTTCATTCAAACTTGGTACAAGGATTACTTCATATGTCATACAGATGCACGTCGATTTGTTTTGTGATACGATCCAATATGGCCGCCAGGCGGCCATTTTATTACGATTTTTTCATGTACAGAGCCATAACTCAGACATGTTTCAACCGATTTTATTCAAAGTTGGTACAAGGACATTGACCAATGTCATAGATATGCACGTCATTTTGTTTTGTGATACGATCCAATATGGCCGCCAGGCGGCCATTTTATTACGATTTTTTCATGTACAGAGCCATAACTCAGACATGTTTCAACCGATTTTATTCAAAGTTGGTACAAGGACATTGACCAATGTCATAGATATGCACATCAATTTGTTTTGTGATACAATCCAATATGGCCGCCAGGCGGCCATTGTGTTACGATTTTTTCATGTACAAAGCCATAACTCAGACATGTTTCAACCGATTTTATCAAACGTTGGTACAAGGACATTGACCAATGTCATAGATATGCATGTCAATTTGTTTTGTGATACGATCCAATATGGCCGCCAGGCGGCCATTTTATTACAATATTTTCATATACAGTGCCATAACTCAGACATGTTTTAACCGATTTTATTCAAAGTTGGTACAAGGACATTGACCAATGTCATAGATATGCATGTCAATTTGTTTTGTGATACAATCCAATATGGCTGCTGTGTGGCCATTTTATTACGATTTTTTCATATGCAGAGGCATAACTCAGGCATATCTCAACCGATTTTATTCAAAGTTGGTACAAGGACATTGACCTATGTCTTACATATGTACGTCAATTTGTTATGTGATACGATCCAATATGGCCGCTAGGCAGCCATTTTATTACGATATTTTCATGTACAGAGCCATAACTCAGACATGTTTCAACGGATTTTATTCAAAGTTTGTACAAGGAGATTGACTAATGTCATACATATGCATGTCAATTTGTTATGTGATACGATCCAATATGGCTGCCTTGCGGCCATTTTATTACGATTTTTTCCTGTCGAGGGCCATAATACTCTAAGGCATATCTTAACCGATTTTATTCAAAGTTGGTACAAGGACATTAACCTATGTCATACATATGTATGTCAATTTGTTTCTTGATATGATCCAATATGGCTGCATGGCAGCCATTTTGTTACAATTTTTTCGTGTCCTTAGCCAAAACTTGGGCATGTCTCAATTAATGAAGAGGACTCTATCCTCTTAGGACATGTAATCAAAGTACCCATTAACAAGTGGGGACTGTGTCATCAACGATGACTTGTTTAGATTATTTTTCCTATAAAATAAAAGTCAATACTATACATCTGTAAGTTATATGCCTTGATGCATTTGTTCCATTCTTTCCACATCTGTATTTTTAGAGAGGACAACTTAAATTGCAAGATTTGATCAATTAGAAACAAAGATACCAATGTCAAACATGAAAAGTATGTGGGTTAACCCGGTTTCAGAATTGAAAATGTGTTTTGCTGTCTTATAACTATCTAGTTGTCATAGCTTGTCTGTCATTGTTTTGACGTACGCCCTCAACGGCCATTTTTACATATTCCCTTGTCAGTAAAGCCGCATTTTTCAAATACAGTCGTACTAGGCTGTACAGAATACAGCAAGAGTAAAAGAAACAATACCAGGTAGATACACACTTGACACACAGGTAGATAATCCTCAGATATAGACATGTAGATGCAAATAAAGGGAAAATTTTTTTTTATTCCCAAAAAAACATGAAGCTAAAAAGGAAAACGAAAGGAATAAGAAAAACAAAAAATTGGTCCAGTAATTTTTTTATTCTCTCGTGTCATTAATATTCATATGTGTATCCTCATGTGTATCTCCTTAATATAATAAATAGAGTGAGTTTACTGTAAATAGATTTTCATATCCTAGGACAGTATTTCCTGACTAGTAGATCAGGCCTAGAAATCATGGTTGTCTTGCCAAATGAAATGTGCAGGAATAGTTTATTACACACTTGACACTCTGATTTGAAGAAACTATTATCAGGGATTTTTAATCCAGTATTTATCTTCTCATTTCCTGCAGACAGACAACTTGGTAAATATTTTGTTTGAATCGATCATTTATATACCTCAACTTTAATTTTTGCAGAGTTTCATTCCCTCTTTCACATGGGTGGTTAGAAGACTGAATGATGTAGATGAGGGTTTATAATTGTACGATGATATACCAGGAAGAATTTTCACAGATCAAATAGCATGGTCTCTGTAGATTAAAGATTAAATACCCTTCCAACCTATATTGAATGCTCATATTCAACACATATACATTAATCTGTCAACATCACAAACAGATCTATTTAAACAGCAGTGCTCTCTTTAACTGCACCTTAGAACCAAGTTTGAAAACAAGGCACATTTGAATTTCATTATATAGCATAATTAAATCTGATTCAATGTTTGTGAGACAGTCAACTTCAAATTTTAATTTGTTTTATCCTTTCACAAGATCTATTTTTGTCCAGTAAACATCAATCAGAAGTTTAAATTTAGAGAAAAACTTAATGATAATATGGGGAATTTGCCTACCTACATTCAGTTTTACCTGAGTCAACTAGATGCAGTGAACGGAAAGAAAGGAGTACTGGTTGAAAGATCATGTACACTGTTTGACAATAGAGGGCGTATCATGCAAGTATTTATTTGCCGAACAATAGGAGAGACAAGCGTTGTGTCTAGACAAAATGAAAGGTTTTATCATTTTATGTTTGTTGTCACTGTCACTATAGGTTAGATTCCTGCTGGGAAAATGTATGTGCCAATTACAAGAGTGTCATATCTAGGTAATGACAAGTTACATGCAGACTGCTATTATAGCTTGTTTTCAAAACAGCCATCCATCAATCTGTTCAGACCCACTGTGGTGTGCACCCCTCTGGGCTTTTCACTTAAAACGACACACAATCCAGAGTTCATCGAGACAGTTTTGGTTCATGTTGCTTTACAAATCACTCACCAGCTTACCTTGAAAGAAAACATGCAACATGATCGTCATAGACAAGTACAGAGGGCAAGTCAATTGCTACATAATTGGTAAAGCGATAGTCTGCTTTCAGTTAACCTTATGGTACAGAAACCTGAATTTTTTGAAAATAAGTCAGGTTAAAGTTTCCAATTGAAACACTGAAAGACAGGCTTAACTTAAAAGTTAACTTAACTTAACTGAAAACTCCACACAATGGTGTGACCAGAACATATTAAAAGTGTGCTGAATCACTTTCTGGACTCATACTTCAGCTTTGCAGTGAATAATTTAACATTTAAACTTTGTTCTGTATTAAAGTACGTCCATTTTTTTTTAATGTAATCATTTTTTTCCTTATTCTGTTGTGCAAAACTCTTTAAACTTTAAAAAGATTAAAAACTTTTAAATACATGTATTTTCAGTCTTTGTCTTTTACTTTATCAACCATAATTCCATCAGAATTTGTTGTCAACTTGTACAGAAATGATTATTTCAAGTCAATGAAATGCAAATCATTGGTCAGTCAGATTTGTTTAACTGAAACATGTTTGTTCCGTTATCCTTTGATTCTGCAAACAGTCTTATCAAGTAACCAAGCAATTAGGAACTGATTTTAATGTGTTCACTGCTCTGTGTGATAAGAAACTGATATGGTATGATTACAAATCACCAATAGGTACAACCAGAATGTCCATCATTCATGTGTAGAAGTGTCACATCAATGCTTCTTAATCTTCATATCTTGGACTGAACCTTAAGATATCAGATAAGCAAATGAAGAGAGGGTCCGTATTGTTTTGTCACTTCTTGAAAGCTGTCAGTTGTGCATGGAGCATCTTTCTCCAAGGGTTTCCATCCTGACCTTGGTTGATGTTATCTAAGAGGTTTAACATGTCTAGCAGATTTAAAAGCCTATCATGAGTTGAAATGTGGAAACATGGAAATAGCTGCAGTCACTGGCCAAGCTTGTGTCTGTGCCTCTGTAACTTTTACCTTTGATAGTGAGGACACAACATAGATGTTTTATGCTTTGAGAAGCTATCCTAAAGTTTCAAGTAATACTCATCTTCGGATTTAGACCTTTTGGTAAATACCGCAATATACTTTCGATAAAGACATAAAAAGTGGGCCAAATCACACATGTATACTCAAACTTGATCAACATTTGTACAGATAACAGTTATTTTGAAAAGTGTGTGAATGACTGCCTGTTTGGATTCTGTAATGGATTTATTTCATACCATTTTGTATAAACTTTACTCCTTCATGAAATATGAGAGCATTATCATGTAGAAGTATAGGAAGAGATGAATTATGAATTTCTCTGTGAATCCATGTGGTTACAATTATTTACAAAGATCGATCAGTGAACCTATTGTTTATTGTACGTAAAACAAGTGTTATACAGAAATACATGTACATGAACAGAAATGTTTATGAACAGAAACAACAATACAGTAACTGCACAATTTTAAGTTCTTATTAAATGTAAACTCATCGCAGAACTGTACTTTGTCACTATAAGTATTTTATGGCATTTTCTACGAGAAGCAATGGATATCACTATAGTAACTTGAAATCCTGCTTGTGTTGTTGTTGTTTATTTGAATCGACAAATATGTTGATTTCATGTGACCACTTTTAAATAATGCCACAGTACATCAATGAACAAATCTTGAACTGGTTTTTCCAACCATCATAGCTTCACTGGAAAGTTTTTGCCTGTAGAAAACTGCTTTGATACCAGTTTGGTTTTGTTTTTTTGAAACTAAATAAGTACTGATGACAACAAAACATTTCAAGTGGAAATTGGTTTATTTTATTTCAATGGTTTCCTGAGATTGATTTCACCAGAACTTACAATTGTTTTTTAATTTTGTGGAATAAGGATCAAATTCTTCATAAAACTTCATTGACGTTTCAATTTCCAGTGACGACACTGGTAACAAACCCAGCAAAACTGACAAATATTGAGTTTCTACTCACTGAAGCTGAAAGAAGTTAAACAAGAGAATAGGGGTCATATGTCTGTCTTCTCTTATGAAATAATAGACGCCAAGTCTCACTGATAACTAAAAAACAGAAATATAAGACTCACACTTATTTTTTAGCTCCATCATAAACTCTGCAAATTCATCATTCCATTGTAACAGTTGTATGACACACAGAAAATGATAGCAAATGAGATGCAAGTGAGTATGATTAACCTCATGACCTGTGTGCCACTGGTAACAGGAAATGAATCTATGTACTCGGGGTTAATTAATCACAGCCTGTTGGTGGTAATACCATTAACGAATGATATTTTCTTTTTGGGAGGAATTCATTTATATACAACATTTAAGTTCAATGCATGAAATTGTTTTTTTCTTTAGTAAGCTTAGCTTTCAACTATATATCTTGGAAATCCATCACATTTTAAAATTAAATAGCAACAATGACATGAGAGAAGTTTATGTACACATATTGATGTAACCATACAGCTGCTTGTATGGAGATATGTATCTGTCTTTATGTTTGTAAAGGGATGTTTGTTTGAATGAAAACATGTAAAACTGATAGTACAAATATTTATATAATATTCAAGGATTATTTTCTCAGACATACAAGAAATAAAACCAATACTGCATAAGCGTTTTTGATGCTGTTGTATTTTAGTTGCATTTCTCATTTGCATGTATTTGTAAATACATCATTCTTTCCATATACTCTTGACATTTGTCTGTATTGTTGTACCTACTTGTCATCCATATGCCTGTCAGTGCCAGGCATTCATAAAGCCTCTTGACCTACTTCTTAAATGAAAACCCATTCTCACAGCCAGACAGAAACAGACTGACGATGCAATTCAGTTAAGGTCAGCTTGTAGCCTGCTTAGCACACGTATTTCAATGTACACCAACAGATTACATAAGTGAACATTGAAGTGCAGTCTGTGCTAATTGCAGAACAATATTATGAATAAGGAATAATTTAGTCACCTCTTAATGTCCATAGTAACATAATATTAGATACATACAATACAATACATACAAACATACATACATACATACATACATACATACATACATACATATCATATACATATATAATATATATGTATGTATGTGTGTGTGTGTGTGTGTGTGTGTGTGTGTGTGTGTGTATGAGCTCAGATGTCTTGGTGGGTATTGAATCGCTCAATACAAAACGTGTGGGGTCAGCTAAAACATCAGTCCAAGTGCAAAGTATATTTTGCACTTAGAGTGATTAATAAATGTTTATGTTGAGAGAGAGAGAGAGGGGGGAGGGGAGAGAGAGAGAGAAAGAGAGAGAGAGAGAGAGAGAGAGAGAGAGAGAGAGAGAGAGAGTTTCTTCTTCTGGTATCCATAGTAACATTACTGACCTTGGTTGGATTTGAAACGGTAACACAATATGGCATGTTTATCATGAAATTACGATCGAACGAAAGATGAAAGAGAGCTTTGCAGGAGAACTCACGCGATGATTTATATGACGTCACAGACATGATGAACTGTTGAATTTCACGGAATGAAATGGATTATTTTGTATCGTATGTGGCTTGATGTAGAACTCTTTTTTAACTGTGTGTGGCAGGACTATATTGTTTTGACACTTTGCCCTTGGATGGCATCAATCACAGAATGCAGCGACATGCATTGCCAACAGCTATGGTGAGAAGAACGGCCAATATCTAATACCGTCGGCCAGTTTCAGTGACCGCCAAAGCCGCTGTCTGCCAGAATAAATCGGATTAGCTAGGAATTTGCAGTTTCCATCAAACTTTTCGTCTATAATTTCATGGTTTGTTCGTCTCCATTGTGGAAATGTGAATCTGTTTATGTTGATTGATGATGAACGTAGCAATTCTGATGTATAAACAATGATAACAATAGTGTCCTGGAAAATGGAATTGCCAGAAGAAAAGTACAAATAAATGTCCCACTGCAAACGTGTCCCAAATTAATATCGTGGCGAAGATGGAGTTATAGATAAATACGATATTTGCCTACTCTAATTTGCTCAACGTCTTGTAAGAGTGTGGTGGTATCTCCTAACATCGGCAATCGATGCTTCATTCGATTCGCAGATTCTACCATACAACCGCGGCAAAGAAACCTGAGTTGGTTTGCTTAGCACTGATTTTTAGTTAAAAGGGACAAATTGGTGTGAGCGGTGTCGTATGGCTATAAAAATGAACAGTGCGTAGGAAAGTCTTATCGGATGTTAAAACTTTAAACAAAATTTGTTTTTCTCATCAAATTCGCAGTAAAACGAATGTCGCATTCAGTATATTCTTTACGTTCACTCTGTTCTCAGAAAATTTGCAGGGGTATCGAAATATTTCGTTCCTCCTTTCTTTGTAGTTATATGTCACGCATTTAGTAAAGCAAATTTTATGCTGAAGAATTACTGCCTTCATCGTTTCCTTCATGAACTTTCGTTGTCGTGTAATCAAGGTAATTTACGTTATCATTTATTAAGCAAATTTTGTCCATTGTTGATGTACGCAATTAATTCGGATATATTTCCTTATTCTGTTATAAAAAGAACTGGTACATGGACATGGGCACTCGTTATAAAATCACATTTGATATTTTAAAGCTTGTAAAAGTAATAAATAGTAAACAACAAAGTTGTGACTTCCTCAAAACGCCACATTCAACATACTGTAATTTTCTAATAGATAACAGTTAGTTGCAATAACCGTAACGTAGATTACAATTATATGTGGCAACAATTTATTCTTTTTTTTCAACATCGTCATGGGCAACATTTCTACTATTTGCAGAATGGGGAAAGCTAGAGTAGAAATCCATACAGCCTAAAGAGAATGAAAAGTGACTTCAAGAGGGGAGAGTTTTTTAGAGGAAGGATAGGGAGCGTGTCAAGAAGTACGTATACTACAACCCAGTAAAATAATTAAAGTCAGAGGGCGGCACAGCAAAGACAAAAGAAAATTCCAAAGTCAATGCAGTTGTTGTCGGAGAAGACAGGGAGTCAAAAAAGCACTCAGTAATATGTCAGTCACAGAATACGACACGGGAAAAATGCCCAGGTCAAGGCTCTCATTGAAAGATGTATTGTGCTGTATTAAGCAAAAGTATAAATATAAAAGTGGAAGAGTTCTGCATGTGAGCTCATTAACAGATGAACTAGCACGAGAAGAAGTTTTGCGATGGAAAAGGATGAGACAGTTCGTTAAAATACCATCTAAGTTTCCTTAAGTCCAACTGATCAATATTTTAAACAAGGGTATAAAAACTTAGTTGATTTATGTGTTGAAAATTTGCACATTAGCGCAAAGTCATGTCCCTAATACTCAGGATATAAAACTATACTGATTAGCCGACATCAAATACAAAACCATTTTAGCCACCACTTTGTCCACTTGAACTGAGAATCAGTGTTAGACGACGAATGTGTCCCGTATGTTGATCCACAGGCATACGGGGTGGCCCAATCCCAATACATGTATTACTCCATGCAGTCCATCCTATTGTGTGTTGATCGACGTAAAGTCATCAACCTTGTTATAAACCGTTAGCAATACTAGGACAATCGCCATCAACATAACCTGTCTCTTTGTGTTTTCGTTTTGTTTTATTGCATTTAGAAATGGTTTTGGTGATAGACGAAAGAACTGTCCTCGTCAGAAGTTTGTTCAACCTTGCGCAACAACGGCACAGGGGAGCGGCACAGGTTGTACATGTACGGTCTACAATATCCGGGGTATCATACCAAAAAATGGAAAAAACTATAGATCGGGTGTCCTGCTTTTTAACAGATCACATGAGGGAGAAAATCAATTGATATACAGAAATGGCCTTCCTATCGAAAAAAATTGTTTTGGTGTAAAAATATCCCGAGAAATATTGGTGAAAAGTAGCAACGCCATCACTGTGACAACACCTGATTTTAATCTGATTGGGCAAGTCTTTAAATGCTTGTCTTAGCTTTTACCTGGAAGAGTTAAAATGACAGATTTATAACATGTTTTGGCTGAAGTTCGACAAGCCACATGTGTAAGCTTTATGGTAAATAAGGTCCTGCCATTTGTTTAGAAGTTCCGTGACGTTGGACAGCTGGGTTACTATTGATGTCTAACTGTTTTTTAAAGGGTCCCCGTTATGGAAAATTGAGATCTACATCTACATCCTCAGTAGATCTGCAATAGATCTACGCAGTAGTCTGGTTCCCTGACCTGTTTTCCCCGGTAGAGGGCGTGGGGAAAAATTATTTGACCTCCCTGCCGTGCCAAAGTACACTCTATGAAGAGTAATTACTAAAGGCTCCCTTAGCCTGAAGATTTGGCCTTTGATTGTTATTTTTATTCTGCGTGCCAAATCAAATTTCTTGTTTGGTTCCCTGAAACATGATGATATAAAAGCATTTACATGGCCTAAACATATGTGTGCATTGTCAGCATTGTTATGTATTGAAAGTTGCATTTAATTCCGGACAAGAATTCCTCTGTCAACCAAAATACACACGTGCAAACCACTGACAATTTTGACAAGAAATTGAAGAAGGTACACAGCATCAAAATACTTGAAATGGCAAAAAGGTACAGCTTATGACACTGCTCTTCTATGAACAAACTTAGTGCCCATTTATTATTCTAATTTATAAATATAATTCTTCAATACATACACATGCATGTTCAGCTTTGATGCATGGAAAAAGGTGACCCTCCCCTTGGGCTTGCATAAAATTTTATGACCCTTCAAAAATGCTTGAGCGAAAAATGGCAAGCCACCCCGCAAAAAAACATTGGCCCAACCCCTTTATTTTCTGTCCAGTCCCTAAGCGTATTAAAATTACTGTGAATATTTCCGCTGTCACCAAATCGCTGGCATGAAAAAACATGAAAATTGACAAGGCCAAGCCAAACCAGATAGAATTAACCCAAATGTAACAAGTTCAATGTTCGTCTTTGCCACCGCCAGCCGGGCTAATTCTTTCATTTTGAATTTGTATTTGATTTCTACAAATGTGATGTGGTTGATATTCTACATGTGGCCAATTATGACTCATCCACTCAATACCAAAGTCTTTAAGTGCATATTCGTCTCCAAATCACTTTTTTTGAAATTGTTGCCAGTCATAACTGAGCATGCTGAGTGTATCTCTTACGTCTGGGTTGGATAAAGGTCATGACCTCAGATGCAGTCTATAAACTTGTCTCAGTGAAAAAATACTTTACTGAATTATAAACTCGATCATTTCAGCGCAATGGGTAAACCAAATTCAAGAGCCTGCCTACGTATAGTCCAATGAATATTCTAACTATATCTTTTTTTACTTCAGTTTAATCACATTTGTCCATTTGTCTCTTGGTGGAATTAATTGAGCTCAGCCAATTCAACACTACTTGCACATGTGAGAAATTTTCAAAATAATTCCTGATAATATTCAATAATCTAGCTTAGAAAAAATTCCAGACCCAGTCAGAATTCATTCATTGAATGTGCTGAAATACCGTTCAAAATGTATTTAGGCCTACATGGATAAAGTTTTGACATTAACCGATAAAAATATCAATTTGACTATGATTAATATTTTGAGACTACTAGTATATAGCAATTAATAGTGGAAGGAATAGATAATAAATTGAATACTGAAATTAGGGTACGTCAAAGTGTTTTTTTATGATTTAGTTCGCGAATAGGTTTATTACAATACTCAATTATTTTGCTTGGATTTCTTTTGAATTCCATTTGATTGTGCTAATTTGAAGATTGTATGGATTTTTTCAATGTGTCTCCGTCTACTACATTATAAATTTTCCTAAGGATCTGAAATTTAGCTTAAAATCATTAATTCAGAACACTAGACCTGTGACATGAAAGAATCACTATATTTCTGGAGACTTTCAAACACAGGCCGCAATTCGACTGGGACACTCCAAAAACATGCAGCAATTCTGGGACATTCCAAAGACATTCAAAAAACGTGCGGTAATTCTAGGACATTTCAAAAAACATGCAGTAAGCAATGCAGACCTCATTGAATATGGTCAAAATCTATCGATATGATCAAAGGGAACATAAGGAAAAATGATCGTGACAGCAATTACGTTCATAGTGGGTATGTGAGCTCCCTATATTCTGAGGGACGCGAGAAGAATTTGCCGGCCCAGACACGCCATAATAATGTACGCGCCCTTTGGGCTGTTTTAGTGAAAACAATTCTTGCATAGCAACTTCCACGATTCTAACACTTGATATTTAATTGGCTTTGGATAATGTGCAGTGGAACATCGCGAATTGAATGATACCGTACTGACTCCATTCGTACGCGATTATACTCCGACGAGATTAAAAGCAACAATGAGAGAGAGAGAGAGAGAGAGAGAGAGAGAGAGAGAGATGTTATGTGTTAAACGTTAAATTCATCTTTTTATCCGAGTACTTGATACAAAGCACCTTTATATTATTTTCATGTATGTGCGCGAAACTCCCAATGACGCACCCACAAAAAGCGTTGACCATTCCATCCAAATAATAATGGCGCATTATAAAGCTCCTCAAACTACTTTGCAATGAGATTTCATCATTCCCTAGGCACTCTTCTGAACGACTAGACATCTTAAACAGTAGAAATAGTGGCTTTGTTCCAAATGCATATGCCTTTGTTGGGCTGTACGGTTCACCTGTATGAATTGTTTCATAGGCCGATTCGTGCTGCCAGTTTTATCAATAGTACCGTAACGTAGAAAAGAGAGCACCCACTATCAGGTAACAAAGTCCTTCATCCTTGTGACTGCTTCTTGTACCGGACCGTATGCTTTGTGCATGTCAAATTATCTAGACAGGGACATGAGAAGTTGCCTTTGCTGGCTGCATGGCTGACGAAAACAATACAGAACAAATAAATCAGTCTTTGCTCGAGGATTCAGTAGCTGTGAGAGGCGGACACCCAAACCGACGATGTATCACGTCCACGTCTTTAACAGATAAATCAGGGATGTGTGTAGCCATCAGTATATACATTGACAGATATGATTTGACTATCAATTATCTGTCATTGATTGACTGACGCGACTTTCGTCCAACAACTGTGAGAACTCTTTGGAACTCGAAATGTAAGAACCAGTTCCCTTGTTGCCGGTTGGAGGACAAAAATGGTCGGGGAAATTTTTGTTAAACTTGAAATAACTTGAACGATTACTTGATCTGCGCTGAGAAATTAATGGAACCGTTCAAATTCATTCCGTATATTTAGTTCATACATAAACCCAATAATTACTGATATACAACCTCAATTTCGCGAGCAGCGCAGACTCCAACAATGTGTGGCAATCTCCCCATTGGAAGCTTTGAACAGTATAAAGCTGACCTGTGTTTGAAGTGACGTCCATATAATTGATCGACCTAAATATCATAGCATTTTACAGGTGTGTACTGTACGCGGACGACGGGTCACAGGAAGTTGATGTGTTGAAAGACGACATTCTTGAATTGATTATCTTTATCTTGTCTCAAGAAAAGAGAGTCGCGGTTTGACCTTTTTCACAAAAGACTGTTAGCCCACCCTCAGTACGGACAACTCCAGTTAAACCATGCGCTCTAAGTGCCATGGTCTCACATCACCTTACGATAAATTACCGACATACTGCAAGGGGATATTTTTTCTCAAGGTTAGAACTGTAAGATTTCGTTTAGAGATTGAAGAACAGGGGCGTAATCACAGCGCCAATATGGTTCCTTCAATTAAAGGATGGCTTGAGCATACGAGGTTATAAGGTGAAGATACCGGGATGTAGATGATGATGATACCAAGATAGGTTTTGTGGAGAAAAGAATATGTTACTCAACTCTCGACTTCGAGAATCGGGGAAATTGGATTTGGAAGAAGAGAATATTAGTTGATGACAAGAGGATACGGGCTTGATAAACATGGACAAGTCCCTATGGAACGCCGTAGCTATCATAAATGCATTTTAAACATATTCTCTTTCCCATTTTCAGAACTTGTTTCGCATTTTTGAACGTGTTAGGCATTACTCTCACGTCACTCTGCATTGAGATTATCATTTTAGGCATTTGCAATAACATTACTGACATTCAACTGATCGTGTAAGGCATTTCAAACAATGTTATAGGCATTGAAATTATCATTTTAGGCATTTGCAATAACATTACTGACATTCAACTGATTGTGTAAGGCATTTCAAACAATGTTATAGGCATTGAAATTATCATTTTAGGCATTTGCAATAACATTACTGACATTCAACTGATTGTGTAAGGTATTTCAAACAATGTTATAGGCATTGAAATTATCATTTTAGGCATTTGCAATAACATTACTGACATTCAACTGATTGTGTAAGGCATTTCAAACAATGTTATAGGCATTGAAATTATCATTTTAGGCATTTGCAATAACATTACTGACATTCAACTGATCGTGTAAGGCATTTCAAACAATGTTAGGCATTGAAATTATCATTTTAGGCATTTGCAATAACATTACTTACATTTAACTGATCGTGTAAGGCATTTCAAACAATGTTATAGGCATTGAAATTATCATTTTAGGCATTCGCAATAACATTACTGACATTTAAATGATCGTGTTAGGCATTTCAAACAATGTTATAGGCATTGAAATTATCATTTTAGGCATTCGCAATAACATTACTGACATTTAAATGATCGTGTTAGGCATTTCAAACAATGTTATAGACAATTAAGGTGATTGTTGAAGGCACTCGATTGTTCACTTTCGGCATTTGCATAGTACTGTTATAGTACTGTGCGGGCGCTGTTCTGTTATTTTAGATTGACCAACTCATTACCATGTCAATAGTAGGCTTGCACAATACAGTCAAAGTCATTCAGCTCATCGTCTTAGGCATTTTCATCATTGTAGAGCCCATTTGTGAGGGCGCTGTTCTCAACTCCGAGTCTGCGCAATAGGTCCGAATCAACAGAGCGCTCCCGCGAATTCCGCGCACTTTTAACCCACTTTTACTGCTATCGTCTCCAACGGGCATTCGCATGATATTGTACGCATTGAGCTCGAACTTTTCGCCCTGGTCATGAAACGAATCCTCGAACAAATGTCTCTCAGTACTTTGGCTTCGAATTTTGAAGCTGAGCGAATCGATCCAACGCTTGTTCCATCTTAGCTCTGCATGGCAGCGCTGTGTGTTCCCGGCGTTATGGCCTCCCACCACAGGCCATAACGCCGGGAACACACAGCCTAGCCCTGCGTACGATGCTGTGTGTTCCGCTACAGCTAATCGCCCCGCTCACCACAAGCGGGGCGATTAGCTGTAGCGGAACACACAGCATCGTACGCAGGGCTACTTCACACATCAGCCATCTCGTCTTGTATGTGCTTTGGTATTTAGTGTCTGAGTTGTGTTTTGGCTGTTAGTGTGGAAATTAACAAACGAGTCGTTAATTTTAAAATAAGCCATGGCGAGACGGGCGCGCAGTCAGATTTGTCCTTGACAGCGGTGACTCTTTTTTATCCCCACGTTTCGAAACCAGAGCGGTCTCTTCCTCAGTCGCCTAAGATATGTGCATTTCTTTTTTGTTTTATGTCATGTCGATATTGTTGATCTCCTGTGCTTGTAGCAGTGAGGCCAGAATGCTTATGTTTGGATCGTAATGTGTTCGTTCGTTAATTGACTTGTTTCTAATGCAATGGTTTTTAGCCTTAATCAGTGTGTCGCTTATGTTCGTATTTCTTTGTAAGCGATGATCGGTTGTTTAGGAAATAAATTCCTTAATGTTTCGTCCTTTTCTATGTGATCCCAGTTTTCACACAGAGCTAGTTTGATAGCTTGTGTCTTTATGTATGGGCTATGTCTTGTTGTGAACACAAGTGTGTTTTTCGTTCTGTTTTTGTTCGCTGGTGTTGTAATTGCGTAATTCTGGTGGCGAACTTTGTGTGTGATGTAAATTCTAGAGATTTCATCCTGTTTGTAGCCACGTTTAACTAATCTTGCATTGAATGTATTGACTTTAGCACTAAAGTCATTCTCATTGTTGCAAGTTCTGATGTACCTTAGTGTTTCGCCTTTGATCAGCCTTTAAAGGTAGATTTTGGATGGCATGATGTTCTATGTAGGAATTGAAACGTATCTGTGGTTTTCGTGTGTGTTCTTATGTCCAGTATTTTCTCACTGTTATGTCGTTGACCTTTGTATACCACAAGATCGAGATCGAGATACCACAAGATGTCTCTCAAAAGTATCAATTACGTCCCAAGGTTATGAGAGGCAAGAATCTCCGCCATCGTCTTCATTTTGAATAGATATTAGTATCAGTTCAGTTCTAGGTCAGTACAGTGAGCTTATTAACACTTGCTGTGAAAGCAATGCATTGTTGTAAAATCATTTATATTCTTTTCATGTGACTTACATGTGGTGATTCCTGTCACAAAATAAAGTGTCAACCATGTGAAAGCCTAAAGAAGATATTTCATACGTTTTTGTTAGTTGATCTGATCATTTTCGCGAATGACTCATTTGGGTTCAGAGGTCACTCGGAAAATAGAATCATTTGAGGTTAGAGGTCATCCCTCCTTGAAAAAAGATACTTCAACGGAATGTTAACAATACCAACCATGATGTCATACTTGTATGCAAAGCTATTGCCAAGGCCTGTATTGCTAATGCCTAAGATAAATGGCGAAGTGTCTATGGTAACTTTTTACATTATTACAAATACCTGTCATAATAGATGAAACGCCTTAAAATCTCGCCGATTCTTAAAATCATTACTTACATGACTCCAACGTTTGTAAAGTGGTAAAATAATAATTAAAAGCCTATCAAATTGTTAAATGTTCGTAAAATGACCAAATAAATGCCTCAAAAATCAGTCACAAGGATATAACAGTAATAAAAATGCTTACAATTTTAAAAAAATTGTTATATCAGTGTTTGAAATGCCTAAAATAACAAACTGAATGCATTTAACAGTCAACTAAATTTTCTGAAACATTTATGAAAATGCCAATATAAATAACTGAATGCCTACAAAGCTATTGTGAATGCCTATCATAATTAACTAAATGCAAATGATGTTGCTTAAAATGCCAAACATAATCAACTAAATGCGAATGATGTTTTTGCAAATGCTTAACATGATTAACTGAATGCGAATAATGTCATTGCAAATGCCTTACATGACCATCTCAATGCTTAATACCGTAAGAGTAATGCCTAGCATGATTAACTGGATGCGTACAAACGTATTGCAAATGCCTAACATGATTTATTGAATGCCAATAACGTTATTGTAAATGTCAAAATGTTCATCTCAATGCGTAGTGACGTGGGAGTAATGCCTAGCATATTATGAAAATGCGAATCATGTTCTGAAATTGGAAAATATAATATGCTTAAAATGGATTTATGACAGCTACGGCGTTCATAAAACATAAGTCCCCATATTTTCATGACCTAACGTTACATTTCCTCTCGATGTATCTTGGAATCTTCAGAGAAAGAATGCTTACATGGACCGAAGTTATTGGGTATATGAAGATGATGAAACGAAGCTTCAGGAATTTGAAGAGATTTTCTTCGCCTTTGTAAATTGTTTAGGAAGCAATCAAGAATTGGCAGTCTGATCGAAAGACTAGGAGAGAGAGAGAGAGAGAGAGAGAGAGAGAGAGAGAGACAGACAGACAGACAGACAGAGACAGACAGAGACAGACAGAGAGACACAGTGAGAGAGAGCGCAAATTCTTTGAACTGGTACCATCTACAGTAATATTGATACTTCAGTAATAAATGAGTCATGTGTGGTCAAACGACTTAACTAGTCCAGGGTGTTTCTTAGGGCAGAGCCCCTCCCTCGAAACAACGTCTCTGCTACGCCGACCTGACCAAGCCGTGCGGACCGGATGATTGTGGTCAAATGCTCTGATATATTTCCTGGTGCACTCGGATATTGGGATGATCACACGAACCATAATATCTCCGGCTGGAGTAAGCATAAAAGAAAATATTAGCTCCCTCCCTTCTCTCAGTCGCAGCACAAATCCATTGTGCTACAATAAACGCTCTGAGATGATCTTGTTTACACGTAAAACTCTTGATAGTGTCGTTCAGTGTCACAAAAGTCAACTAAATAATGTAAATATCGACACAACGAAACTTCGCTGATATATACCAACTGTCGGTAGAAGCATCACCATCTTTTCCATATCGTTTACATGTGAAGTCCGGGCAATGTCCGGCCGTGTAAATTATGGCTGTTGGGAAGGGCGACCCCAAAAGGTCACGAACAAGAAAACAAGAAGATTTCCACCGCCTTTCAAAAAATTTCGAGCACTGAAGATCAGAGCTGAAATCAGTCATTGCTATTAGCGCGTTCTGAATACAATTTCTCTTCACATTTCTAAGATAAATTGCGATTAAAAAAGTTTTACCATAGTTATAGTCTACAGTGAATCTTATCCCGAATAAAAACTCTTCGACTCAACTTTGTGAAACTTTGAAACGGAGCAACAAAGATGAGGCAACATCTGTGAGTTTTGACTCAAATAGAGCGCTTTGATTGGTGTAGTGTTTGTAGATTAAACTACTCAAGGATGGGGTACAGATTTTCTACGCTCTGTCAAGTAACACATGGTGAAGCGAAAATTGTGTGCGTAAATTGCAGCTTCTAGGTGTTACGACAGCTAAAACCTTCTGAAAGAGACGGTTATAGGGTTAAGGGTAACTTCCTACTGCTTTTGACGAAAACGCGTATTGTAAATGACGAACCCTCCCTATTTGCATGAATACAACACACCATATGATAGAAGTCCCGCCCACCAAACTTCCTTCAGGGGGTTTGCATGAGTGGGTTGTACACAAAACAACTAGCCCCGTTGTATCGTCGCTATCACTGCACCGTCCCAGCTTCAGTCGATCGATTCAAATGTCGAGTGAGTGGATTACTTTTCTGTCTACTACATTGCAGCCCTCAGCATCTACACTCGCCTCACAGAATGGAAGGATATGCCGGTAAAGATGAGCAGGCCCTTCGGAAGTTGGTGAGTGATAACTCGTTGCTTTTCATCGCTTGGCTATCAATGACTGAATGTGAATGAGTGCAGCACGTACACTTCTGTTACAACTCACACGCTGTAAACACACGGCACACAGTAACACCATCGCCGAGTACAGCTCATTTACTTTACGGTCTCTTAGCTCTCTATACAATATTGTGTTCAGCCCGTGACCCAGTCCTTGGTTATTCAGTCACCGGCACAGTAATCGGGTTCAGACCCCAGCTTTTCAATTTAGAATTCTCCAGCGATCTGGTCGCGGTGTCACAACACAGAACCGACGCCTGTAGCCTGCACAGAGCTGAGCACATTTCAGTCGCCTGTCGACCGATCAATTATGTGATCTCACCCGGGGCCAAATTTACACGCGCTGCTACGTTCAGTTACGTCCAAAACACATCGGTCGAAAAACCCCAGAAGTGTCGCAATGACACTAGCGTAGCGCTGGTGGATGGTACAAATCAAACCTCCAAAATCCGAGTCACGCTCCCCGCCAAAACCTAGGCCTCGATCGCAGACCTGCGACGTGGGTTCTGTGGTGTGACCGCACATACATATCGGCCTGAACAAGGCACTAATAACAAACTGGACTGAACCTTCTCTTGTCCCATTGTCTACACATAAATCTTCATACACAATTTTTTGCAAATTGTTCATGTCAAAATATTTTATTGTCCAATCGAAAGAAAGTTGCTTGCTGACATGTACAAACGCATCACCTTCCTAGATCCTATGGATCATTCACCAGGTTTCAAATTTAAGCATCTACACTTCCCCAACGGATGTCCTAGCCAGTCAGTCAGTATCATTGCCAGATTCGGAACTCAGAAACTCTAGCTTTGGTTTTGAATCATAGGAGCCGGCTATATGCGTGCGATCTGCGCGAGCTGACCTCACGTGTACGGGTTTTCAAGTGACTGATCTTGAAATACCACATACATGTACCAATAACCTTTACACTATCGTGTCGCCGGCGTCTTTCAAGTCATCTGATGACTGGCCCGGTGGTCCGTCGTTACTAGGAAAAGATCGATGATATCATTATTAATATTTGTTGTCTCAATCAACAATGAAATAGAGTCATGGAGGTATTTTGCTGATGGTCCAGAGATAGCTCGCCTGTAGGATGTCAAAAGAGAAAGAAAGAAAAAGAAGGAAAAAATGGTTTAAATCACGTCCAAGAAAATTTCATTTGCGTTTATTTCCTGAATACCTATGAAATGCATATTTGATTTGCAAAATCATGGACTCATTACCTTTGGAAATATTTTACTCAGTAGCGTGCATCCTTTACAGTTCTTTTGATGGGTCCCTCCACTATGATCCATCCATAACTTCACTGGAGAAGTCTGAAGAAATCACCCCAGACCATGTCAGTCATAATAGATGTAGGGTGGCGAGTCTTGACACAAATGCAAAGAGAGCTAGGGCAAACAGTTGTACATAGATCTGTCCACTGCAAGAGTGCAACAACAGACGTTTCCAATATTTGTAGTGTGGAAGTGAAGTTTCACCAGAATGCTTTGGAATGTTTTCACCAGTGTGTGAATCAACAGTATTTATGGTGGATGCTGTACTATTGTGTTAATTAAGTGTTGTTATGTAAGAAAATCATCGCTTGAGTTGTATGGTTGGAAGGGAAGAGTTTGTCTCTGAAAATAGGAAAAAAAGGTAAAAAAGTGAAATTTGTGGTAATTTTCAATTATTTTGCCGAGATGCAGTATTAAGGGAACGGATTTGACTGCGAGCTAAGGCTAATACTAGTAGGTTGTACCTAACTTCAAAATCTGGACTAATTCTAATGATTGTCCCTGAGTAGCAGTGCCATATCACATATGACTCATCATAGGCTGAGTTAATGACAGTGGTGCAATGGTGTTAGTAATACACAATGTCTTATAAGGAAAATTTGTGAATTTTGTACAGAGAAAGCTTGAGAAGTGTAGAGATGAATAAATCTGTCAAACCACAGACTTTGGTAAAACTTAAATGGTGATCATGAGAAATAGATGACTGGATGTATGTCTAGTGGTTGTGATTTCATCATATTACCATGGCAACTGGCAGTGTTCATTGGTATGTCATTACATCAACTAGGATTGAAAAGCCACCGGTCTCAGCGACAAGAAAAAAAATTGTGGTGCCAAATTTTTACCCATATATTTGTCTTCTTCAGATTCTGGGCTTTATCCTTGTCAGGACAACTATAAATACTTGAACAGCAAGTTGAGAACGATAGCAATTTTATGGATCATCGCCAAAACAATATATATGACCCAAATTTTCTTCATGTATCAAACTCTAAATTGTCATTGACCATTCTCAAGAGCCGACTTCTCCAGAACATAGTGTTGATTGATACCATTTTTCCTCACAGTCACAAGTTTACTTAGGCAAATGTAAAACCACTGCATTGGAGAGAGTTGTCAAATCTGCCTTTTTAAACCCACCGTACTGTTTACCTTTAACCAGCAGAGAAAACTTCCAGTCTCAATAGATTTTGACAATGTGGATAACAACTCAATGATCCACTTATTATTATCAAGGGAAGAAATACAATCTCTACTCTATCAATGTTTGCCTATGTGACCTGCTTTGAGTTTCTTTTCAAACACTTTCAATAGAAAAGTTGTAGAGAAGTTTTGTTGTTGTTTCGTTGCAAGTCAAGGTGACAGTTTATGTACGTACATCATGTATGTGGCCAGTAAATTCATTGTTCTGTTGGTTTGCCCAATATTTGTCCTTGTGCTGTGAGGGACTTAAAAAACATCGTACATGTACCTTCCAAATTTTCAAAACCTCAAGTTCATTGCCTTCTGATACATCAAGGTCAACTAGTAAACCACAGTCGTACTGTGAAGGGAGTGCGATTGTACCACACTCCATTCACTTTAGAGGGAGAGTGATTGAAGAGTTACATTAACTAGTCTACAACTTCTCTGCATTTTTTGATTCGATAATTCAAGTAAGTTTTGAGTTATCATTCAAAAACTGCAGAGAGGTTCTCGAAAAAGAGTTAACCTGATTGCAAATAATATGCAGATGTTCATGGACTGGTTGGAATTGTCTTTTTAAGAGTACTTATTTAAAAGACAAATGTGTCTGATCAGTTTATAAATGGTCCTTTTCATTTTGTAATTTGCATTCATCACAGACATTTTCAACTCTGCTAGAAATACTATGTAGATGCCCGTTGACTTGACAAACACAAGTGAAAGAAAAATGAGAAGCCATCCAGATATATGCAACTGGTTGTCTCAAAATTTTAATGAAGTTTGATTTGAGCTTTTATTACTTGAAATTTGGATCTGTTCGGTGTTGCATGTTGAAGAAAGTGTTTATCAATCTGTAAAGTCAATTTACATCTTCAGGGGCAACCCAGCTCTTCATTAAAATATTTCACTCAATAGTGAAATATTTGTCTTGCAGGTTTTTTATTTGATTATGAATCTCCAACATCATATCATAGACTTGATGCATGGGAGTGGTATCAGTCATCAAGGGTTTGCCCATGTAGTGTCTTACCTTGGTAGCAACCTTGGAATGAACTATCATTATCCGGATGGCTTGTCACAGGAACATTGAGATAATGGCCAACAGCATTGACCAGGTCAACGTATCATTGTCCCCCTGAATGATCAATGAATTTAGTCGAATTTATCAGTGCACTTGATACACAGGTTTTTTGACAGTGTCAGATACCAGAGTGTGTGCTGTTATGGTGATGATTACGTTTGATAAGGAAAGGTGCATAGATTTCGAATCTGACTGATTAGACCAAATTTGTTGGTCCTTGAGTGGTGTTGTGTGCTGGTCAGGCCCCTGATAATGGTCATCGAGTGATGTTCTGGTTTGACCAGTCAGGCCAATGTTGATGGTCGTTGAGTTGTGCAGTGTGTTGGTCTGACTGACTCTGATAATCATCGGAAACAGGTGTTTGGCCAGAAGCCAAAAATGGAAGACTTGCTCTCATAACTGAGAACCCTGGTTTTGCAGGACAAGTACCTGAAGTACTGGCTTTTCAAGAGATGTACAATGTAGTTTACAGCCCGGACCTGGAGATGTGTTTTCAGTTACCATATGAAATGAAGCAGTATTGCCAGATGAAGGACTGTACATGTACTCTCACAATGCTATTGGTCAAAACCTACTCTCTGTTTCTCAGTATGGGTGAACTGACAGTGCAATAAAAACTTCAAAGTAAAACCGAAATTGAAATAATAATGAAAAGATAGTGTAGGCATTGAAGTACTAACCTTGCTGTAGTTATTTTCAACTCAGCAGCATTGTGTTCCAAGGTTCCATGCAGATCAAATTGCACAAGTGGACTATCCAGAACTTTTCAAGAGTTCAAGTATAATTGGTCAAGTGGATCATCGGCAGTATAATTGGTCAAGTGGATCATCGCAGTTCTCGGCTAGATGCTTTGCCCAGTTTCAATATTTGATGGTTTCACATTCTAAAGAAAGATGATAAAATAGTTAACAACTGCATTTTTCAGACCATTGACTGATGTGTGTTGTTACACGATCCCCAAGTGATGATAAAAATCTTTGTCCTTTGAGGTTGTCAGTGCACCCGGCACCTTGATCTGCAGATGTTGTGCTTGTCAAATCAGGTGTGGAATTCACTGAAACTGGAATACAAAGCTGTGTTCCCATTTTCTTTGATTATAGACTGCTGCCCAATAACTCAAAATGCACTTCAATACACACGACCATACACCAAGACAAATGAAACAAATCTTGTTTGCTTGATGTTCTCCAGCCATGATATTGATGTTTCCTTGCTTGAGCAACTCATCTAAATAATGGAATTCCATGGCAGCCGTGGGTGAGTTTGTTAATGGTGTATGAGCAGTGACATGAGTTTGTTAATGGTGTATGAGCAGTGACATGAAATCACTGGTTTGATACTACTCTGAATTGGACCCAAAGCTTTCACATTCATGGCTTTCATTTGATCAATTGTGGTCCAGGCAGTATTGACAGAAAGGTTTGGTTGAATGCACATCACGGCCAAGCCATGTCCTGCAATCAAGCATGATCTTGATTCCTGTATTGTTACTATGTATGTATGTATGTATGAATTTCAAAGTTGTTTTGCCGGGTCTGTAACTTGTTCGGTGCACAGTGTGTCCCCCTCCCCCGGTCCTCCCCCATTAGCTGGGGTTCAAATTCTGAAATAAAAAGAACTCCTTGATGGATGCGTGGTATTTTGTCAGCAGGTGTCCCTGTCACCCAGCTGTTAGTATGGGGATTGTTTATAAGGTCATACTTCAAGGTCACAGGGGGAGGGGAATTGCAGAGGCGATCATGTGTGAATGACTGTCATTGAGATGTAAACAAACATGTATCAATCATGTAGGGTTTTGGACATTTAAATTATACCGTGCAGGAATTAGTCCATTACTGATACAAACCAATATTGATCAAACTCCTTGTTGCCATGGAAATGGCACCCATAGGGTTTAATTTGCAGATGAGTTGCATCTGTCGATGCACACCTTAGGAGCATGCTAAGTGATGTCAAACATGGAAATAAAACGAGTTCTAATAAAATTACACTCTCATAGTCAGTGATACATAGAGTAGCAATACTATAGTAAGTTATTGTATCATTCCACATTTGCTGAATATGAAATTCCCTTTCAATGACGGTGACAGTTTCTTTTGTTAGAAGTAAACAGCTGTTAGGGCCATGTTACAAATATGGTTGTTTGTAATTTGTGTATACTGTTATGATAGTGTGACAAGTGTCAATGGGTTTATCTGTATCAAGAAGAGCCTGTATTACATGTAACAGTGTACATGGTAAATTTAGCTGAGTTTCATATTACATGCACATGTAATAATGATGCAAGCTTTTAATGGCAAGTAATTACAGTAAATACATGTATGATATTCTAATTGTATTGTTGTAGGATTTGATTCAGGCATGGACGTGACTCTGACTGACCTCACTGGTATCATTTTAATGAACATGAATAACCTTTGTGGTGAGATGAAAGCATTCCTCAATGCAGCCGTCGTTTTAAATCAAAATTAGATCATAAACTCCCTGTTGTTATGAAAGGAAATTATCAAAAGTTATGAGCAATTTCAGCGATCCTAGTGTAATTATACTTTTAGCAAGGGAAATGGTGATGATGTACCCAAATTTGTGTGAGAGGAATGCTTGCATGAAGAAAGCTTTGGGCAAAGATCAGATGATATTATTGTGAAATCAAAGTATCCTATAAAATAGTAAATTACCTCAATATTATTAGGAGTATACCATTTATAATAGAGAGTGGCTATTGTCTGACATACACTACAAAGGGTCATTGGTGTCGTTTTGATATATCACATCTCAGTAGTAGTGAAACTCTCAGACCAACTTGAAGTATCATAAAGTATTCCAATAAATCAGAGAAGACAGATGAGATGTGCATAGGTCAACATGTACTTGTGTATTTATCATGTCCTTGAAGTGCAACTTACAACTTTCATATGCACATCTGGTAAACAGGGGTCTGCTAAACAGTTTAACTCCTGATTACAGATTTCACTGTTGATGTTAAAACCATGGCAAGTGAGATTTTTGGTGTACATACATGTATATATGTAGGTATTACAAAACTTGTCCAGTACATGTAGGCGTGGACATCCATGATGTAGGCGACAAGAAAAAGTCAAGCTAATGGTAACTAATGGACATCAAGAATATTTTTCAACCATGATCATATCAAGTCATTGTTGAGAATGTTTTGTTGATACTGTTTGATAAACTCACAAGTACATATTTGTACACTTTTTTGATTCAAATCACAGGGTGTATTGTTCCTGTATTGAGCTGTGATTTTGTATTTTTAAAAAGCACACTCTACGATGGTAGCTACTGCATCTCTGCATAAAAAGTTGTCACAGATGTACATTTCCCATAACAATAACATTTTAAGCTTCTGCCATGATCACAGACTTGGTTGATTAAATACTGTCAAAAATCTCACATTTTTGCATCAGTAATTAAGTCTGCAACAGGAAAGTACATTTAAGTAGTAAATTGCTCAGTGCATTTATTATAATACATGCAATTTGCGTAATTTTGCATAAACGACCTCGCTGGGACTTAGTCTGATGAGACACCATAACTTTGTTTTGCACAATTGTTAAACAGGGCGTAATGTCCTACAACCCAGTCGCATGTCCTGCTTGCATTGCCATTAGTCATTTTAACACATACACCATCAATAGTGTTGACAACTTTTCCAGACTAGCGGGACAACAAATCCTCTGGTCTGAGCTGAAAGAGTGGTGGTCCTGCAACTCATCCAGTTGGATTGGATTGCTCACCCCTGATGTGACTGGATGTCACGTTTTCTGTACATATCATCAAAACAATGCCTTTGTGTTGATATTATCGGAAATGTATGTAACATATGGAAAAGGAAGTGTTAGGAAAAATTGCACTTGGAAGATACAAACGAAATTCCTTGAAGTTATGATTGTATAATTGATTCGAGACAAACTTTCACTGAAAAATTGTTTTTAACAGTCTGAAAACCTTAGATCTATTTTGTATTTCCTTGATGAAACAGATCTATTTTGCTATGCAAAATGTACATGTATAAATACATACTTGTTATGCAGAAAAATAGTACTGTACCATCATGTCATCGATGATGCAGTAAGAATATGCATCTAAATTCTTCTGTTTTTGTCATGACGCGTATGTTTTAATGGATTGAAACTAGAAAAGTGTTCACACTTGTTTCTTGTTTATAGAAGATCTGTAACATCATCTTTGGTTGAAGGTTTTAAAACTAATATTATTGAGGTTTTGGTATCATCAAATGTTAAATGAAGGTCACACTAGTTTTTGATGAGGAGTAACTGTGGGTGACAAACATTTCATGAACACACTAATCCCACTTCTAAATATCATGGTTATTGATATGTGTCCTTTTTTACTGTGATATTTATCGCGCTGCAAATGATAACACAATGTGTTTAGTTTTCTAAATTTATATGATTATGGGTGGAGTACTCTTTGTAAAAAATGATGGAGGGTGGGTCAGTGATGGCAGCATTGTTGAGTAAAAGGACAGCCTGGATAATTCCAAAGTGCTATTTTTGACCGTGTCCATCTATTATGCTTTTCATACAAGCAGACTGCGTCTGCATTAATTAGCATAGTGAAGCACAGACAATGATCTTTCACAGAAATTTAACCCCGTTACACATAATATTTTATAATATTTTAATAGTTTATTGCATCACATCATGAAACTAGTATTTTCAAAGTAATGTCTGGATCTGTGGGAGTTTTGGTCAGTTTAACCTTCGGCACGTTTGTACCATGGTCCAGTTTTTTAGCTACTATAGACTATAGTCTATAGAAGCTATTGGGATGGGTATCCGTCCGGCGTCCGTCGTCAGTCTGTATGTATGTATGTATGTATGTCCGTTTGTGAGGCGTCCGTCCACTCAAATATCTTGAGAACCGCAGTACTTACTGATTTGATATTTGTTGTGTAGATGAAAAATATGATTTTGAGAAACTATTTTTTTTAATTTTGTGATATTGTTGAAAATAGGCAAATTAATGCCAAAAAAGGTGTTTTTGGTAAAAAATCTTCTTCTTCATAACCGCTGGTCAGACAGCTTTGTTATTTGGTGTACGGGTCCCTAGGAATAACCCAACTCAGATTTGTTCTAATTGTGATGAAATATGCAAATGTGTATTTTTAAGGAATTTTTTTGTCATTTTTGGTCAAAATTTGACTGACATTGTATGGAATTCTTGTACTGTATAAACCCTATCAATTCACCCAGAAAAAAATAATTAATATGATTTTAAATAATTGAATTAATTAGGAAATCATCAAAGCCAAAATAATTTTAGTGTGGAATTATCAGAAAGTTCAACTTTTTTTGACAGTTCATAGTGAAATGCTTACCATCTTGGAGGATGAAAACATGTAAAGGCAACTTTCCTGAATCCCAACTTTGATATATTCTGAACCACCATTTATGTTATCTAAAAGAAATTGCTCATAATAGTTTGTCATGATAGGGTGGTCAAATAAATAGAGATAGAGAAAGTTCTAATTTACATTTATGGTTGACTTGGTAAGGATAAAATAAGATTACTTTTTGAGGACAAAAACAGAGTGGTCAATTAAAAGAGTGGTCAAAGTGATGGGGTTTTTATGGTAAAGCTGGGCTGTAAGATTCCTCATGTGCTATTTATAGCACTTATGCAATCTGTGTAAACAGTGCAATGAAAGTGTAACATGATTCCTTATAATGCTTTTGATGACCTTGAACTTCTTAAGTTTCAAACATTTGTCTCTTCAGTGTGCTTTCTCTGAGTACTTACAGTCTCAACTTATTCAACAGAACTTACAAGTTAATTTGAAAGTTAAAATGTGCTTGGTTAATAGGATGAAAATAATATATTAAAAGATAACCAGCTCAAGATTCTTTATAACCTGACAGATATGCTGGTTTTTTATGACGTAAATCTTGATTTAAGCAAGTCTTGTTTACTTTAATTAGAATGTAATTAACTCTCGTTTATTTGCTATTATAGACTAATATAGTCTGATGAAATATGCAAATCTGTATTTTTACGGAATTTTTTCCATTTTTGGTCAGGCCATCCTGAAATGAGCTATCAAAGATATCCACCTTCTTCATCAATACATGTGTCACAAAAGGTTATTCTCTACATAACACAGCAGAGCTCTGTCAACTGTTGAGTCGCTAGTTTTTTCAAAACTGCTGGTCAGACAGCTTTAATATTTGGTTTACATGTCCCAAGGATGACCTTAGTGAGATAATTTCATACAGTCAGGAAATACTTAATTTTGTATCCATGTCTATAGTAGCTTCAGGGACTTTAGCCCTATGTTTTTATCATTTCTGTTTCCTGTACATGCACTTCTGGAAACAAAAATGACTGAATAGATTTACAGCATGTCTATCATTGCATCTGCTGCAACATACAGTAGACAGCCGTTGCTATACCATCAGATCTGCATCTTTGTGGTACAAGGATAGTTAGCATGACTGTAGATTAATAAGTTGCTTGATAGCTTTTCCATGTGTTCATGTGACTGTACTGACCAAGTTGACATGTGTTAAATGTTTAGTTTTTGCAAGATTTATCAATAAAAGCACAATACAGGTGTCTTTTTCTTAACGTAAAGTAAACAATCTAGTGCAGTGTTACCTACTCAGAATTGATATTTGGATAGGTGAGAGTTGAGCGTATGTGTGAATGAATGAATCTATCCGAGTGATAGAGACATGTAAAATGCATCTAAACTAATAAACTGTCTTTGTTTGAATGTCCTCTGCAGAAAAAAAATTCAAACTATGAACACTCTGAAACTATTGCAGACTTGCATTGGTTCTGCAGCTGCATTGATTCAATACTATAAATAACAACAATAATAATAATAATAATAATAATAATAATAATATTTATGTCTTACACGCACCACACATACGTGTCAGTGCAATTTACACATTAAAAAAAACCAAACAAATACTAAAATAATATGGCTAGATTGCAGACTTACATGGGTGGTGCAGCTACATTGATTCAATACCATTACATGTATATTGACCAAGTGTAAAAATTTGGCCAATGTGCTTATGCTGTTGGTGGTTTGTAATCTATACATGCAATAAATAACACATATTAAAATAGGTAACACTAAAAGTGGTGATTTACAGCTCAACCACGGCAATGGAGAAATTTGATAATGTATCAGTCAGACGGACAAGCTGAATTTAATAAGGGGTATGACATATCAAATTAATCTTCCATTGATGATGATTATCATGTCATCCAATGGTTGAGGCCTGACTTGGTTTACATGTACATGTATCTGATCTTGACAATGATCTTGGAAAACTTGAAAAGTTTCACCAGGACATATAATGATGACTTCAGCATTTGGTTTGATAATTTTAATTTTCATATTTTCCACCCTGTAAGGCATTTTTCTTTCTTATAAGTAAAGCAATCAAATTTCTTCAAATCAGACAAACCGAAAACAAACAATCCAACAAAAAACTGTCCGAGTTTCAGCAATGAAACTTACTAGTTACACTGATCTGATTTGTAAAAGTAAAACTTCTTTGGATCATCCACTTTAGATGACCAGATATGGCGATGCTAATTTATCTTGGTGATCAGATTCTTTCTACAAAATTGAATTTTATTGAAAGACTATTATCAGCCTAAAACCCCTAAACAGTACTACATTGTCTTGTTCAGAACAATCTAGCATATTACCTGAAGTGTTGATGTTTCAAAAGATCACATTTTATACTGTGACCATTGATTGGTGAATGTATAGCCTGAATGATATATCCAAGTTGTAGTTGGTAAGTTTCCATTGAGACTCAGATATCTTATTAAAATCTTATTAGTGAAAGAAAAAAATAGTTTAAAACTTCCCGTCAAACTCTTCAGCTTGATTGATGTTAGCTTTAATTTGCTTTGGAAAAGTAGGAATACATGTAACTGGTATCACTAGTGCTTTTGTTAAAGGCACTTTGTGTTTTGAAAATGAAAACTTGATTTACTCTGGAAGATTCAAAATGAGCCTCAACTAGTGCTCAGTGCTAGGCCAAACACATGGTAGAGGGACCATGGCCAAAAGGATACTATAAAGTTTGAGAGTCCAAAATATCTGTCCCCGGAGTGTATTCAGGTGCTTACCCTGATAGTAAACTCTTTTGCATATCATCAATGCTATCATATACAGAAGGTATGGTATCAGGGTTCTTAAACTATTTATCATGGCATGTACACACTGATCATGAATTGCCAGAACATTGATTTCATTCAACGTTATCAAGTCCTATTGATGTGGGCAAATTTGCATCATGGGTAATTAGCAATTTGGTGTCGGTGTTCATGTAAGGCGGAGTAACTCAATTTGAGATGCTGTTGGTAGCTAGGTGAGATAAGTATTTTAATAAAGCGTTGGTAAACAGACGACATGGATGAACTCATCAGACTTGATTATATGGATTTCATTTCCTCACGGCCACTATTAGATAACTTCAAATCTATCTTCACTGCAGTTCACTGCCAACCGAGGCAGCTACTTTGATATCTGTAGTCAGCACTTTAAAATGTTGAAATGTGGAGGAAATGAGGCAGGCTCAATGGCCTGTAATTGAGCCTTGGGTGAAATATTGCTGTCTCTGAGTTTTGTGAAAGACGTCAGCTTTGAATGGTCAGTGACTGGTGATACAGACCGGATATTCATGCCTTTGTGTGGTTTTGATGTAAACATTCTCCAGGCTGGTACAAGACTGAATAATATCAACAATATCAATGCTCTGTGAGTTCTGAAAGGAATGGTATATTATTGAATCCCAGTTTGTTTTATGAACCAACCATAATTAACTTCTTTTAACCTTAAAGGCAGTGATTGAATTTGAAATCAAAGCTACATGTAGATATTGATCTTCTTCAAACCAAGTTTAACTGCATGCGTTAACCATAGACCGACTGTTTCGCACGTACACCTATATAGAATGTGTTTAATTGGATCAGTTGGGTACCCCAGTAGATTAGATGCGTGCACCTTTTGAGTAAACTGTAATCCATATAAACTGTATACAATGTTGAACATACCAGCACCAAAATAATGTTACTAGGCCATTTTAGACAAATAAAAACTACCCATAATGTGTTCATTGTTTTCACAGTGTCTGAGGACACCGACAGATTACTTTGGAATTGTTACATTTAATGTCACTGTTTGGGTTTTTTAGCAATTAACTCTTAATATGTCAGAGTATGATAGCTTTTGTGCCTCAGTGTGGCTTCTAAATTTAAAGGGTTATTTTTGTTGCATAGCAACCAACTCATTTTTGTCCCATCCACATTGTTCTGGTCATGTGACCATTAGCATAACCAGAGACAGGTGAAAGATGGATGCCTGATATTGTCTATGAACCAGGTACTCAATATTGTCGGTATAGAGAAGGGAATGTTAACCAGAAAAGTTCATGTCGCATATACATATAGTATACACGTACATGGACATGAATAAGCACTCAGGCACTGCATGTACAGCATGCCAATGTTTTCAGGAGAGTGTGCAGGCCTCTAGGTTCATGCACTGTACTTGGTCAGCTTTTTCCAGAAAAAGAATGCTTAAAATTTACTCAGATGTGCATCGCTGAATTTCATTTACATGTTTGTAGAGTTTCATAAAGCATACCAAATTATTAGGTACGATCACTGGATGAGGGTCCAGCAGCAAAGAACTGTTGCTCCTGAGAATCAAGACTGCATTTGTTTGTTGATCCATGGCTATCTTTTTCTCATGTTTACATGTAAAATAGATTTCTGATAACAGGTAAGCATAGTATGATAGGAGAATGTAGGACAAGATTACTGTAAGAGAGACCTGTCCTTTTTCTACACTGTGTGCTTCAAGCTGATAATAAGAACAGTAACTGGTCGAAACAGCAAATTAGAAATAATTTTTTCCACTTGAACACTGCTTCTGCTGCAGTGTTACTGGAAACAGGAGATTTGGGTGAATCTTTGATCACAGGTTTTTAAAAAAACTGGTGATCATAAAATACGTGAAAACAGACCAGCAGGGAATAATAACACTAAAGTTTAATGTTTGTACTCACGAAAGTTTGAACCTGAGACGCCTATTTTTTATTCCTTGATCATCATGACAAGGGTTTATATTCCCCGCTGGTCTTTTTTAGTCATCATTAAGTTTTATAATATTTGTATTTTGAGACAAAACTTACAAATTAAGGATGTAAGTTTTTGTATTGTCCGTTGTCATTGGACTTTGATGTGCAATGTATTCCAGCTTTCTACACCGTGAAATTTCTGAGTACCTACCCTATATACTGTAGCTGTACATTGTATGTAGAGTGTCTTTGTATTATTGTGTAATCCTTCACCGATATAGTGGATTTATTGCACACAGGGTAAATGTGTAATTAACATGCATTGAAAATGAATCTGTTATACTGTATTTTGATACAACAGAAAAGTGAATGATGAAAATTTCTCAATGAAATGAAAGACATTCATACTGCTATTATAGAAAAAGTTACAATTAATTGACACTGAAGGTCAGCCTCTGAAACATGCTACCCGGTATGTTTTCTATCTGAAGAAAGTAGGATTTCATAAATAAACTGTCGGATGAGCTTCCAGGGACGTTTCTTATCAGTTGTCAGCAAGATTGAAAGAGTTGAATGAACATTGCTACAAACTCTAGAAGAAGTCCTCCTACTGAAAGGGAAATCCACATTTTCCAGCAGCCAGAGGGTTGGAAACTGGAGTACCGGTACGGCGGTAGGAAGGAAGATTAGCCAAGGAAGATTTGCTGTTTCCGTGCACGACTCACGGATGTTAAGTCACGGAATGATTCCTTAAGGAAAGCAGTTGTCATTCCTGCAAAACAGGAAACATTGATGGAATACCTCCCCAAAATGAATCAAAAATTCCAGTGGAAAGTCAGCAAACCCTGATATACTATTTCTAACCACTTTGTGATCTGTCCTTGACTTTACCCCATATAGTGACATCAGCTTTATGTTTACACTGTACAGACACAATTTCCAGTAATGCATACATGTGCCAAGTATGTGGTCCAAAATATTTTGACTGTATTTGTGAAGTTTAAAATGAATACTGTACTTGTTAAATGTAACCATGTAATTCTGTTGTAAAACTTTGCGTCTGTAAACTGTAAGCATTTGTAAACTTCAAGAAAATTTACTTTTGATTTTCTTTACAAAAACTAACATTTATAAATGTATTTGTGTACTATGTACTTTCAAATTTCAAATATATTTCATCATATTTTTTGAGTTTTAATGGCTGACTGTTGTATTTGGCCATAGTTTTAGTAAAACCTGATGAATGATCCTCATTTTACTAACTGTTTGGTAAAACACAGTACAGCAGGAAAACCATAGGAGTGGTTCCTTGGAATAAATTGAAATTTTGAATCTTGTGATGTCCTGGGAAGCTCTCTGGTTTCAGGTCAGAGATTTCTGAAATTTTCTACATTCCACAATTCTGTAGCTCTACATTCCAAGCACCAGTGAAGGGTTGCTAACTTATTTCACTTCCATGAAAAAACTGATTACAGTCTTAAAATAAATGGAAGGAATAAAAATCTGGTAAATTCATGATTTGTGTAATGCTTTTAGACGTTAGTTATTTATGTTTATGAGAACACGAATGTTAGGAACCTGCTTTATGGAATTCTGGTAGGTCTACTGGGTCATTGTAGGGTCATGACCTCATGACCTCTACTGATCTGTTGCTCAGACACCAGCTTAAAAATTGGAGCCTTTCTATGTACAGCTGTCAGGAATGTTATACAGCTCATTAGATATGATAATTACCTTGAAAAAATGCCATACACATACAGTGTGTTCAACATGAACAGCAAAAATATGTTTTGTAATTTGTTGATTGATGTTTTCATTGATGTGTGCATTAGATTGAAGACGAATGATAAAATTTAAGTTAATGATGAAAATAAAGAGATCTAAAGCACTCGATAACAAATGCAAATTAGCAAGGAAATCACATGGTCACTGTTGAGGTCAGCACGCTGATATTGTAAATTAGTGCTGTGTTTTTGTTAGGGCATTTTGGTACATGAGGCGCCGCTGATTTCTGATATGGTAATAACTTCTAGTCCTTCTAGATTGACCTATAAGCACAATCCTACGGGTATGGCTTCTAACAGTGGGCAGGTTGTAACAATGACAGCATAAGAAATGTGATCAACCATTGTCATGATGCAAGTAATGATTGTTTCACTGAGCTTATGGCTATAAAAACTTGAATGTTGCAACCTCAGAAATCATTTTTGAGTTTTTTTAAAGTGTGCAGTCTTCATCTATGCACTATTACCACCTTGCATATACATGTATACATGTATGTGCCATGAGAATTTCTAAGAAGTACTGCCTCTGACATTGTTACCCTGCATTGTTAACAAAGACTATCAAGATCTCCAAAATGTTTAATAATTGGCACTAATTTACTACAAATGGTATCAGGTCTAAAACATATAGACATTTTATTCCACTAATATTAAGCCCTGTTTCTCGTTTTCCTTTGGCTAAATTTTCATGCATTCATTTTTAATTTAGAGAAATTTACCAGTGAAAATTTCATGATTGCATCATCAATGTTTAATGTTCATATGAAAAACAGATTACTCGCAAGTTTGCTTGTCATGAGAAGAAAAGACATTATTATACATCTACCATCGAGAACAATAGAATTTAGCGTGCGCTAAAAAAGCCGTACGGAACTCGCGCCCGTTCCGTACGGCACGGTTTCAAGGCGCCCCATTCCCTGCGGCTGTATCTGCGCGTTCACTGTAGAACGGTTTCAAGGGACCCCTTGGACGAGTGCCAGAAAAAGTCTCGCGCGCGCTCTGTATGTACATGTACGTAGTGTGTAGTGCACACACTCCAAAACTTGCAGAAGCGCGTCCGAGGTAGCCTTCCACACTGGCGCGATAAAATCGGAAGAAAAATTGTTGACATTGCACGAAAACGGTCACTACTCCGACATTTTGATGCCCCGATCAGGAATGTAAGATGTATAATAATAAGGTTATTACGAAAATACCGCAAAGGATGCACTCGGACATTGGCGCCTCGCATCGCCCTCCGCTTCGCGTCGGGCGATACACTGCGCCAATGTCCTCGTGCATCCTTTGCGGTATTTTCGTAATAACCTCATAGTATATGCCATGCTACTGAGTCCAACCTACACAGAGCAGATTGTGAAGCTTGAAGATGTTATATTTGATGTAGACTCACACATCACAGACCTTCATTGGCAATGCACTGTGGGTCTGAGTCAGCTGCAGTCCACTATTTAAATCCAGTGTAGATAGTGTGAATCAGTGAATGAGCTTTCACTGCGCAGTTCCCTTGGCCCTGGCTCAGTGTGTAGCCAGTAAGGTTTGAGTTTCACTTTGCAATTCATCGTGCCCTTGCTCAGCCAGACCCTTGAGGACCCATCATTGTTATTACCAAAGAGAAGAAACTGCCCGCAAAGGACAGAGTATGAGAGATTGACCCTGTAGCTGTTCTACCAATACCTGACAAACACAGAACATGTAAATTTTCATGGACATGTCCAGTTCCCTTACAAGTATAAAGGGCCAGTAATACTAATTTTTGATGAATATTTCATTATTTTGTATATCAATTGCAACTTCTTATTCTATTGAAACACCCACTATTTAGCTGGTCAACTTAGAGTCTATATGTATAAAATGCAAATGCTATTGTTGTCACTTTAGTTCTTGTCTGGACCAGAATTCACTTTTCAACAAAAGCAATGCAGTTTACACAATGTAAGGACTGAGTTTGACAGGCTGGATACCCGTGTATCTCAACATGCCTTGGGGAATTATGGTTGACGTTCGAAGCAAAAATGGTGAAAAAATTATCAAAAGTTAGCATTGCTGGCCCTTTAACTTAAGTAGAGAATGCCATTGCTCCTTAACTAGAGTTTGATTACAGAATAGATTTTGCACATGCTGTTGTGGTATCTCAGGGCATCTGAGGGGAACAGCACATGGAATTTCCCCATTAGCCACACACTGCTTTATAATAGGCAATTTTCTTGGCATACAAATTATCGATGTGATCGCCTTCTTTGATGTCTTGTCAATGACATTAACCTAGTGATGCAAGCGGATCCTACGATACAAATCAGGGTTAAAGACCTCCTTGCAATGTAGTCTCTGAAATTCAGTGAAATCGATGTTTAGATTACGTACATCCCAAGAAATGATTTACGAACTCAAGAGCTATTCACTTCCTGTGGTAGAGGTCGTTCACCTACATGTCTTTGTTGCCAGCATATCGGATGCATTAAATACAAGCATCCTTCTCATCATCTATATTTTCATCCTCAAGAATTTTTCCCCTCATGACTTGGTAGCAGTAATACAATTCTTGTCATCCTGTTTATATCTGTCATTCCTCAGTTTTAACTCCCAGAATTCACTTTTTCTCTGCAGTCAAAGCTTTTAGCCCACTTCTCCTCATATAAGGATCTAAGTCTCCTTCCAACAACTGATAACATACATCTGTTGTGTAAAGTGTCACAGTGCATTGTCTAAGTGGCTGGGCACAATGCCTATGATTGTTTATTCAACTGTATTGCAAATACAAAGTTTTCTCACATATCTTGGATCAAGTTGTATTTTCAAAATGTTCCCAGACTGACCGTATTCATGTGTGTAGGAAAGGCGGAATGTTCATGACACATTCAGACTTCTCTTACAATTATGAAGTATTACACCCATACCCAACATTATACACATGTATGTGAATCCATTTGAAATTATCTATTCAGGCCATCTGTTTCTGTGAAACGCTCTGTGTAAGGTCTATATATGGTAATGACTTCAACATGAAAATGTTAGTGGTTATCTGAGAAATTCTAGATTACTTGTACATCAAGGTTCAAAGTACTTCAGAGAACTGAGATGTATAAATTGCAGGTTCACTTAAAGGGGCAGTCCTCAATCCTTGACTTTCGCATTAGTCCTTGTTGAAATAAGTATAAACATGGTTTGTTTTCCATTGAATTTTTTCTCAGGTTGGTCAATTTGCTTTCAGATAAAGCTGATGAACATCCTACCCCTTTAACTTAGTTTAAGACACTAAGACTTTGAGTTATCCCTGCAGTGTAGCTGTGTATTTACATGTGGTTTAAGGTAGTATGTGCCTTGAAAGTGAAAGACTTAACCCTTTCACCCCCAGTTCCATGTATACAGGTCCAACTTTACCATAGAAAACAATGGATTTGGGACAAACCATGGTGGCGAAAGGGTTAAACTTTTGCTTAAACTTTCCTCAAGCAATATTTCAATCATTCACTTTCAATAAAAATTTGTGGTCACCATGCAAATTTTGGTACCAGAGAGACAAATAACCTAAGATTTACCAATATTTGAAATTCAATATGGCTGCCATCCCTGTGTTAACTCTACTGAGAAAAATAAAATTTTAGATTTTTGAAAAACTTAGAGCATGACAAGTTTTCTTATACCAAGAGCTTTAAAGTGAACCCCCATAAGTGGTGGTTCTGAAAAGAATTTTAAAAGTTTGAGTCAGAATATCTGATCCCAAGGCACATTCTAGTACTTTCCCCGTCTCTGTTTTCCTCAGGATGGTGGCTATCGTTTAGCCATACCACAATTGACTTCCAGAGATCATACTCTTCTATACAAGTTTTAAATATGTGTATATAACAAGTATACACTGGTTCGGGCCATTGACTTTTCAAAAGCAGTGATTATAGCAATTGCAATTTGAATTCTTTCGATTAGTGCTAAAGTCAGGAATTTTACCCCGGGGAAAGACATTAAATCTGATTTGAGAGTCATGAAATATTTGAGCTGAACACAGATCAATAATATACTTGGGCTCTTTAAACTCCAATCACTGATAAACCACATAATAACAATCACTCCATGTCGTAACTTTGATGGGACTCTTGTGTCATTCTTCCATAGGGATTCATTTTATGCAGTAAAGAGACTGAGAAATGAAAGAACCAATAGTGATGGCTACTTGAAAATAGCCTAGCATTGATATATACAGCCTGTATGGTGTAACTGGCTACAGTCCAGTTTAATATCAGTTGGGAAATACCAGCAGAAGGATTTACCCTTGATAGAAAACCACATTGTTTTGAAAGGAGATAATGTTTATATTCAATTCAATTAGGCAAGAAATTTCTTCCAATTTCATAAGTCAGATGGGTGTCTCCACAGGGAAAAGGATACAGGTGCAAATGTTTTGGATTCATATTGATTTTCCAATACATCAGCTATCAGTTGATAAACTCAGACCTGATAACGGATCATGTACAGGTTATCAGAGAATGTATTGTAAACTGGATTGGTATTTGTCTGTCTCTTGTGTTTTGGTTTAATATACTACATAATGTCAGATTTCTTTGTTGCCACATATGGTCGGGAAGTCATGAAATTTGTCTGCTCAGTCTATAAAAATGAACAAACAAACACAGAAGCAAGTAACTGTGGTAGAATTATACCACTTGCATCATTCACACCAGATACCAAAAACTTGAATATTCGTTACAAGAAAAGATTTGTAATTGCTTAGTATTTTAGATGTTTTCACAGCTGTAATAGTATTATGTTTGAAGATACATGTAGTGCAATGAAGTAATCCATGTGTCATGTACCCTGTCTTACTCAAGTGTTAATTTTGATAACAGTTACTGACAGTTACATTCAGGTTTCTAAATACTTAAAGAGGCAGCCCTCAATCCCAAGGTTTTCGCATTAGTCCATGTTGACATTGAGTATTTACATGGTGTTTATAATAGACCTTTGTTTTCCTTTGAAATTTTTATCAAGATGGTCCTGTTAGTTTTACTAAAGCTGATAAATAACCTGCTCCTCTAAGGTAACCTATATTTAAATTTTGCTGCTGTACAGAGGTGAAAAGGTCAGCAGGAGTTGTAACCTGGTTGCCATGGTTACATGTTTAGCTGTTTGGTTTGCTAGATTGTCTCCCTGTGACAGTTTGTGGAGGGACTTTACATGTGCCTATTTTAGGTACCAGACCTGAATATTTTGGTACCTGGGTTGTGATATTTGCATAACAATGAACTGTTTACATAAACAATTGTCCTCATTGTGTACAGGGTACTTCACCTGTCTAGTGTTCAGTTCAGGTCTGTTTTGTCCTCCAGTGAAACCCTGTACCCATCGTACATGTATTTTAGTGTTGATGATGAAGTTGGATTTCAATTGAGGAAAAAAGTGTGATGTTGATCCACATAACTTTTCACATACTGTCAAAGTTACATCATCCTTGAACATTATCCAATGACTGACTCTGAGACAGAAATGATGAGTGCTGTCTGTTTACTGATTGGCTGTTGCATGTGATAGCTTTTGCACCACAGATTCCAGATTTGTCAATGTAACTGGGTTGATTCTCCTGACAATTGTAGTGAACTACATGTAGGGTACATCATACAGGTGTGGTAACGTACACTACAATAGAAATAACGAATGTATATTTGGTGAGGTACAAAGCAGTGTGTTTTGTTGTTATTTGCTGTTCCAACGCAGTTTACCAAATTAGAGCATGGTAAACATGAGTACAATGAGTCTGTAAGCTAATTGTTTGCCAAGTGAAGCTTTCTAAATGAAAGATATTGTAAAGCCTCAAGATGTCTTCTGTAGAATTTGCCGAGTGTGACTAAACATCGGCCAGACAAGTCTTTCATGTGTTTGTACTTCAGCAACTCAACTGCAATGGGGAAAGTAGATGATTTATGCTAGAGAATGAGTAATCAAGTAATGAAATCTTGACTGACGTTAAAAAAAATACTTGAAAGGACCACAATCTAGCTGGCTACGTGATACATGGTGTGTTGGTGACAAAAGACAGCCTGGGGTTTTATTCTCAAGGAGAGCTCTGAGAATTGTAAGGGAAATAGCTGGGTTTGAGTGTGATACCCAGATTGTAGAAAAATAAAACAGATTTGCTGAGCTGTAAACAAGCTTTTTAAGAATTGTTCAGATCACATTACAAAGCCTGCTGTGGAATTTTATGCTGTGTGGGCTGTAGGGTAGGTAGGCCCTACTCAAATACCTGAGTGGAGTTTAAGCATTTCAAAATACAGGAAACATTTCCAGCGAGAGATTTCCTTTCCAAGATGAACTTCACAAAATCTTGGAATATTTTCTCTCAGAGCAAGCAGCACTGGCGGAGAAGGTATTTTTCCTCAATGTGCCATCAATTCAGGGGTCAGAGGTCACAATGGCCAGCTGATGTATTTTAACAGCACTATTTTGATTGGGCCTCTAAAATTTCATCAGCGTATATGCCAAATGTTAAGTATCAAAATATACCTGTTATATTCCACCATAAAACTACAGAAGTTGAAGCAAAATTTTCTGCACAAAGTATTTTTCTGGAAATTTCAGTATTTGTATGCTTCATCTACTGGCAATGTTACCATGGAAATCAACAGTTATAAACAAAGATGGATAAATGAATGTGATGTCTTCCCAATCATAATGCTAAGTTGCAGATGAATAGAAAGGGTTATTTATTGGTTTATTTTATTGTGGAATAGTAGAATATGCAAAAATTTGTAAAGGCTCGCTGAAAATGATTCTGAGTTCCATAGCATTTAATAATAATCAACAATAATCAACAAATACACTTTACCTGAATGTGTTGCATTTCAACACCCGTTTGTGATAATAATGTTTAATTTATTTACAAATAAACCTGCCCTGTGGCAGATTGGTTGTGTCTAAATGTCCATGTAGGATGCTATTTTTGAAGCAAAATGCATATTGCACATGTATATATAAATAGAACATGTCAATGCATTATCATGCAAAATTCAGAGACCCAGGCTTTTTGCAAACTTATTTCATACAGGAATAAAACTCTGTAACATTTCACTTCGTTGCAGAGCAGTATCTGTGGAGAGCGTCAATAAATGTCACTCACTCCATGTAAAACAAATATATTAGTGTAAATGTTATTTTCTTCAGTAGAAATTATTACTTTACAAATTTCAGGATGACAATATTTACTGGACAGAAATAACCAAGCCGCTGTTAGACAGAACAGTTTTGTTTGTGAAAAGACACTAATTTTCAGTAATCACATATATTGTAAACCTGAATCTGATTACATGTACATTGGCTATTCTGTCATAGAAGATCTGTTGTTCTGGCCCATTTTACCTCAGGACAATTACCAAACTAACTGGTACTTTGCCTCAATGCCAATGGCCTAACCCCATCTATACAACTTGCACATTTATCTGTAGGTGTTAAATGTTTATGGGATGAGGGACTTAATACCGGGAAATTGTTGGACTTCTATTGTCTTTGTTTCGTAGTGGTGTGATATTATCATTAATTGATGTCACCTCTGTACTTTTGAACTATAAAGCAGTTGTAGAGAATGCTGATTAAACATTTTTCAGTCACCTACATCTTATCCTCTAGTATCCAAAAAAATTCAAGTCATTTCTGCTAATGTAATGAGAACCTGTTTACCCACAATTCCCTGTAAACAGCACCATTGATAACAATTGTTTGGGTAAAACCATGGTGGTGAAAGGGTTAATAGTAATATCAATGATGTAAACTCCCACTTTGTTAGAAAATGTTCATAAAGCTCTGGCAATTACTGGACCAGGGTCAAAATTTAATTCCTCGTTTTATGGTAATGAAATGTACTTCAGTCAATACTCTAGACTTTAGACATCAAACAAGCCGTCTGAATTGATTTTAACCTAAACTGGTTGGATTTTAAAGAGGGCATTATTTTCCAGTTTAAACAGGCATACCGGTATGTTTGTATTGTCACTGCTGTGATTGGCCTTAGTAACACGATTCAATAATACAATTGTATTCATAGGCTACATATGTTATGGTCTTTTCAAATACTGACAGAAAGATGAACACTGTGAACTGTGAAATTGTGGTGAAGATCTGTCTGTAGCTACTAACAAATCCATTTACATAGATCCCACATGTCTATTTTCAACTAAAGATTCTCATCTTATAAATGGTGCAGGGTCAGGGCAGTCCAAAAAATCTCTGATATTTGCGTCACACGTATTGCTTTACCATATCAGTGTTTCTTGGCATCCCTTCATTTCTGTATTTAATTTCAAGGTGAAGCAGTGGAATAGCTTTGCATCAGCTGTTATGAAAGAGAAATAATACCTTAAAGTCTTCCACCTCGTGAATTAAATTTCCTCAAGAGTACGTAGTGTGCAGATGTCTGTGAATAGGAGATATTCTTGTGTCTTCAAAGGGTGACCTTAACATACAGTTTCTGATGGCTTCTTATCGAAGTTATCGTACAGTGTCAGTTTTGTACATCCAGGAAGAATGACAACCCATGTAATTGGAAAGAGAAACTTGTCAGTTTTGTTACCTCATTGATCCAATCCAAGTGATTAATATAATGGTAACTTTACATTTAAATCTTAAATTGAGGACACGTTTTAAAAAAGTTTGCTTTTTAATAATGTAGTTTTTATGAAAAATGGTTGTGTTATTGTCCATCTTGTGTGTCTACATTACTAAGCTTCAAGATCAAAGCTTGATGTTGCACTTTGGCAAATGATAGAATTAAAACAAAGTTTTTAGAAGTTTGATAAGCCCCTGTGTGGACAACATCAATGTAAGGCAGCATGCCCGAGTACCAGGTATTACACAACACATCTGTCAACAGTTTTATGACATTACAGTAATGGCCCTGTGTTTATAACCCATTCATTTATGTATGTCTGCTGATATGGGGCACCATGTGTGCTGGAATGTATGTCATTTTGCCATGGTGACCGCAGTGACCTTTCCCATGATGCTCTGTGACCTTTTTTGATGTCCTCCAGCTTCAAATTGCAGCTCACATTTATGGAGTTATCATTAATCTTACATCAGTGTAAAGAATACAACAAATTACACTACCACCTGTTTCTTAAATAAATAACATTCTTTATGGCTTGCTGTCTGTAAAGATTAACAACAATGCACTGAAATATTTTCTGAGTTTGAGATTTTCTAGTGTAATATCTCGTCTATGCATTTGGATTCATCTGCATGCACATTTTGTCAAGACAGTATTAAAGGTGGTTCATGTATGCTGTATAGTGTGCCAATGCTATTTACATAGCAGAATGCATATTTATTGCAACAAATTATGACAGTTATTGAACTCAACTCTTCACCAATGCTGTTCATAAATCTTTATTTTCAACATTTTATACTGAATACAGTACAATTCAAATATTTTTCTAGCATAGCACTCTACGTTTTTGTTGTAGTTTCATGATCTGTTTTACAAGATTACTGATTACCAGATGCAAATGAATTTTCTAAAGAAAGAGGCATTTTTATTATGAATTTTTCAAAGAAACAAATCAGAAGATTTCAATTCAAAGAGCAATGGTGTTTTGTTGAAGTTAGTATGTGTATTGATTATTTTACTGGATTCACCATAGAAAATTTGATTATGAGGTCAAAGGTGAACTTTAACATGTGACAGCAGCATCAGTACTTCTATCTATTCATAAACACTAAGCTTTTTAGCTCATATTTTGTTTTATATATAAATACCAAAAAGAGCTTATATGATGAGTCTGAGTGACGTCTGTATGTCTGTATATTTGTGGGTATGTGCGGATGTATGTCCGTCACACACAAAGGCTCCCATACTGCCAAAGCTACCGTCTCAGTATTTGGTGTACAGGTAGATGTAGGGGTTGAGATGTGAATTTGTTCAAATGAACACATCAGTGTCAAAAATGTGCAAATGAGGTAAGAAAAAGGGAAATTCTGCAAATGTAGGAGTGGTGGCATGCCAGCATGCTACTCCACTGAGCTTGAGTCATTTCCTGTCATTGTTTATGAACTGTTACATATTAACAGACCTGCTCAAACTAAGGGACGGACCATTAGATCTTGGGAGGGGGTGGTCACAATGAAATTGTGAACATTTTTTTACAATTGTAAATTTCTAAATAAAATTTTTTCCTAATGAGAAAAGCTGTGCTAATTTTTTTTTCTGAGTAAATTTTCAGATTTATAATTTATTTTAGTTTGATGCTGTCTGAGGATACAATGTACATCCATATCACTAGCGCAAATAAGATTGCATGCTGTAACTACAACATACATATGGCCCAGTGATTTATATTGCTGATAGATTTCTTTGACAAGCTGAGAAGCTGTTTGCAAAAAATGTGGGGAAATTTCAATATTATTTGTGTTTTTAGGACAATTTTTGCCCTTTTTTGATCAAAACATCTATTTCTCTGTAGCAGCGTGTACAACTCTTGTCAACTTGTTTTTCTGGTTTAAATATTTCTTGTTGTTTTTCTGGTTGTACTGTGCAGAAATCATTGTCATAACATTGAACGTAGAATTTTCCTGCACTGAACAGATAGAAACAACATTTATTGTTGATCTTTGGTACCCATACTGGTATTTATTACAATATCTCAAATGTTGAAATACAAATCTTACAAATAAGTTCCTGTCTCATTTCTTTCAATAGCTGGACAACACAACAGATTATACAGAAAGAAGAAAAATACGGACAGCCATCAGAGAGTTGAAGAAAGCAGCATCAAATAATAACAACAATAATAACCTGACACAGAAGTCCACAATCAGTGTGAACATTGATAGCGGCACATCCCAGAGCAAACTACAAAATGTAGAAACCACGGTAACGAGATTGCGCCAGGAGGGTGATGGTGGTTCTGGACAGAAGAGTGATGATGAGAGCAGGGTAACCATGACACGCTATCGAAGGAGGATGCAGCTGGAAGAAGAAAAGGAGAAAGAGAAATCCGAAAACAAAGAAGAGGAAACTACCGCTCGACTTGAAGACATTGATGATGAAGAAGTTTTGTCAAAGATGGTAAGTTTGTTAATTTTGTATTCATTTTGTAAAGTTCACAGTGTTTTTGTTAAGGGGTGGTAAGCTATGAAGAAAAGGCAAATTTTTCAACTTCCCTGATGCTCCTGTAACTCTGTCATCTGTGTACAGTTTCAACATCCTTTATTCAAAAGATTTTCAAAAATTATCCTGAAGAAATAAAATGCCAGATGATCACGTATATTACTAAGTACTGGTGCATGTATCCCAGGGAATGGTTGTTCCTAAACTATCCAATAATGTGATAATTAACAGTCATATATGTATTAGACCTCACTGGCTGATTGACCAGAAGAGTGAATGACGCCATTTTCTTGATACAGATAGCAAGGTTTTGCCATCCTATACCTATTCGGTATGTGTGACATTGTTTTTGCCAAGGTTATGGATGATTGGTAAATGATTTGGGAACCTAGGCAGTACTCCTGTTGTCCCCTTATAATACTTGTAGGATTGCGTTGACATACCAAGGCTAACCCTGGTAAAATGAACGAGGAACCCCAGGCCTATAAATTATTTACATGTACCTGCTTACTACACGTAACAAAAACACTATGAACTTTACAACAAGGAAGCCAGTGTCTACAGGTGTCATCAATTGTGATTCACTCATGATTTAGTGTGGAGAGGTGGAAGGCAGTCACAAACCTTTGTGGCCATCAAACCTTCCCCTCTGAGTTCATGTTAGTTTTACGCACACAGGTGTTTCCGTAAACAATTTGACCAGTCACCCGCTTCCTTCATTAGCAAACAGCTTGTAAACATATACAGTTCAGTTCAAAAAGTTGATGTCCAAAACACACTGACCCTGGCAAGGTGAACCATCCCAGACTGACTGCCTGGCTGATGCTAATATATTGTATGGCAGTAGTGGCAAGGCCTCCACGCCCAGTACCATCCACAAAGCTTGCCCACTGTCATGCAGGTGTTAAAACACTCATGCCAACAACTGTGGTAATTAGCTTTGCTATTGTTTTGTGCTTCCTGTCAAGTTCTTCTTATTGTGAAATGCTAAGGAGCTGTGAATAAATGGGATTTGGGGTGAGAGGTTGTACTTTAGTATTCTACATTGATTGCCATGAACAAATTTGCACTAACTGTATGCAAAGTCAAGACCAGGAAAACTATGTTTATATGTGATGATCATCGTTCAAATTTTATGTTAAAGTGCACTTTGTTGAAATACCTGTTTAGTTGTTGATTGTTATAGCACAATCAAAGAAGCAATTTATTGTGTGTTAGGGGCTGGTCATATCATGATTTCATAGTCAGGTTTTCACACTTACAAGCATTGCTGGATGTGGGTAGGGGTGGGGGGTTTAATGAGCACCATTTTACAACTGGTATAGCCACAAACCACAGTCCCTCTAGCACGGTGGGTAGAGGGACTGTGCACAAACTGATGACGTCAATTTGCCGTACACAAGACACAGACACCTTGTAATTATATGGCACTGTGTATTGTGTACGGTGATTTAACGTCATCACTTTTTGGCTATACCACATGTAAAATGGTGCTTACTGTCAAAGCCAATGACTTTGGTCGCCATGTGCATCTAGGGTCCCTAAAAACGTTGCCCAGTTTGTATAGGTTGCTTGCACCAGGCATCCTTAGCTTAGTAATACCATGCAGTCACAAAGCAATGTCTGATCTGGTATGTATCTTCATTCTCTAAAATTGTGCATTAGACTGACAAGGTACTGTCAGTGTGTAATATATATTGACAGCATGCTTTAAAGGCACTTTTCGTGATCCCTTGGATTGCCTTAGTTCTAGTCTGTCAGAGGATTATGGAGGTGTGATGGCCTTTAGTTTTCCATAGAAATTGTAATCTTGTGGGTAAATTTTCTGATGAGACGTGTGTCGGCTCCATAGGTACAGAAATAGGAATGACAAGGTTGCAAGCTCTGACTCATCTCCTGAAACTGTACCTCACAGTGTGAACCAGTTTATCTAGGCTTTGTGAATGTACATTAAAAATATCACACAAACTTGACCTATGGAAATGTACTTGTGATAAGTTATCGGTTAGATTTCTTGTAGTGTAATCAGAATTGTTATGAACACAGACCAATCTAGTTATGGTGATATGCTATCATGGAACTTAAATAGCTTGTAAAGATTCTGGGCAAAAACTTTACAACCTCAGCAGTTTGTTTTGGTCCTCAAGGATATTGAGCTAATGTGTTCTTAAATTTCACCCAACAAGCTGTGTGTCGGAGTCAGGGTTGCTGTGAACTTGTGCATACAGTGTGGGAAACTATTTTAAATGTACATGTATCTGCCGTTAGTGTTCTTATAGCATAAGGCCTGCTCTACCACTTCTGAAGTTGCAGTTCATGTTCTGTATTCTCTGGAAATCTAAAAGGAAACAGTTGTTGTTGAAGATATATTTGTGGGTCTTAGAGTACTCTTTGACGATCAAACACAAAGTTCAATAGTGCTGTTGCATGAAAATTTGAAGGTGTCAAATATAACTTCACTTTCCCCAAATGTCAAGGTTTTGTGTTTTATTTTTGCACTCACCAACTCCTATACAGTGTATTTTGACTTGATACCAGATATTAATTACATCATTTAATTATGCCATTATTTTCAGTGTCTGCATCTATGGTGGACAGGCTTTGGGTTGCCCCCTTTCAAAAACATCCCGCTTGAGAGTAATATTGCAATAATATTTTGGTCTCTTCCCCTTTATTATGTTTCAAGGTCATTACCAGTCTGAGACAGTCGGCTATTTGAAGATATAAGCTTAATCAGATACCCTAGCAGTTTAATGACTGAGATGAAATTCAACCATCATACTACACACATTGAAGATTGTTTATTACATCTGAGACATCAAGTTCACATAGCAGCTCACAAATTTCAACTTCTGCATCTACTAGGTCAAAGGTCGTGTAATGTCCACCAGAGGGGGTTTATTTTTTATGCGGGTCATGTTACATTTGCAAAGCGTGACATGGTCAAAGTTAGTCTGATCATTTATCAAGGTCTGTGGTTCGTTAAAAAAAACACACTCTTGATGCAGGCAAACAGCCCAGGGGTAGTGTCATTAATCATATAGACTCACAATCTCTTTGACCCTGCCTTTTGTAGGCTGGCTGTACAGGGCTTTGAAACATCTGGTGTTAATGTTTTCAGCAATGGCAGTATTTCACATTCACCTACTGCAGAATTTGGAGGATCTGGGATGGCACACAGCCCAGATACTGCTAATTCTCGCCCTGAAGTTTATCAACAATCAAACCGCATTGTAGGCGTAACGAGTTGCTGCATTTAATCGTGAATAGACTTAAAGGTACAATGACATACTGCCATTGACCTTGATGTACGTGTTTACCTTTATACGAACTCATAAAATTGATTTTCTAAATTTAAAAAGCCACATCGCTTTTGAAAGATAGCACCAGCAAAGTTGCAAAAGGTAATTTATAAACATGTTTACATGTATAACATGTTTATCATTTTTATAGCAAAGAAGATACACACGCAATATTTTCTGCTGTATGTGTATTTTGATGTGTGACCTTGGCTTTGAAGGGTCGTGGTCCACTTGACAAGAATGACTGTGAAGATGGCTCATTGAAGTTTGTTTCCAAAAACATGTCAAATGTTTGATAAAATGACAGAATTTACCTTTGCATTGTTGCATCTACCATTTAAATTTTTAAAAGCGACTAACCAATTCCATAAAATAAATTACCATGACTTATTGTAAAGTTTCAACTGTGTAACACTCACATGAATGTTACCCCCAAAAAAACCCTTACAGGAAATGATGACAAACACGATAATGTATCGAAACTCTCTGTCATGGGAAAGTTCATATGAAAACAATTTTATATCGTCTTCCTTACTTTATCCTTGCGAGAAGAGTTGTAATTAATAGTAATTAAATCCACAGGTATAATTCATTGATATGCAGTCGCAATTTTATAGTGTGTATGTTATTTAAAACTATAAAAGTTTATTGGAAGTACAAGTGTCATGTACAAAGATATTTCCTGATCCAAGTTTTTGCCAACAATTTGAAAAAGTTTTTGCAATCCTATAGCAGATAATTGAAGTTCAAATTACAAAAAGTAAGTTCCCCAAAGCTTTCGCTACCAATTTACTGCTGCGTAATTTTGAAACGCATTATGAGAAGCTTGAGTTTGGATTGACTTCATTGGCCATAGAGTTTTACACAAGTCTTGTGTTCACAGTAATGGGCGAGAGAAGACTTTGTAAACTGTGTCAGAGTTTTTATGTGTTTTACAGAGAGTGGAATAGATTTGTTGGAATAACCCCGTGACTTGCATTGTCGTAGCTTTATTGTATTCAATTCAGATTTAGTCTGCTAAGATTCAGATAATACCATAGTAGCAAAGATGTTTGCAATGTGATAGCATAGCAATCTATGGTTGTTATAGCTTGGCTATACACCTGAAGTTTACCAGTGTAACCCTGCACACCTGTACATGATTAAAGTGCAAGATAGTTTATAAAGTGGGCAATGACTAAACCCCACTTCATCGCTATTGTCACTGCTCTTTGATGGGGTCTTTTGAGAATCATTCACTTGTGTGAGATATGAATGGCCAGTGATTTGAACGAAGAATGACAGCTTTCTATTGGTGGTAGGCAAAGGTCGTAAGGTCAGCTCCAGATAAGAGAAAGTAGTGCACCCAGAGTGTAAGCATTGAAAATCTTGGTATAATAGTCTCTTTACGGCTTAGTGATGTAACTCAGAGAATTGATGCAGACTTGAGAAGCCATAAGTACAGGATACTCTCATTTTGATGTAGCACTTTCAAGGACTGGCAGTTCCAGCGTTATGGCAACGGTTCTCTCTCATCAGATAGAGACACTCTTCACAACAATGCATCCTTTCAGGGAGCTGGCCTTTCTTTTATTGAAGAAGAGCAAATAATGGCGTTTGCAGTTTGCCGATGATGGCCCATGAAAGAAGAGATTTGCGGTTTAATCCTCTCAACATCCTGAAAAAAGAAAGGTTTTCACAACCCTACGTAACTTTACATGAGTATTTCTATTTACAAAGAGATTACAAACTCTGTCCATTGAAAAAAAGAACTGCAAGCATCAGAACTTTTACCTCATGACTAGACTTATAACTGGAAGGGTGGATTAGAAACGAGGTCATATATGTAGCCTATATGGCTTGTAAGTGATATTGGTCAGCTGATAACGGTACAAAGTTGGTGCATTGGATGGCTTTTCATGTCAAGAGAACACAGAAGATATATGATTGTTTTGTTTAGACTAACGCAGTTGACAAGTTTTGTTTAGTTCTATTGGTAAGTGGGGTCAAAGGTACATGTTTGACCATTCTCTTTAGTCTTAGCTTTCAGTGTTTGAACTGATTCTAAATTGACCCCAAAACAACAAAACTTACTCTAAATGATCCTTGATTTATCCCTCGATTATTTTCAGCAGTCATCACAGCAAAATCATAAAGATGATGAACTTGAATTTAAAAATAAAAGACATTGAGATGGAACTGGTATGTAGAGTATTTACATGCATGTATTTTGTCACCCCTCTATTAAAGTGGCTTGACCCAGGACTTCCATCAAAGAGAATGTGGTTTGAGCATGAGTTTTCTATGAGAATGACATTGTTGTAACAGGCTGTGTCCTTTTATGTACAACCATGTGTTTGGCTTTTCCAATGCAGTGAAGAAAGTGTAAAAGAGAGTGTTGGTCAATGAAAGTGTGATTTCCTAATTTTGAATTGTTGTACTTGGTCAGGTTTATGACAAGATTTTGCACTTCGTTTGTGTTTTTTGTTTTCTGGCTGTTTTTGTGATGTAAATAATGACAACAGGGATTGAAATTGTACAATGATATCAGCATGTGACCGTCCATAGTTGACATAATTGGTCCATTGTTGTCCTCCGCCTAGTGAGAACTGAGTCCAGACAGAGATCTGCCCATTCTGTTCATATTCATTGTACAATCATTGCGTCAATTCAAAGCCGAGCCAGTGTCTATCATTGCATCTACAGTCAACTCAAAGCAATTACTAATCTTTGCAGTCCTCTCCCCAAGCACTGAATTGAGCCATTACTTATAGCTCTGACATCAAACCAGAGTCACGTACACGGTAAAATCCTTCCAGGGCCCATTATAGTCATACAATGAAGAACAGAATCTTGAGCGTATAAATTAATAGTCAGACAGGTCGTCTACACTTCTTACAAAAAGTGTCCAACCAGCGTGCTAGTTTCTGTACTGTTAAGACTTAAACTTTGTCTTTTAGCATCTTTAAAGTTTTCATCAAGCTCATCTAAAGTATAACGTTTATTTTATCAAATAGTGCATTCTGTATAATATTTTTGATATTACATGAAAAGAACAATTGAAAGATTTTGTGTTCCGTGATAAGTATGTACACGTCATTGAAAAGTTAACTACATGTACCTTTGCTTGATTTATCATGAGTAGATAGTCACTGAAAATCTTGTATAAATAATACATACCAACTTTGTGTTTACGTGCAATCCTTGATTTTAAGATACACTGTATTTCCACTTTTATTCACGTGGAGAAACTGCAACCTTTATTGGTCTTTTGTCACTGCAAATTTTATACAAAGATTTGCATATAGTGTAAGAACTGGACATTACGATCTAGTTTTGTATTAAAGCTCAATAACCTGCTCAATAACCTGAAAGTTTGGATGTATTTTTTTACTGTTTTTCTTCAATTTTGAAATGTGATTATTTTAACTCTTCCCAAATTATGTTGAAATGCCGAGTGTTTAACTTTTCAAGTGAGTGATGTTAGTTGTTTATGTTGACAAGTGAACTTTAAAGCTGAAGCAGACATCATTTTTCAACAATAACACAAACTGCAAACTGTACGCTATATAATATATGTGCAAGACTAATACTCTGTATTCTAGCATATTTTTGAGAGAAAATAAGAATGTGTACTTGTTTATGGAACAAAAGCAATGAAAATATTATCAATAATTACAACTCTTTTCCCTGAGTTTACTTCTGTGCTTGCATCTAAACAATACAGAATTGCCTGTAGGTATACAGGCCTTTAGGACCACAGTAGAAAAAAAAAATCTGATTAAAACCAAGGTGTTCATGTGTGCAACCACAGGCCGGTTATTTAACCCCTTTAAATGGCACTGTGTAAAAAAAGAGCCTGTGGGGTGAATAATTGTGGTTTTTAATTCACTAGTTTTCACTTCATAGTTAATTTATACAGTGCCACGATGAATACTTCTTTTCATTTTCTTTAGCAAAGTTTGCTATTACCATTATCTAACAGTCTTTGTTTCCATCGTTGCCTGCAGCTTAAAGAGACCACGGTTTATGAAGAAAGAAAGAAGATTCGTATAGCCATAAAAGAACTCAGAAATAGAAAGGAAGGTGAGTGTAGACACTCAGACATCTTCACTGTTTTTACGTACGCCACTGAAAGTGGTACACAGTTACGAGTGGTCTTGGTGAGATGGTGCCACCAGCCAGGCAGTGCATAATTAAATGATCAATTTTTTGCTCCGTAAAGAATTTTCCGAACAAAAGTGTTTCAAAGTATCAATGAACTCAAATATTGTCACATTTGTTTTATTCATGCTGCACAAGAAATTTCGGGTAATGTGTGATTCAGAGATTGGCAAAGCCAATGTTTTCAAAAATTACCTGTAGAGGGCGCTGTTGCAACCACAATTTATACCCAGCATGTATTACACACAGCAATAGATATTCGTAATGAATGCTTTGGTATTTTTATTAATTTTAAAATGGACCAAGACTTAGCCAGTTGGATTGGAGATACTCTATCATGTGGAAGTTGTATGATTTTCACCAAATCCTGTTGCAATTTTATTTCAGCCCAAGCAAAGAGTTCTGTATCACTTGAGATTTTACCAAGTTCAAGCAAGAGTGGCAGTCATGGCTCTGTAACTACTGGTATATCGTTGACGAGACAAGAACAGTCAACATCTCACCAAAGAAAGACAGATGAAGAGGGAGACAGTGTTGAAAGAGCGGGCAGAAAGAAAGATGTTGACGTTGATAAAAAGACAGAGGAGTTGAGTCACAACATTGATGATATTACAGATGAAAATGTCCTGAAACAAATGGTAGGTTTTGTTGCTTCAGGAAGTTACTTTGCTTAATGTGGTCTGTGTCTTTGCTGATACCGTGTGTTACATAATTCCATAAAAACATGTCAGCACTCAGAAATTCTTTTCCAATGTTTACAAGAGGCACACAGTTATTCGTCTTGAACATAGAAGCAGTGCAAACATTGTCTGTTTTATTCAACATTTCAGTTGAAAGAGACTGAAGATTATGAACTTAAGAAGAGAATACGGGTTGCCCTGAGAGAAATTCGGAAGAAAGCAAGAGGTGGGTCGTGTCTCTACTAAATGTCAAGTTGTTTGATAAATTTTGTACAACTGAATATTGAATTTTTACATTTTTGAAGGATAGTAATTCAATGGAAATAAGATTAGCAATTTAGTCGTATGCAAAGAAGTAAATATTTCAAAACCATTAGCAAAATTTCAGATTTTCAAAATTCTCCTACCAGGGTCTCTCCCTGTTTTTGTTGAAATACTTGAAAATTCAATTTGTAAGAAGGGAACATTCATATTTTGAGGTAAAATGAAGTATATGAATATTTTTATGTTGTCAAAATGATGCACAAGTACAACCATAAATTCTAACCAGCTACTCTAATCAGTACTGTAACCTTTGACCCCTTGTCCCCTAGAGAGCAAAGTTCAAGAAGCCGAAACCAAAGAGACAACAAATGGTGCTACTCACAAATCCAATGTGACACTTCAGTTGGAGAACAAGGATTTGGAGAAAAGAAATGGTGACGTGCGTGTCGGCGAGGTCGCTGAGGTCACTGTCAAGCCAGCGGTGTCATCTCCTAAAGTGAGACCCAAAATGGTGATCAGGACACACTCTTTTAAAAAGCTGGACAAGTTTGACGTACCGGAAGCTGCCAAGAAAGAAGAGACCAGTGTTGTGTCAAGAGAAAGGATAGAGCTGAACGATACTGCCAAGAAAGATGATACCGATAATTTATGGGACAAGAGACAGATGTCGGATAATAGCACTGCTGCCAAAGATACTCTGAAGGACTCTCCGAAAACAAAAACTAAAATTTCTACCTCAACGTTTGAGCCAAAGAAAGACAGTCTACGCCCAAATAAAACTGCCATTGAAATTCAAGTTCAGAAAGTGGATAGTAGAGGACTGTGGGATACACCCACCAAAGAAGAACCCAAGAAAAATTCTTTTGAAGACGTTGATGATTTAGCAACACTTGAAAATCTTGTAAGTTAGTTTGCTATGAAATTTTTCAGAGAAATGAGTATTTTAGCATCATATGCAACTCTCCATTATGTATTGTATCCATAGATAGTGTGGAAAGAACTGTAAGATATTGAAAGTCTTCAGGTAATATGCACCTCAAAACAAAAATATTTTACAGCTTTGAACTTGGACTCAATCATTCTCCAAGGAAACTTTATTCTCTTTTATAATCAAATAAAAAAAGAGTAGGAGTTATTGTACCAAATTTGGAATCGGAGAACAAATTATGAAAAAAATTTACTGAGAGTTAAAATCCAAAACAGATGCCATATCCTGTGTTAATTCTATGGGAAAGACAATATTTTCCATTTTCATAAAAACAATGTTAAATCTTAATCTTCAGTACAAGCTTCAAAGATGAGACTACACAAGCAGCACACCATAAAATTATTGTAATAATTTGATTGCCCAGATAACTCTTATTGTTATAATTTGATTGCCCAGATAACTCTTATTGTTATAATTTGATTGCCCAGATAACTCTTATTGTTATAATTTGATTGCCCAGATAACTCTTATTGTTATAATTTGATTGCCCAGATAACTCTTCCTGAGGCACACCCTGAATTAATTGAATAGTTGTTGCAATTGTAATATTGACCTTTGAAGATCATTCAGTATAGATTATTTATACAATGCAGACTTAATGATGTTCATAGTACAGAAGGATTCAAATATTAGTAAAGCCATTAGAGAGTGATCTCTATACATATATTCTATGACCATTCTATGGCAATGTTTTCATCCAATAAAACAAGATTTAATGAAGAAGAACGTTTTTATGTTCTCTTTACAGTTGCTGAAAACGACAAAAGCTGATGAGAGACTGGAAATCAGGGCTCGTATCAGGGAACTAAAGATGCGAAAACCAGGTATTCTGCTTTGTGTTGACGTATCTGTGACGTGTTGCCCTGACGACAGATTGTGGTGAAAGTCAATGATCAAATTGTCATCAGTATGAATTCAATTTCTGTTTGAGTTTGTGTAAAGCACAGTGAAGTTTGTATAAGAACACGGCACACAAAAAGTCCATGTATTGTAAAGACTGCCCTCTCTTGAGTGTACATGTTCACTTTTGTTTTTTTCTGGTTTATCTACTTCTTCCTTAGGCATGTGTCATATGCATTATTCATTGCCTGATTTTTGTTTTCAGTGCAAATAAAAAATTGTGTGAACTTTTTCTCTTCAGAGAAAGTAAGTGAGAAGCCTGAGGAAAGAAGAATGCAACAACAGAGTTTTTTGAAACAGGAAAACAGAACTATTGTACCCAGAGTTACTAAAGGTAAAATGTCTATCCGTTTTATGTTGTGAGAATATGATCATCCATTTTAAACATAGGATATGCGAGACTAGCGCAATTGACAAGTGACTTGCTAATTCAGTTCAGTTGTGGAAAATTAAATCTGAGCACCAGACAACAATGGTGCAAGAAGACAATTGCATTAAAATGGAATAAATAGCTTTATTTGGTGCAAAGTGGTCCATTCATCTAACAATACAATGCTGGTTAATATGGCAGTTGTGGTCATGACAGAGAAAATGTCCCATCAAAATGATTGAGTCAAATTCTTAATATTCTATGACATTTTCAATTTGTAGTTTTAAGATAACATAATTGAATAAATATAGATAAAGAAAAGAAAACCAAGGCTGCTTCATCATTGGAAAAAGTAAATATGACCAGCTGATCAGGAAATAATTTGGTAGGATTCATAGAACTTTCTCTGGGTCTTCCTTCGGTGAAATTAACATGGTAAAAAAAATGAACTAAGAAGTTAAAATTTAATCATGGCAGGTATTTTTATTACTTTCTCTGTAAATGTGTGTATTCAATTGCAAAATATTGAAATTGTTTTGCAACACTGGCTCGACAAAATAAGGAGGTTAAATTTCATAGCAGCAGGTATTTTTTCTATGTGAATTTACAATTGATACGTACTGCTGGAAAGTCTTTGTGGTGATTTTTTAATTAGGAAAAAAGACAATGTTGGATAGCCCTCGCTGTAAGCCTCTCAAAACTATGCAATAACCGGTAAATTCACTGGAAATAAAATATCATGAGTGATTAGGTGTTTGTAAATGTCAAATAAAATGAAGTAGATTGGAGTGCATTGACATCATCAATGAAACTTGAGATCATCGTCCCTGTCCTCTTGTAAACAGCAAATTTCAGAGCCAGGCATGTCAGAGAGCTTTTCTCTACACACCTAAGGAGGCTTTTTTCAGCTGATTCCAGTCTAATAGTTTGAAGGAAAGCCTGGAGGTTTCCATATTGGCAGTTCGATTAGTTCAGCTAAGATCATCTAGAAAAAAAATTATTAGATTCTTTCTCAGAGTTAAGATCATCACATTATAAAGATGAAAAATACAAAGACTGCCATAATGATCTTGGTTGCAGAGAAATGATTTCTAAACATTTTGTAACAGATTTCAAACTAGACACCATTGTCTGTGTTAATTAAGCATCAAGAGAATCAATGTTATTTTGTGAAAACAAATCTGCAAACATCCTCTTTAATTTCCACTGAGTAAAATTTAATTTATTTGAATCAATGATCTGTTAGTCCTCTCGAAGGTCAACATCAACTCAATTATATCTCTCATACATTCTCAATTTCTGTGGATTTATGTTCAGATTCACCGTGGAATGCAGAGAACTCAGTGAAAGTTGACACCATTGAGGAGAGACCTGATGCAAACACCAAGATAACAACAACAGTGATGAGATTGAGAGACTCAAGCAAAGACGGTGAAGAAGTCAAACAACGGACTGTGGTGGAACAGAAGTCTGACTCAGGTGTCAAGAAAATGACAAAAACGTTCATGCTGAAAACAAATGGTGAGAACCAACAACCATTGACTGTTCAATATGGAGAGGAAACTCCCAAAACCAGGAAGACAGTGGTTTCCAGGTCGATAGTTGCCAAGGAGACCACTGATGATTATTCCTCCTGTTATACATCTGAGGAAGAGGAGGAAACGGTTGTCAAGACAGACGACAAGGGAACGACACATACATCCAAGACACGTGTTACATTGCAGAAAATGGAGGTATCAGACCGTGATAGGGATGAGGACAAACATACTTATGACTTACCAACTCATGACAGAAAACCTGCTGCTCTAGCAAGTTCTAAAACGTTCAGAAAGCAAAAGAGATTTGAAAGTGATTCTGAATCCAGTGATGATGATGTTGACGGTGGAGCGCTATCTAGGAAAGCTATCTCAACAGAAAGTAGGAAGGTTCCAGAAACCAAAGGTGAGACAAGTGATTTGAGTATGGTCAGGTCATTCCAAGAATACTGCACAGTATGCATGAGGATGGTAGCACAACATATCACCTGACACACAACAAGGAGGGATTCACAGCACTAATGGTTGAGTGCATGCTTTTTGGTATCTTTTCATAATATGGTAACTTCCATCCATAACTAGGGCAGCAAATGGGCCAACTAGTGACAACTTCAAGTTCATGCAATGTCACAACAATTGTTCCTACAAATTCAAACGGCAGTATGAAGCACTGTCTGGGACACACATTAAACAGCCTATGCAACCACACATTAAGTGCATAAGAAGAATCCTGGCAGTCAGCCAATGGGCTTCATAAAACCCATCCAAAAGTGAACGTACAGAGGCACCTGTAAAAGATACTGTGTTTTGGGTTCATTCAAACGTCAACATTACAGAATTGGCTTACTGTATGGCATTTTTCACACATACAAAATTGTATTGTTCTCACTGGTAGATGTATTGTATTTCTCTTTTGATATTTTATGTTGGTAACATAGTAACCTGATCTTTACTTCATGGCATATTTATCAGTATTTATCTGAAAAAAGTGCAAATCCTTGATTTTTCATTTTGTATGCAAAGACTTGATGTTTTGTATGCAAAAAACTAGATGTTCTATTTTTGATGTTCAACTGCTCAAGCTCTAGCTAGACTGCAAGATCCCATCGCTTAAGGCAGGGCTGTATCCGTCCTCAGAGTAAGGGTGTTCGGTATGGAAATAAAGCCAGCCTTGATAGAGTATTTCATGTTGCCACTGTAAATGCGAAAAATAAATTGACAAAAAAGACTGACACATAATTTTATCAAAAACCCGACTGAGTTTCCTTTGTTTCTGTAATGTCCATCTCTCAGGTGTAACCACTGCCAAGTTCAAAACTCAAGTTGGAACCAGACTCCAACATCAGAGTCCCACTCCAATGAAAGATGACAGGAGCTATGGTGCAAAACAGGTAAAAGGTTTTCTTCAACTCTGCAGTTAGTTTTCGAGTGATACAAATTTGATAGTTTCCCATCATATGTGTTTCAGCAGGAATGTCCTGTACAAGGGTAAGGTTTCTCATTTCATCAGCACAAGCCATCTTATATGCAGATTTCTAAAAAACCTGTACAGCTGTTGTCCTCTGTAACCAACAAGGATGAGTTACACGCACTCAGAGATGTACTATAACCTTGGCAAACTCCATAACCTTGATAAGAAATCCGGGATGAGTTTCAGATTCTTCTCTAGGTACAGTTTGTAACAGGCCGAGAGGAATGTCTCCCTAGAAGGCAAGGTCTGATTATTGCCGGATGAATGAGTGCTTTGAACAAAATATTTCACAGTGACAGTCAGTGGAATGAAATCCCAATAGACATGGTTTCCATGGTGATACGGATGTTTGGACGCTAACCTATCTTTTGAACTTATGCATGCTTGCTGATATGCAAAGTGTATATTGTAGAACTACAGGGATGTGACGGATCCTGTTTCTCAGGGCTTCCACTTCATCCTTGGGGGCGACTTGCAGCGATTTTGAAGCTGTTATCCAATTGGTTGGCAGAATCTTACCGTTATAATTAAATAATACAAATAAACCCTAAGTTGCTGTGAATAGTGACAATCGACCAATCAGATATAACCTTGCAAACACGCTGCGAGTCAGCCGCATCCTTGTGGAAACTGGCTTTAGTCGTCTAATTATCAGTGTTGTGCGTATTCATTGCCGTTTCAGAATATAAGTGGCCATACCTACTGCTGGTATTGTGGGTTCAGTTTATTCAACCATTCCTTAGTGGGCATGGCAGTGGGAGTTTGTTTAACTATCCCACTGCATTGCTTGCTTCAAATGCCCGTATGAACTTCCATGTTTTTCGGGCATGGCAGGGCAAAGGTCACTGCACCTGTTGTGATGATGACACAACTGCCGCAATTAAATTGTCGACAAGTTTTGCTGATACCAGTTTTGTCTTCACTAATTAAAAAGAAGTTCTACTGTGAGTCAACTCAGCTTTGTCCCACTAACTCCAAACAAGGAAATGAAGGCTTGAGTCCATACCAAGTTTTTTAAAAACTGTCAAATGTATACATTTTACTCTGTATATGTTGATTTATACAAAACCACAGTTACAAGTCTCCAACGGTATAGAATTGAATGCCACCAGAGCTTATCTTTGACATCTAACTGCGCTAATTTGCTCCCACTTGTACTATTTTTGTCATAAAACCTCATAAAATAACATTATATGATGAAACTTTCCTGCAACCACGATGTGTAGCAATCCTTGGGCCGTATCTCGCAATGACTGTGTTGACGATCATATTACAGATTGCCAAGGTTTTGCTGGTGTTGATTTGGCAATGTGCCAAGTTATCCCACAGTGCCTCATCAAGGAAACCGCACGTCCCTAATTCCTCAAGGGTACATGTTAAATTTTCAGGCATAGATGGTAAAAAGTCCAAAACTGTTGTGGCGGTAAATCTTTGTTTGTTAATGGGTGTTTACTTCATAATAAGAGTCCACAGAAAAATTGTGTAAAAATGTTGATTTATGTAAAACTGGTGTGCTTCATGACATTTTATCTTCTGAAAGGTGAAGTTTAAACAAGTTCATGGTAAAGTAAAAACCTACTCTTTGATCTTCACAAACTTTTCTTGCTTTGCTTTTTTTTCAATCACAAATCATAAACAGTTGAATCCCCGGATTTTGATTCATAACTTTTCTATTCGTGAGTAAGTCAAACTTCTTGTCTAAATCTGATAGCTTAACTTTGAAGTAATCTTGAGCTGATATATCTTTGGGAAAATGTGGACTTTGAAATTCAGTGTAATGATTGAAAGTAATTGCTATATGCATGATGTTTTAAGATACAGATGTACATAAATTATAAAGATAGAACTTTACTGAAAGATTGACGGACAGAATGTATCTAACAGCTCAGTTTTGAAGATTCTTATGTTTACACACTGTTTCAAATGATAAATTCTGTTTTTAATACTCCATTTAGTCCTTTATCAGTGAATTATACTATTAAAAATAAAAACTTTTGAAACAGTTTGCATAGTGATATGGACATGGTACAGATTGTTGTTTGGTCTTCAACTTGAGTTGTAAAACTTGACCAAAAGTTGAATATCATGTTCAAATATTTTGCAACAGAACTAAATATTGTCAATTTAATATAAAAAAATATAAAAAAAAAATATAAAAAATTTCTGAAAAAAATAATGGTATTCATCTTAAGTTGACCCATTTAATTATCTCTTTGAGTCAAGTTGTTTACTCAACAGATAGGATTTTATCCTGAAATAACAGATGATGTTTGCATGTGTCATCACCAACATCAAAGTCATGTCTTGGTGCTTCTGATATCTGATGATGCATCAAAAAATGATAAGCACTAGATTTGAAATTTCAGAATTTTATGATTCCACCAACCTCACCATGGTTCTGCTACCATCACCAGAATTTGCTGGTTTGCAGTGTACAGTTCTGCCAAAAGCTGCTCTGCAGACTGTATTCCTGTAGATATTCAGCCGGGCTGTGAGAAATGAATGTGCCTGCCTATTGCAACTAACCAGGCTTGTTGTTAAATGTCAACATAGTGTCGCTGATTTTATCCCAGCTATGCCACAAGGGTCTTTTGGAATTCTCGGCATATTTCAATAGAGTCTGCTATCTAGATAGCTCAGTTTTTTAGAAGGCCCCGACCAAGGGGATCCAAACCTTGTTGAACAACAATCCATATTACCTCTCTGTTGTCATTGTCTGACCATAATTTAATGACAGAATTTTTCAATTTGATTGAAAGTTACAAAAGATGTTTACGACCTGTTTAGTTCTAATGAAGGATAGGTTAGTCATTAAAAGGCAGGATCTAAAACTATTCAAATTTATGTCAGAATTGTGCCATTAATATTCATATCCATAATAGGAGAGGATTGCGTGTGTAGACATTCCTGTTCCTATCACCTCTCCCTCTGGTATCGGCTATTTCATCTAGTACTTGTAACCCCACTGTAAATGAAAATAAAGTTCCCACATGGGATATCTTTGTGTTGCTGCTTAGAAAAGATTATACCAAAGATATGTAAAAATGAAATCATGAAAGTTATCATGATATGGGTATGCATATCATGCATGGATGTCTGTATTTATTCAATAAAAGGTTGTGAGAAATTTCGGTTGTTAGATGGTGATATGAAGTGAAAAATCTAGGGCTTATTTTTGGTATGATTTTTGTCAGTTGTCTGAACCCTGGAGTTTATTCTCAGTGCAATGGGAACTCTGAGTGATTTCAAGCTGGCTGTCATCAGACGCATTGACCTGGCACGGCTTTTACAGAAATGGAAGACAGACAATTGAAATAAACGCCAGACAATTGAAACAAACATCTGTTGGCATTTCACTCTGTGTTCCGTCATCTATTTCTGAACACACACACTGGTAATCGTATAAAATTTACATGAGAGGTTGGCATTTCATAGCATTTGAAATAACCAATGTGATAAACAAGTTTGAATCATTCATCATTTCAAAAATATCAAAATTCGTTGATATTTAGAATCAGAGTTCTTGCGTGATGAATGTCCAGTAGAATGGGATAAATGCATAGAAAAATGTTATTATATAAACTATCATTATTCATTAATTGGGATTCAACTAATTATTATTATTAATAATTATTAAATGATATCACATTATAGTATGATATTTCATTTGATAAATAGAGCTGGAAGTTGTTCATTAATTATGTTATGTAATTTCTCAACATCCAGATATTATTGGCAACACAAAAGTACTGAAGTGAAAAATTTACCTTTCCTTTTACAGAATTGCCCAGGCCGGATGGATAAGCTTAGTTGATTAAAACTGATTGGTGTGGATTAGCCATGCAAAGATACCTAATTTGGTATTGCTAGTTAGTTACTGGTCTGGAAAGTCACAGATATTAATTGAGTTGTTTTATAATCTGATTGTAGAGTCAGCTCATCTAGATTTAAATGACTTATTAAAAAGCAAGAGAAAATATCAGTAATTTGATTGGTTTAAAGTACGTTCTGGACCTACAAATGATTATTCTTAATTCCCATCCTGTTCCGATACACTGATTCATCACTTTTTTTATCATAGCAAATCTCAAGGCTTAATTACCGTGAAATCTCCATCATGTTACTTCAGTTGGTTTATTTGTTGTTTAATCTTTTCTAAATCTGATGCAATGTATCAAAGTCGTGTATGTCTAGGAATTTGTTACAAGTGAACAGCCGGCAAGTGTGTAGACAAAGATTAATGACTATGGACTTTCCAAAAACAAGGAAGCAATTTATCTCAATTGACTTATTTGAAAGGTATTTTCTGTGTAAGGTATTTGCTGTATGGGCTGTAGCTGGTGTCAACGACTCTTGTCTTTTCCAAATTCAATGTAAACATTGATAAGGATAATTCTGAGAAAGAATCTCCATGATGATGTATTCAAGAACCTTGTTCCTGTTTTTCTGTGAACTTTATTTGGTGGGTGGATTGGTTGGAGGTATAGTGACGTCAGTTAGATTATCCATTTCAATGCTGATGTAGATATCATTGGGTGATTGACGCACTGGACGTATCCTGGGGGCCCTGCCTGGTAATGTAGCAGCTAATCCAACCATTCAGAAACTGCTACAGCATGCCAGGGGGACACACACCTTGACTCTACAAGTCGTTAACTTCTCATGCACAGTAGTGATTGTCAAACTTTGGCAATGTAACTGCAACATAACGTGAAATATAGGGAGATAAATGAAAATATTAATAAAAGTGTTCTGTTTTATGTAAATTGTTTACACTTTTCACATCCAGGACTTGATTTATGTTGCTATAGAAATATGGGAAAAGGTAGCAGGACACCTTAGACATATTATTAGCGGTATCTTGTATTTGCAAATATTATGAAAATAACATCAAGAAACAAAAACAACAAAACATAGAGTCTGCAAACAGACGGTGAGTACAGTGAGGGCTGTGTCCTTGACAATAGAAAGTAAACATCTGTGAGCTTTTCTAGGTTATTTAATTTACTGGTGTGTGTTCCCCCACTGAAATAATCTATCCACAACAACAAAAACATAAGTAATAATCTTTTGCCTATATGTGTGTGTGTTTGCGTGAGTGAGAGGCTGATTATGAGAGGCCAGCCTGGTGAATTGATGATAAAGCTAGCGAAGCATCTGGTGGAATTTACCAGTCACAGCAGACTAGATAGAGTCTGGGTCACCCTGGCAGAGGTTGCGTTGCTCGTACAGGCAGCCCGGCTTCAGTGTTTTCAAGCGGTCAACAGTTTTTAGCAAAGCCGTGTCTTTCTGCACTGTGGGAAGGTTTTGGTTTTCATCCATAGCTAGGGAGATACGGTGTGGGTTTACCTTGTCACTCGTTGAGGCTGCTTGTGTGCGTCTTTGGTGTTGGATTTTCAGAGAAGTGTGGCTGACCTGTTGGTTTAAGCCGAGGACTTGAAAGAGCAAGTGGAAAAGTCACAAGGTCAGTTGAATGCTAAAAATTCTGTGCATAGTTTTTCAGTATGTCCTTTTAATATAGATCTACTCCATAGGCCAAAGACATTGACATATCTGTCTGTGCATATACAGCAAGTACTTTCTCACAGACCAACATAGCAAGCCAAATCTAAAACACACATGCATGTAAACAATTTATTTGTAAATTATCAAAATTTTGCCATGTTTTCTTCAAATATAGTGAAGTATAAAAAAAAGCTAGCTATGCAATAATCACAGCAGTGGATGCACCCAGTCTGGTACTTGATATTTTCAGTGATAGACATGTCTGCTCAAAGCTATATTGATTTGTTCCAGAGATGAAACATTTAGATTTTGAAACATCCTGACGGTAAACAGTGGAGTTGTTACATTGCCAGCAATGTGAGCTGTCAGAACAATTCTCCAGTCGGAGTGTTTTATCGCTCATCTTAGCTTCTGTGTTGTGCGAAGCCTGTGATGGCACAAACTGTGTAAATCCAAATAGGCAGACTTTTCACTGCTTTCTAAACTGTCGGTTTTCCCTTCCTAGATGGAAGTTCAGTATATCTTTGCGATAGCATGGACACTGTGAGCACCAGGGAGCCATTCACTTCAAAACTATTTCATCAGTTCAAGGAGACATTTTCTCCTGTATCTGACCCAACAGATTTTGTTTTCCTCCTGCAAGTCAACCCATTTATGAGGTTAATGTGGTTTTATAACCCCATTATTTCAATGCTGATATGAGACTCATACATAGTTTAGGAGGGGAGGGAAGGCAAATTCCCCCTCCCCCCACTTCTCTGTCTTGCAAAAGTGAAAATATGAAATGTGTTACACCTTTAGGTATTTATATCATGATAAATGTCATGATATGATATATGTTATACTGGCGGTGACTTCAATGAAAATGTCAATGTGTGCTCATTTGTTTGATCAATTGTTAGCGGTATATATTAAGCTTCCCTTATCAAGGACAAAGTCTGAAAATTTTTTGAAAAGTTGATCACTATAAATATGATTGCTTTAAATTATGGTAAAATTTTAGAAGGCCAATGTCCATCAAAAGACTTTAAAATGCCAGAGAGTGTGTTGGATAGGCAAAGGTGAGGATAGCTATGTAGGGAGCACCATGCCTATTACAGACATGGTGCTTTAGTGCCGCTAACGAAAACATGACTATTTTTGGCATGGAGCCACCGTGAGCACATACAAGTGTTGTGTCATCTACAAGGGGTTACATTTTTGGCCCGTATCAATAATACAATATCACAGTAGATTCACCTCATCTTTGCAATGTCAATTCACATGAACGAATGCTTCATAAGATAATACTTGACTTTTGCTCTGATACAACTTTCATCTGGCAAGCCTTCCAAAATGTTTCAGTCTCTTATATCCAACATTGTATCCATGCATCAGAATTGGTTTCGTACAAGTTGTCTGTGACATTTCACAGCCTCCTATACCAATCCTCACATATACCCAGTGTGTATAGATGTGTGCTGTAAAAGAATATTGCCATCTGTAATGCAACTGAACACTCAATAGCATAAACAATATATCATTATATCTCACTCACATTGAACAAATTGTTCTATGTATTTGTAAATCAGTGTTTGAAAAAGAACAGAAAAGGTGTGGTGAGCAATGCCAGCAACAGATTTAGTACAGAATTAATGGTACAGCTGCCGAGTGGTTTGTGTTTCTGTCTTATCTTAAAATGTTCTTTCTTCTCGAAACTTTATGCACTTTGAAAGAAAGTAGTATAATTTATAATCAGAGAAAAAAATCATGACAATAAATTCCAGCATGCAGACGGGTACCTTTAGATCCGAGTACTATATTTAGCCAGGATTCATTACCTACTTTCCAGTACTTTGTTTATTTACACCGGTAACAGGGACAAGTTGTTGAAATTCCTCAGCATGGACCTTTTGGTTCTATGTACAGACCTTTACTTCTGTGGGATTTTCCTTTTCCGTGCATGTGAAAGACACAGATCTGGAGAAGTTTATCAGTAATGCAGCTGTAGCTAAGCCAACTCATACTTCAATTCCTATTTGCCGGAACATTTTCTTTCAATAAAAATTAAATGTGTTGGAGATTTATGGTTGCAGGGGACGTTTTTGGACTATCAGAGAGTAAAATAACATTATGTGTGTTAACAAGTTCCATTTTCTGGCTGTGTATAATTGCAGACCATATTTCTCATGGATTATACCTTCTGTAACCATGGATACAGTTTACAAACAAATAATGATTAACTGTTATGATATTTCTTGTGTAATGCTTTCTACAAGTGTATTTGTTAGAAACAAACATGATCATTGGAATATTCCAAATGTTAAAAAATAGTAGAAATTTGCCCAGTTTGGTAAAGCCAGATTGAAACTATCTATCTGTCTGCAACAGTACGTATAAACAGGAAGAAGTTGTGACCTTTAAGTCATTTTCAAACTTTTAAAGTCAGGAAGCATTTGACAAGTGATGTAAATTTGTGTAATAATGTCACAATGGGTCTTACTTTAACGCTGTTGACTGTAAACAAAGTTGATGAGATCACAGTCAGACTTTATTGGAACTATTTGGCAATCACCAGCCCAATGTATGACAGAACCCTTTCAAAATTTGTGGACTCACGTTTTGCGATTTGCAAAGAATGAGAAGGTATTTTGGGATTTATTGTTGAGTTGGTGTCTCAAGTTATGTCGATGTCAGAAAAATATCAGTCTGATTATTGGAATAGAATGTTCAAGAGGTCAAATTTGCATGTTTTACGTCTTTTCATCCTATGAGACTCAGAGCAATGTCAAATTGACATTTCCAGTTAAGGAATTGACTCGACTGAAGGTGTGTGTTTTGAAATCTGACAAGACTGACAACACAGAGGCAGGTGTTAGACCACAGATAGCTTACCAGGAGCTAATAGAATATATGTAATGTAAGAAATGTAGATTAGAAGATATTTGGCTTAGGATGTTACATGTGACTTTAGACATACTGTAGCTGTGTTTTCCTGCCGAGCTGTTTATAGCATTCTCATTTATTTATTTACAAATGAAAATTTTTTGCTCTTTCATTGGATTTATCCGATCAAACAAGTAATTACAGTAATGTATCAGAACTCTCTTGAAAAATGAGCACTTAGATGTTTTCAAAAACACCAGTCTCTACATGTATGGTTGTCAACATATGTCGATGGCAGGAAAACATCCTTAGTTGACCTGAATTGTGCTTTGTCATATACTTCATTGTTCAGTTTAATAGCCATCATTCACCATGGCAACCTGTACGTATAGATGATTTTATCATTGTTGATGTGGTTTTAGGATGTCTGTAATTTCACCCCAGTGGTTTTCATGATCAAAAGCAAACTTAAAAGATAGCTGCGATTTGAAGCCATGAAAAGTGATTAAGTTGTTTTTGTGGAATAATTTGACTCAATAATCACGGTTTTGTTACTCTATTAAGTAGGTGCAAAGTTTGAACCAGAATGCAAGCCACAATTGTTTTAGTTTATAGCTATTGTTCAAGCCTAGAATAAAAAGGTATAGTCTTGTTTGAAAAGACCGGATATAGACTTAATGTATGGTTGAAATTTGCGGGCGGCTTTTTTCAGGCAGTCACACTCTAGTGGCAAGTCATAGCATTGTTGAACATGCGTCAGTCAAGCACAACATCACCTACAGTGTATTCGTGTTCATCATAGATTTCCAACAGTGATTGTACAGTTCCTGTGTAAAGTCATTGTTAAGTTGACAGGGTGGTGATCTGAATTTATCAAATAAAGCATACACATTGTTGATTTTGCAAAGCTTAAAAGTTGTTTATCTTGTTGGCAGTTGTTACTTGTTTACAGCCAGTTCAAGTCTCAGGTTCACAGTTCAGCCATGGTCTTTTGTCACGGACGGTAACGTTTGACATCATCATGATGCAAGGTCAGTTGAACTCAGTGCAGTTTGAAATCTTTAGTAGTGATACTTTACTTGCTGATGTTAGCATTGAAGGGACGTTTCTGAAGTATCCTGGATGTTTTAAATTGTCTGGACATTTGACCAATTGAAGTCTCACTGTACATTTCTCAGACAGACAACACATGGTAGTTTGAAGGTGAGTTTTGTCTGATATGGTGGGGGAATCTTTTGAAACTGTGTGACCCTTGATTGAAGAACCAAACTTAGCAAAGGAGTCTGGTTGCTGTTGTCAGAAGTTTTTGGTAAACAAAATTTTTTATAATTTAATTTTGTATTATGCAAAACAAATACCTGTTGACTTCTGGAAGAGCAGGGTGAAGTTGTGAAGTAAAGTTGCAAATAAGTATCTTTACTACTGATGGCTGGAAAGGTTGTATGGCACTTTAAAAGCATTCACATTTGTCCCAGTGATTTAAGTTTCCAACAGATTCATTTGATGTTAAGGAAATATTCAGTAAAATATTTCAAATAACAGTTTGATATACTGCAGCAAAGAGAATGTCAGAAAGTTAGGGTATGTGAGATTGGAGCTGATGTGAGGACGTTGTCAATTGTAATGATGACAAAATGACAACTGCAACATATCATCAGGGGAGAGTAATATTCTGATAGACAGGCAAACCGTCTTGGTTGAAACTTGTACGTGCATCTTTTATCATGGAATTTTATGGTAAGACTCTTTGGTTTTCATGAGGGAGACAGCATAGGGAACAGTGATGGAATCAAGTCTGTAGGTCAGCATCATGAGATGAGTCCTGTACTGTGTGGGAGAAATGGCTTTGTCAGTAACTTAGTACATGTAGTAAAGTTAGGATGATTGCATTGCATTTATCCAAGCACTTGATGAATATTTCTGAACCGTGAAATTAAAAATTGGTTGAGAGCAGGAATAAGTAGTGCTTTCAATATATTTATCTCCATGACTGTTGCAAGCTTTGATTTGAAATCTTCTTGTAGAGATTACCTGTGACTTTGGGAGAAAGTGGCAGTTTGTAGCAGTACAATAAGTAAAATAAAAAAAATATATTCTATGATAGTTTTTTCTTCAAAATATGACATAGCTATTCTGAAATCTGTTTCTGAATGTTCCAAAACACAATTATTGATTATTGTCATTTTCTGTCAACAAGAGAAGAATGAATATTCTGAAGTATTTACTCTACTTATCAAAACTTTGAGAAACTGCCATACCAGCAATCTGTACCATCATTTTGGTGTTCATGGCTCTCTACTGTCAAGTCTTTCTGTAGCATTTCATTCTGATAGTTTCTGATGTTTTTCATTTCACTGTTTTGTTGACCACCCTTTTATCAGTTATTTAGATGGCCATAAGAAGACAGTAGCAATGTTTTGAAAAGAGTCTTTGCAAAGAACTATAAGTTTAGCCAGTTCTACCGGTACATGTTACAGATTAACATGCACATTGGCTATGCGATATATTCCCTCCAGCAAAGGCTGCTATATATAAATCGCTGAATGCAGAGAGACCACACAAACAAAGAAATCATAGCAAAAAATCAGGCTGCTCATGTTGTTGACCAAACATGGAAAGCAAAATATTTTCCTTGACAGAACGGAGGATCTTACTGTATAATTTAGAAATGTTTAATCTCTGTTGAGGATTGCCAGATTATTATAATGCTGATGAGGTAAGGTTAGTATTGATTATAATTGATATGGTTATTGATATGGTTACTAACCATATGGTTTGTAAGGTATGGTATAACTGGTAAGGGCTGGTAAATAATGATATTGTTAGAAAGGGTTGGTATGACTAGAGGAGCTGGTAGATGCCAGATAAAAATGCTTGATTTAGATGGTAGTGCTAATTTTGTTAACAAGACTAACAGACAACCATGGCTGATGTGAATGGGAAAGGCTTATCAAGGTGAACACTCCTATTTGCTTGAAATAATTGACATAGCAATCAGTAGCAGAAACTATGTAAGTTGTGTTAGCAATCTGAAACTGAAAAATTTGCGAACACAACTTTAGCTGTAGGCTTTAAAAGTTAAAGTTAACATACATGTAGGTGTGGGCTTCAAAAGTTAACTTATGTACTATTGCAACTTGTAATCAGCACTAAAATATGAGGATTGGTTTTTGATCAAAATGTATTTATCTTCTATCAGCAACCATCAAAGTAAGTGAAATTGCTGATAATATTACTGCATGGTCTTAGTATTTATCAAAACCGGAAAAGTAACATCTTGATCGAGATATAAACAGAAACTTTATTTACTGTTCCACATGAGGATTTGATTAGTTTGAAGGGACAGAATGAAGCTGGTCAGCTTTGAGATCTGAATTGGTATTAAAGATGGCAAGACAGCTGGAACATTGTACAATTTATTGCCAGCATTCTTATCAGACATAGATCCTTACAAGTCTAGTTTTCAATTTGCTGAATTCTTAAGTTGTCAATTGTAAGTTAGTTCATCCATTCCTAACAGTTCACTATACATGTCAGTCTTTCTAGATGAAACAAACCACCAACCAAGTCAAGTCTTGGATTTCTCAGCTCAGCTATTCAACCAGTGTATAACCCAGAGGTAGATTACTATGTAGCAACTTTTGAGGGACAGTCTCCACATAGCAATTTTCAAGAGGCACACTCCAATATAATGTATCAGGGGCAATCTCCAAATGAGGCACAACAATCAGTTGAAAGACTATCGTTACCTTAATTCAAGACTTTGAAACCAGATTTGGTATTTTAGACCTTTAACTAAATAGGCTTTGCTTTGATCTGCCTCGGAACATCTGTCATTTCAGTTCCAGTTGTCAGACCAGGTCAGTTCAGGAAACAAGTATGTTGTGCTGAATGTTCAAATAAAGACATAAATCTTGCGCTCTTTGTAACCGCACTTAAATAACAGAGTAACACATTGTTTTTATAATTCAGTAAAATATATCCATATCCCCCAAAGAACATTTATGGAATCAATCAATGGCTGGCTTTCTTTGACAAAGATGCCGATGAGGAGAGAGAAAGTGGTAAACTTTACTGGACATGTATAGCAGCTGTTCATATAAAAGTTCTGCAAAGAATAAATTCAACAGATTTCCATAATCTGCTGGTACAGAGTTGTGAACTACACTTCATTCTGATAGTGCAGTCAGTGAGTTCTTGCAAGAGTTACTTTGTTCTAGAATAGTTTTCATTGCATGTACTGTTGAGTGAAATCTGTGGTTTAGTTGGATATAGTTTTATTGATGTTCTCTTATCCAGGACATTAAGACGTCAATGCAGATGTATCAAGCGAGGTTCATCTTACTGAGTGCCCAGGAATGACAGTCTGTGCTTTTCATCAATAATGACAAGCAATTGAACACCAATTAGCTGAGAAACCAAACTGTTTTAAACAGAAACTGAATAGCTCTGTTCTCAAGTTGATGATTAGCCAGTTTGAAATCCGCTTAGAGGTCACTGATCAACTTATCCAACTATATCAACCATCTGGATTGACTTTGTTACAGGCATGTATATGCACATTGAATATGGCAGGTCAAAATCAATTGTTTAATACAGTTTGACAGTCTGTGTTGCTGCTGTTAACTTGAAAACATTTGACTTTGACTCTAAGAAATGTAGTTAAGAAGTCAATGACTGTAAACTTGATGAACTTACTGTAAACTTGATGAACTTCACATTCACTCAGAGCCCTTGTCACTTAACCCTGGGTGAACTTCCATTTCCTAAATAAAAAAAAATGTAATAAATTTTACAAAGATGGTCACCAGTCACTTAGTTTTTTAAGTGCATGTGTACCACATAATTTTCCTCAACAGTTATGGTTCATCATGACCTGTTTTAAACATCTTCTCATCAATTCTTCAAAATGTCAACACAGACCAAAGTCTTCCTCACTGTCTTTAGGGCTCTGACAGCACTAAATGATGAAATGTGTCATAGTGTTTTTGTCAAAGCGGATTCCGTCTCTGCGGTGAAAAACCAGTATTAAGAATTGGACGAGCTTTGACACATATAGGCAAAGTATCACCAACCATGGCTGTGAACTGAGCCACAAAGTTTCATTACATTATGAAGCCAAAAGAGTCATAGAATCCTTGATTAACCAACCCTTGATAAACAAGTCATAAAGAACAAAGTGCAGACTTCCAACTTTTTTATTTTCATTAATTGAGAACCTCAGGGATGGTAGCAGTTCACGAACTTGACCAAAATAGGTCATACAGAGCATTAAATCTGTTGCTATGGTAAGTGGTGACCTTTGTGACCTTTGCTAATTGTTGTCATGGCACACGTTTTGGAGGAATCTACTGTGTCATCTATCATAGATAGCACAGTGTGTGTTATGCAGCTGACTAGACCACTGTTACTTGCCCATCTCTGCATCTTAATTTAGAATACCAAACTCATTATCTATTTCTTACTGCAACATTGAATACCAGAGTATTGGTCTTCCAATTAATTGAAAATGTGGTCCATCGTGAACTCAGTGTTTTATTGTGTTGTAAACGTAATTATAGCTTCTCTGTGATCAGACAGGGAATGCCTTTAATGGAAGTCATTGCTGCAAATTTTTCCACCGGGTTGTGTGTGTGTTTAGCTCTTCTACTTTACATTCCCAATGTAAGAAAGAAGTCCTTGAAGATGTCGGTTGTCTGGATGTTGAACTTGGCAGTGTTCCAAGTGCCCTTAGCAACCCTCGCCTAGCTTATCATGTAGGTGGCATGATGTCAGTTTGACTGCATCTGTTTGTTGTCCTGGAATTCAGTGTGGGAGCAAGTTGGAAGTTCTTCAATGGCTCCTCAGAGATAACATTGCATGATTCATTTTGCCCTAACATGGTTTCTGCTTGCAGGACTACCGTTCTTTGTGAGCGGTTCTCATCAAGGGTTCTGTAATGCTCTTTCTGGTTCATAATAAAAGTCAAAGTGGCTAATAAAAATAATCAAAGAACTGCAGCAGGCCAGATTTTGAAGGCCCAAGTGATGACAAATTTGTTGCCCAAGTGATGCCACTGTGACATAGTAGAGTGAAGCGAAAATTATAGAGCACTTTTTTGAAGTATGTGCATTGCTGGAAAGTGAATCACAGAGTGTCTTCAAGGTGACATTAAAACCCTGATTTTGTAGTCAGATGCCGCTTTTCTCAAATACCACTCGTGATGAATGGATTGTTGGCTGTAATATTATTCAGAGAATGTGATTGCTATGCCTCTCTGCAAATTTTTTTCTTTGCACAGAAGAGCTATTTTCTACTCTGTGGATTTTTTTGTCCCAGGTCATCTCTGGTTTGCAAATACTTTGCATCACAAAACATTTTTTCTCTCTCAGTTCTCACAAGATGTAATCTTCACTCATGACTGCTGTAAATTCGTCGGGTTATTTGATTAGATTTGAAGTTTTTCCTGCCCTTTGGGAGACAATAAGTCAAAAAGGAAGTAAAATTCTCACTGCAATCACAGCTTACATAACCCAGTTTTCATATATTGGCAAACTGTACAGCTTTTCCAAATTGTTAACAACATGAATTTTTTTCAGTACGCAAAGTGTACAAGACCAATGCATCAAGAAAACTTGATTCTGTCTGATTGGACTGGGTCTTTGATGAGAAAATGAGGAGGAATGACACATATAAATTGTGTTTTTGATCAGAAAAAGATAGACATGAATTCCACCTGACAATAAATTGAATAATGTGTATGCAGAGTGGTTCATTGCAAGGGACATTGCATAGAACAAAGTTCCAGATCATACCGCGATCCTGCCAGATACTTTGATGAAAGATTAAAGAGCAAAGACAGGCAACTTGACCCAGATTGAGGAAAGGGATATCAAGCCAGCTGCAAGATTTACAGCACGCTCCATCCAGCTCCAGCAATTTCAAAAATTCAATTTTGGTTAAGAAGCTACCAGTGAAAAGAAATTTTCAAGTTAGTCATTGTTTAAATTTACCCCTAGAGTTTTAGCAGTTTTGCAACGCGGCACTGCCGATCTACCGTAGCTACTAGTTCAATTGGCATTCTTGTCATGTTTAAGTTCTTACTTGGATTTCTCTCCTCATAAGTCTGCATCACACTTTAGTGGTATCCATGGCAACCATTGACATCAGACAATAATATCTGCAGGATAGTTGAGGTTGCCATGGAAACCTGTGACATCACTGGAGTCATCACCAGTGATCCAGTGAATAACACCGAGATTACCAGGAGGTTCTATTTCACATTACACAAATTGAAATGATATGTTTATCTTTAAGGGTCACTAAATTTAGACAACTCTACAATTACATGTCAGAGTTCACAGTATCTAGAGCTATCTGCATTTTGACCATCCTATTTCCCTGCCTGATACAGTTTGGTCCCTTGATAGAACAACCAAATGAGCAAATCAAGAGCCTGCTATGATGCCCAGTATCAAGACATTGTTGAGTTTTACACTAAGGCAGTACGCATCTAGAAAATGGAAAACTCAAATTTTTTGCTCAAACTTTTCTCAAGGCAACTTTGAACCATTTTTTTTTCAAAATGAAGAAGTAAAATCAAGGTCACTAATTTGGTACAAGAGAAACAAATTACCCAACACTGACTGACACTTCAAATACAAAATGGCCACCATTCCTAAGTTAACTCTAAGCTAAAAATTATTTCTTCTATTTAAAAAAAAAAGACGGTGAACATTTTATTCACACCTAGAGCTTCCAAATGAGCCCACAAGTGGCAGACCAGAAAAGTATTGTAAAAATTTTGAGTCCAAATCGCTGTCACTGAGGCGCATTCTACCGTTTTATACATCCAAGAAATCGCATGCAACAGTTGCAAGGGTTTAACACACTAAAACATTCTACGATATCAAACTATTTCATCCTTCTGCCCAAGATTTCCAGAATTGGTTCCATTAACATTGACACACTGATGGAAAAAGCAGGTGAAAGGTCAGTGTATCTGAGTGTATTGACTCCTCTATGTAAGTTCCAGCACAACATTGCCATATCAGAGTGTATTATCTCAACCTAATAAATAACCTTTAGAGCCTGACAGAGGATTAGGTAAAATATTTACTGGTACTTGAAGACGGTATTTCAAGCGTATAGGATGATATGTCGGTCCAGTGGATCAAACCTCCATCAGCAAGATCGTGATTGGATAAATGAGCGTGCAGCTGCATGCATTTCAATGGTAATAATTTTAATATCGCGTTTTAAATTTTTCTGATTTGTAATGTAGTATGGCATCTTGAAGAGTATTGGAACTTATAAATGGAGATTTATATTTTATTAGCTTGGAGACAAATATTAAAGCAAAATGTTCTTGTTTGTGCTGACCATGAACCCATTTAATGTAATGCGCTGTCTATAGAATCAGGCGTACGGAACAGTGTGAAGGAGGGACCATGGTGGGATGCAGTCCAAGTCATGAAAACCCATGTCAACTCTATTTCCTCTCTCTGTGGATCAAACTGAACGATTTAAAAAAATCATAGAGTGCAAAACATAGGGGTAGGCTTGAAAAGAATTACTTGGTGTAAATATGGTTTCAGTTTACTGGAGTGTTTTGGATGCAGGGTCATTTTGGGGTCATGGTGTATCCTGGCTGTGTATTATGTAATGTAATGAGACGAGATTGGGTTTCTGGTCTTGTTAGGATGCTTGTGGTTGTCCTCAAAAATTACAAACATACCTTACTGTGTTGTTAGATGATACCCATGTTTTTTGTTCAGACCTTTGAGAACTTCAAGGTTAGCTGCCTCTGTGGTACACTCAAAACATATGGCAGCAAGATAATAATGGCTGACATGACAAAGTGCATTCAATCTCATGGAAAGAAGTGCCAAATTTCAGAAATCGCAGACTTTCACAAAATCCCAGTCAAACTGTGCGACATTTTTTTATATTTTATCCTGCTGTTAGTAGCAAACACAATGACTGTCTGTGAATGTGTTTTAATGCATTCCTCATGAATAGAATCATCCCTTTGAAGTTATCTCAAGTTGCCAAGTAGAAGTGAAACTTAACTTAAGTTATCAAACTGTATAGTGTGTCCTTCATGTTGTATTAAGATGGATGAATTTAAAGTTTCTTGGAGGTCAACATTGGGAAAGTGTTTCTAAGACTTGCACATGGTTCTCTGATTTGGTTTCATGTCCTAGTTGACACTTCTGAAAGGCCAAAGGTCATAGATCACAAGACAGCTGGTAAAATGACACTCTCCTTCCACGGGGAGTAAAAATTTCTGCACCTGTTGGAGGGATGTCGTCCTGTCCAACAAACTATGCGTGAGATTATCTAAGCCTTGTCTCTGAGATTCCAAGACTACGCTTTGAAATGTGATTGAAATTTGCAATGCATGTTACCACATGTTTAAAATTAATAATGTATACACATCTCAGCTTGCTGTGTTAAAGTCAGCAAGTTTGCGGTGGAGTTAATATCAAAATCTTTCGGGCGAAGTACTTTCATTGTATATTTTATGTATGTTTCAAGTGTGTTTTCAAGTGCTTTTTGGCAGTGCTATCTGTCATAGATTTGTCAATGTGATTGACATGAAATTTGTGTGTATAGAGTAAAATTGGACTTTTTACTCCACAACTATGAAATAACTTATGATAATCCTCAGTTAGTTCATCAGTATTGAAGAGATAGGTTTTGATTTGAATCCTGTCAAAAGTAAACACCTGTCATTTTACAATCAAGATGATAAACAAGTAGTGATGAGCATGCTGTAATATTTCAAAATAAACACACTCTTTTGTCTTGAAAACATTTCTAGGATGCCAAAGTAATGCTAGATGTAAACCATGTTTGTTATTCCATTTTTGTCGCAATCAATAGAACAGTGAAACAGCTGGGCAATATTTTTCATTAGCTTGTCACCGTTATTTTACTTACAATATTGATTGTGATAACGTAAAAAGTGAAATGTTCATCAAAGCGCTGACTGCAGCAGTGACAGAAAACATAGAGTAAATAGGCTTCACAGAAGTCACTAGTTTCAAAAGATTTCACTTGCGACAAGTGATTTTATATCACGCTCAATTTATTGCATTCTTCAGTGAAAGGAAATGTTCTTGTATTAAGCGAGACCTTGTGACATTGCCATGTAGGGAGACGGCCAGTTATTTTAATGTCATAATTTTAATGTCACTTTTTTGAGTGTTGATTTTGAATAACCTTCAATTCCAATAATACATGGATGAAACTTCCAAACATTCAGGTGACTTCAATGTCATACAACACATGTGATTAACTTGAATCAAGCATCGAACATTGTCTTTGTCATCAATAAATTTTCTCAAGACTTTCAGTCAAACCTGGAAATCACTCACATTTGCATCACCCATTTAAACAAAATGAAGTCACAATCAGAGCTTTTCTGATGAATCAATATGAAATCAATCATATTAGAATAATATGTAGTAAGTTCAAGTTTTCATGGACTACAGAAAGAACATATCATTGGTATTTGTAAGGACATTTGGACATTTGAGCAAATGTATCTGATTTAAAATGTTAATTTTGTGGCTTGTGGTTGCTAAGTTAGAACAAAACCATGGGATTGTGTGTTATATGTACCATCATGCGTGTCAATTTGAAAGCAGAAAAAAAATAATTTGGAGGCTGAGATGAAACAATGCTGGGAATGCAATGGTCATAGAGTCTTCACTAATGAATTCTATGCAAGTTGTTCTGTTGTTGTGAAAGTTCAGCATGACTTGTTATGATCTCAAATTGGGTGAGTCATTTATTATCAGTGTGCAGTTTTTTCAACCCACACACTGACGTATGTGAAAATCTCACACCAATGTTTAAATGAATCTGCGTCAAATGGTAGGTCTCATTTGAAATTCAACACTCTTGTGTTTGATGTTTTCCTTCGTTACATGTAGCTTTGAGTTGTTTTTTTTCGCTGCCAGTTCTGTATGGGAGCAGTTTTGTAAAAGTGTTTCAATCAAGCTCAGGTCATATTTCCATCGCAAACGTTTGCCCACAGCCATCCTGTGGTGTTTAAGGACACAACTCTGAAATGTAAGAGTGTTGCTTATGTCCAAACTTCCCAACAAACAAACATAGGCAACATAGCAACCATCTGTGACATTGTCTGCTAGTTTACTTGTAATCCATTGACATTTGCTGGCTGATGACCAAACTGTACAACCAAGGTACCGAACTTCTAGAAGTCAGTTTTTCACATTGATCTGAACACCCTGCAGGTACTAACTTTACAGTGTCACAGGCCAAATACATTAACCTCTTGGACTCATCAGGGGTTGTGCAACCATTGTGTTATTGCCCTTGATACAACTATGGCCGAGTGTTTCTGTTGTGATGGGTTAGATGAGTCAAAACCTCTTGCCAAGTCCACAGCGATATTTACACTGTCTTGTGACCCGACCTCAATATGCAAGTCTGATTCAACTGTGCTTGGCTGGCAACCAGTTTTATCCAGAACACCACAGAACAACATATCCTGTTTTATTTACATTTTACATACAGCTCTGATCTCAGCCAGTTAGTTATTACTACAGCTGGAAGATACACGGGATTACATCCATTCGAAGCGATGTGCTTTCTGCTTTCCAATATTCTCAGGAGGAAATTTACATGTTGAAGAAGTTTCAGTGCCTCTGTTCGTGGATGGGTTTCTGTCATTGACCATAATGTTAGAGTTCAAAGAGCAATGAATCTTTGGTATTTGCTGTGTGGCTTGAGGCCATCAAGTGCTTTACACTGTTGTAGACTTCCACAGACTTGATTGCTTGCAATAACTGATAGTGTCATACCATCTTTCAACATTATCAACAGAGTTAGAATATTTTTCCTATTTCACTGATCTCATATATTTTTTGAGCAAATTTTTAAGGTTTTGTCATGTAGAAAGTTTGATAATCAGTTTTGCCAGTAGAAGCGATGTGTTATTCTATTGTAATCAGACAGTGACAGCGATGACATGTGCCGATGTGCATCAAAATATATGCATGCATTCTTCACTGTCAATTTACAACTCTGACCTGTGAGGCAGTGAATTCCAGTCAGCCATATTCCGCGCCAGGTCTCCATCTCTGTAGGCACTGATTGTCTGTTTATCCTGGATTCTACCTAATAATGTGTTTTCATCTGTTTTTCTGGAACAGACAGAGCAATCCAGGAAATTCCAGGGAAAAGGTGAAGACAAAGAAATCGGCAAAGCGGGATCATCGTCGAAGGAAGAACTAGAGAAAGAGTACTCCAATATGGCACCTACTCCAATTGAGGAACTCGAGGATGAAGCCGAATTGGAAAGAATGGTGATTTGAAATCTTGAACTTTTGTGGAAAATTAGAAACAACTTTGCTTTAGTGATCACTGTTATTTGCTAAAACTGCATAATGGGAATCTGTTGTTGTGTGTTGACCGTTTTCAAATACCATTCATTAAGCAGTGTTAAATTTCAAGTCAGACATGCGAATGTGTAATCACAGCATATAGCTATGCATCATATTTTACCCAAGGTTTTATCTATTTGCAATTCCGTATTCATACAAATTACAAGCATATTTGTGCTGTAATTTAACATGAAAACATTTGATTAATTATAAGATGATGCGCATATTGTTAGCTGTCATGGTAACAAAAACATGCTGGTATTTATAACGGTACTTTGTTGTGTGGTGACAAAGATTTGACAACAGTGAGATTAATTAAAAACTATCCTGTTCTCACGCATACTGTGTTTGATCAAGCTATTTGTGTTTTTCTTCTTCTCTATCTACCGTCATCTCTGTGTTAACAGTTGGACGCCACAACAGACTTTGATGAACGAAGGAAAATCAGAACTCGTCTCCGTGAAGTCAGAAGAAAAAGACGAGGTAAGGTTCACAATCATAACTTCATTAGAAAAAATTTTGCTCTTTGCGATTCACTTGTGGGCCAGCAAAATGTTGTAGATCTCATAGCAAGCGAAAAAAATGAACTCACATCAACATTAGCAGGCAGGGTATATCAACATTAGCAGGCAGGGTATATGATAAAAATCATGACATATTGAACGCAGGTTACAGGATTCAGTGTCCAGGCAGTTACGTGACCTGGGTTGGTGAATTACTGAAAATGTATTGATGGTGTCTGAACAAATGCAAATTAGGCATGTGTATCACTTCTTAATTACAGAAGAAATGATAGTGAAAACTGCGTTGAATTTTTTATAAACAAGAAGAAATATAATGCAAAGATAAGTCGATTGCCAGAAGGCATATTGATTTAACACTGAGAAAAGTTAGGGTTGTAATATTTCAAACTTGTAGGTAAGGTGCATTTTGAAAATTCAGTGTTTACATTTCATAAGGGCTTGAAGTTTCTCTCTTGTCTCTGTTTGTTCTCAAATTATCGCTTCTTATTTGAATCGTAGAAAAACCCAAAGTAATATATCCATGTGTGTTTAATCTCTTAAACCTCCAGTATTTCAAATCCACACAAACTGATCAGAAATATATGATACTTTGCATACCGTACAAGATATGTAACATTTATGGAGTCTTTTAAACTAAATTGCTGCTAGGCAAAGGGCTGAAGACTTTTGAACCTCGTGAAAGCGATGTTTTAAAAAACCTGTCTTGTGCAGCTACTTCTGGCTCCAAGCAATCTTTACGAGATCAAAAGTAGAAGCAGTTTTGTAGTTTGACAATTAGCTAGATAGAAATCTCAGTGAATGTTGTAAATATAACATTTATTCTTGGCATGTGTACTGATGCAAAGCGGAATATTTTGTGGTTGTTGTGTCAGATCTGATGCAACACTCATAAATGTTTAAAACACGTGTCACATTTCAGTGTATTGTGTTACCCTGGACGGCAATTTTCAAGGGTTCAGCTGAAAAGAGAGTTTAAATAAACACACTCTGTTAGCCTGCTGGATTCATTTCTGGCTGTGTATAGCAGCGTGTTCATTTTTAGCCGGATGCCGGCCAAATTGACCGGCTACTTTCGTATTTTGGCCGGCTACTTTACAGCACTGTTTCGCTCTCTGGCCCGGAAATTCTGGTTTTGATAACAATAATTAGATTTTTTTGGTGGTCTTGCAAGCCGCAGATAATATTTCAGAAGTGCCGATGTGGGTATATGTAGTCTAGCAATTTACGCGGTGAACTTGTTGCTATCACTGTAGTACCGCGATCAGCGAACGTGTTGTACTATACACTGGGCATCGCTCTCGAGGTCAACCTCGCTCGCCCGATCACAGCCCGAATTATTCCGACGTTCACATCGGGTATAGCCGAAAATTGGACTAACATACAATTACGTTATGCCCGCGAATAGCCGACCATTTCCGAATGAAGCCGACTTTTGTTTCGCTCAAACGCGGAAGAGAAAGTCGACGCTTGAGAGCTATGGTTTTCTGCGTAAGAGTAGGGCCTTGTCTGATGGGTTTGGTAGGTTTTGATAAAATCTAAAGCGACCACAAGTTACTGAGTCTCAGTATTCATACTTTCAAAACGCCACGTCAATCTATCCATGGTCGATCACGATGTCAATATTCAACTCAAGTCGATCGACATCGCGCTTTGTGGAGGGGCTGTGGTTGTGTGCATCGCGGAAGAGAAAGTCGACGCTTGAAAACTTTGATTTTGTGACTTGTCTGTTGGTTATGGGAGGTTTAGGTCAAATCTAAATAAACAAAAAATTACTTAGTCTCACTTTTTGTACTTTTGAAACTCTACGTCGATCACAGTGTCAAATTTCAGGTCGACCGATATCGCGTTGTGTGTACTGTGTTACAATTGACTACCAGTGTAGTACAGGCTGGCGTTCAGTGTCGTTTATAGTTTGAGGTTTTATCAACATGAACACTGAAATTTAGCTCTCTTTTTCAATTATATTCAACATCAGCAAAAATCAATAATCAGCTCGCGGATTCGTTTTATTGTGAAATTAGTACAGTGAATTAAAATCACTGAAAATTGTGTTCCTATAATTCATTGAATTGAATAAACTCTTTGATTTTTATACTGTATCTTCAATCAAGTTTATTTAAATCAGTAAAACACTTTGTACAGCCAGGCGGGTCAGGATTCTAGCGGATCGTTACCTGGGTTGTGAAAACCCTAGGCCCCATTCTATGATGTATTTCAAAATGTTTGTGCAAGTCATGAGCTAAACATAATTCTACACAACAGTCTGGTGAAATTTTGCTATTATCCTTGTCAACTGAATGTAGTTGACAGGCCCAAGTGATATCAAATTAATTTTTCTGACTTTTTTTAAAACTTTATCCCTTGAAAACATGTTGTAATTGGCAATGATAATGATTATTCTGTATGCTGAAATGGTCTTTAATACTGTACAAGAATGCATAAAATTACTCCAAAATGTCTTCAAAATTTAAAAATTTCTTGCCCACCCCCGTTCCTGAAACCCTCCCCTTTGTGTATATTGAAATAGCCTTTTATACACTGTATAAGAATGCATGAAATTGCTCAGAAATGTCTTCAAATTTAAAAATAATCCTTAACACTCTCATGCTGAAATGGTTTTTCATACAGTACAATAATGCATGAAATTATTCCAAAATGTCTTCAAATTTTAAAAATTTCTTGCTTCAGGGAGGGGACCCCCTCCTTGAAACCCTCCCTCCTGTGTGTATGTTGGAATAGCCTTTTATACACTGTATAAGAATGCTTGAAATTGCTTAGAACTATCTCCCCCCCCCCCCCCCGCCCAGAAAACCTGGTTGCACACATTAGCTAACCGCCTACTTTTCTGAATTTTCCGCCAACTTCAAAAATTTTTGAGAACCCTGTATAGTGAAGAAGTGTTCTTTTAACTCCAAATATTTCAAAAAACTTTTTCCCCCTTCTTTTCAAACGATGGAACATTAATTGCCACTAGATGTTTCCAAAAGTACTCCTTTCTTCCCTGCACTATTGAAGCTATTATTAACCAGCATTATTTTACGTGTAGTCCTGTTTGTGTCCCAGGATGACATCGACAAACGTTTCATCAAAATTCTTCTGATGATCCCATGTTGTGAAAATCTCACAAAGACTTACATAACCTTGATCATTGAACAACCCTGAAATCTTTGGTATGTGGTCATGTGACTACTATATGCATATTCATAATGTGGAATTTTAATACCAAATACTAAGAACAGGATTGCCTTACAAAGTAAAATTTAGATTCAAAAACCTGTCACAGATTCATCTTGATTTCATAATTGCTGTAAATAGAATTCCTATTATATTTAATTGTATGTACGATTAAATTCTTGCTCTACTGCGTTGGATAACTGTTAAATAAGGGTGTTAATGTTACTGACATTTTGGGTACGCCAACAATATGGTCCAAGATGTAAAAAGCATCTCAACTTGGTGTTTCTGCAAATCTGTCTGTTTTCCTTTCCGAAGGCGGCAAATTTTTCTTTTCAGCAAATAACAGCAAAGAACAGGCATTGCTTTGCCACAGAGGGCAGGTTAGATATCATCATGGAGGTTGATGAGACAAAACTATGTCCTTCCTGTGCATGCCAAGGTGGTGATATGTGAGGGTGTCATACTGCAGCAAAAATCCACCATCCAGTGATTTGTCAGTGACACCTTGATATGTCAAAACTTCACAGCAATTCCCAAAGTCTGTTCCCTCTAAACTTGTCGTCTCTTATAAGTGTTGTGCCACAAAGAAACCTTTCTTGTTTTCAGGATTTTCCCGTATCATGACCTAGCCGAATTGGCCAAAAGCTATTCTGATACAACAAAAATGATTAATTTCCCAATGTACGAAATGTCTGGTAATACCTATTAAGTATATGATTTTTCAAAATTCATACAGGATTATCAGTATTGGAATGAGTTGTTGATTCTGAAATAGTTTACTATATGTGCAAGTACTATTTATTTCTCAATACTCACTGCATTACAGTCACCACCACCTGTCGTGTTAGTGCTATCAGCCTTACATCAACATTTTATAAAACTCGTAACTGAGTCATCTGCATGAATCCTATCGGTGTCAAACCTGTGCTCTACTTGGAGTTTTGTTATTGATGAGAAGCTAGTTCCAAAGGAAAATAGTGCTTAGCTATGCTTGTCTGGTTTACAGAATGGATGTGCAACGTTTTCACAAAGATTCTTTTCTGCTTGAATCAAAATGAAGACTATCGTGAAAGATGACTGTAGCATTCTTCGGTAACATAGGAAGTTATACGTCATTGCAACATGCATTGAATAATTCTACAAAAATGCCAGTGAGGGTGCTATATTCATCATTAGCGAAAAATTTCAAGGGACTTGCCCAAAGGGTGATGTAATAAGTGCTCAAGGTAACATTGAGCTAACTCCTGTCCACTGGGTCAGCGTCTAGTCTCTGAATGCTCAGAGCTAACAATATGTAAATCAGTGCCAAAATTTACATTGTGTCTGATGTATATTAAATAAAGACCGAACCCTCCCAGTTGCTTACTCTATTACATCCTGATTTTCATCTACCACATAGAATATTATCCCAAAGCTTTTGATGTGAAAGCCGCAAGCAAAGCAGAATTTGCTCAAAGTATTATTCAAGTTGAAATGTTGGTCAGACTTCTTGACAATATGTGATGTAGTACAGTGCATTAGTATTTGCATAAAAACACTCACTGTCTTGATTCTTTGTTCATCCGTTCAGAGGAAAGAGACAGGAAAATGGCACAGAGGGAAAAAGAGAGAGAGCAAGAGAAGAGAGACAGGATGGCTGCTGCAGATAAAAAATTCTTTGGTATTGTCAATGCTGGCGGACCAAGATTCTCTGGTTCAGTTTCCACCAGTACAAGCAGCAGTACAAGCAAGACTGATAGTAATGCCAACACCACCAAGACTGATGACACCAGCAACGCAAACACAACCAAGACGATTGTCGCTAAGAAGGATGAACCCGAGTCCAAATCGGTCACCAAGACAACTGAGGAAAAGACAGAGGGAGGTACAACGATGAAGAAAACCACTACAGTCACAGAAACCAAAGGTAATTTCGGAACAAACTCAAAAACTGTAAATGCTGTGCATATTTCACAATCTCATCTTCATAAAGCGGAAATGTCATTTAGTAGAATTTTTTAAACATCTTATTTTAATGCCAATGGTCAGTAGTTAACATTAAATTCATGCTTGGCAAATCAAGTAAAAAGGACATAATCCATAGCAATCAACATTTCAAAGCTCTTTGTTAGTGTAAACAGATCCTCTCTGAATATTAGTTATCATGCTGATTTATAGTGTTGGAGTCCGCAATAAGCCAGCCATGAGCCAATACTTGGTGCCATGTGCTTTACCAGTTTTCAATTGCATCTGAACTCACAGATGACAAAAACTACTGTGACTAACTTCTGATCTGCAGAAGTTAAAATTAGCTGGACCCTTGAATACTTCCATAAATTGTTGTAATTTCCTTCCAATTTCACCCAATACACATAAATTGCAGCATCAAATGTTGACCATTGGTATTACATTGAAATGTTTAAAAGATGTTGCTTGAAAGTTGTGTATCTATATATAAATTGATAGATCACTGGTAAATAATGATGAAACAAATCTGGAATCACTTGCCGCTTATTGTTTCAAAACTATCGGGTTAAGGTTTCTCATTTCATCCAGTCTTTGTGATTCACCTGCCAAAGTCTTTGAAAATTGTCCTCATGATATCATCCCAAGGAAAAGGGAACAATTATAGAAATTCATAATTTTGTACCATTTTATTGATTTAATATGGTCATATACCGGTACTGCAACACCGACATGCAGATTGAAATTTTGATTCACAATTTCAGAGTTCAACATCCAACAATATAGCGCTTCTCCATCGTCAAAAATTGGCAAACTTAAAATTGATGTGAGCTTGGCAGGTGAATGAATCAGGATTTTCTCCTCGCACCACACTGACTTTGAATTCCTCAAAGTTGATTCCTCTTCAACTCCTTCACAAAGTAAAAAGACGATGCTTTGAGTGGCGAAGTAAATCAATGAGTCATGACTATACTTCATGTCACTTACATTCCAAACATAGTGTTTTTAAACTGAATATTCAAACATAAAAACAGTCAAGCTCTTCCATGCTGTCAATCAAACTCTAAATTAGTCATTAAACTCCATGTTTGGTATTATGGTAATTATTGGCATTGCAATGGCTATAACCCTACAGTAACACATTTATGGACATTGTAACACTAAATATGGTAATAAATCGCCATATCAGGATAAGTAAATCAGTGAATCTTTAATCACCCACTTCGAGTAAATGTTGGGTAATGTGAACAAGTGTAAAATAGACCAATGCTTCATTAACAGGCGGTGATTCCAAATCAATGACAGTTGAAGAGAAGACACTTATCACGTCAGGTAAACAACGAGAAAGAAATACATGTAAACATCAATAAACAACAAACAGTTTTCCATTTCCTCTATCCACTATATCCCTGTGTGAATTCCATCAAGCTGTTTGCTTTGTTTTCCAGTTAGGAGTCTCAAAGATAAGGTTATTCAACTGTTGCAACCGTGGTGTCTGTATTGTTGATGTGTTTTTTCCACTGAAATAAACACTAGTCCTATCAACTGAACACTCCATAAAACCAGATAATTGCAGTTTTATTGGTGTGACACTTGTAACCTTTAGATTCCCGTTGTTAAACTAATTTATCACAGTGTCATGTAGACTTATGTCAGGAAGATTTTAGAGATAACAATGAGTGTTCCATGTTGTCACTTTTGTCTGTTGTCCGAAGTGGAGTAATCTTTCGATGTGCTTTGAATTTTAATTTGGTGTTTAGGTGTCGCTTGGATTCTATTTCTCTGACTATTTGCACCCTTTCTGACCATAAATGTAAAATCAGATTTGTTCATGTCAAAAAATTCATGAAGTTAAACAGTGAAATGAATGAGGTTCTGTGCAAACTATTTAACCCATGATTGATCACTGAGGTGAGTTCTGATGAAATTTTCAGCATGTATTACACACTAATTCTGTTCCTTGCTACCGGTAGTAACCAATAACTTACAATATTTGCCAACAATGGCGTTGCAATTCTCTCACTTATCAGAGCCTTTGATTTCAAAAGTACTGTCACCCTATTCAATAGTGGATTAAAAATTGCACAGAACAACAAATTTCTGAAAACTTCAGTGAACATTTTGACATAAACCTCTGTGTGCTCGCTGTTGTAATAGAGTGGAAGTAATTTATCTAATATGTGTGTGCTTTTGACATCCATGTCTTAATTGTTTACTAACTGATTACTTAATTTAAAAGTACCTTTTGAATGTTTTCTCACATATGGCCAAGTACAGAAATGGAAAATAATAGAAATTGAAAATATAATCAGTTATATTGTATAGAAAATGTCCGACGATCATCCTTTTCTCTGAAATTTGTTATTAACTGTTTATTATGGCTTCATGGTGAGGCTTTCGATTTTGTCGGACTATGAATAGAATATTTGAACTATTGTTTGTTAAAACTCAGTCAGCTATTTTGCTCATTGATACAACATTATGAACAGGTGTGTTTACTATAGACTCAATTAAGCAAATCACTTTTGACAAAAATACAAATGTCAGGAAATGATACATGTTGTAGCAGGAATATGGTGCTACCATGAGAACTACAAATAGTTATTCAGAATATATTATTTTGAAGAAGATGAAGCAGTTATGAAAAATTTTCTTACATTGTACTGTCCCTCCATCCTGGCAAAACAGCTGATTCATGGGATTGAGATACTCATGTGACGAAATATTCTCTCTTAATTTTTGCTGAATTCTGTTCATATTTCAGGAGATGGTTCATCTTCTTCCATGTCAGTTACAAAGACAAGTTCTTCTTCAAGCAGTTCAACTGGCGGTACTTCCGGCAGAAGAAGTAAGTCAACAATGGGATTTTTTCTCCTCAGGGTTAGGGTCCGATGGGGGGGGGGGAGGTTAGGGGTTAGGGGTGGCACATGGTGGGTTGGAGAGAGTATAACTTGACATTGCTGATAGGAAATAGGCAGAGCAGTTAGTGGGAGATGAGCCAGTTCTTGGATCAAGTCTGTTCTCAATTGAAATAGTAGATGCATGAAGCTGTGTGTACATGCTTTGACTTCAATTATATTCAATATAATTTCTCTGACATTTTATTCAAGCAAGTAGGTGATTTGGAGTCACAAAAACTAAACTGATACGATAATGACAGCAATAAAATCAAGCAAAGTTCTATTTTTGGTTTTTAAGACCCTGACTTGGATAGTGATATCTCACTAAGCAGAACAGTGTGACGTTGTGACTGTACTCAATTTGACATCTATGTATGCTGTAGTAGCGGACATATTTCTTGGAAGCAAATTATCAGATAAAAGAGTCCAGCAATGGAATTTTTCCTGTTCTTCCCTCCTATTTGTCCTCATGGAGTTAGTAGGATGGAGTCCACGGATTGGAAATTTCAGTCATGTATCTTTTCAATATTTGTTTTGTTATCTATTTCATCCTGATGTTAAAAACTTACAAAAATTGATTGGAGAATTCAACGCATGTTGTCAACTCTATTTGAAATCAAATATAATGATAGACTGTAGTACAACTCGTCAGAGATACGTAATAATTTGTATTTCTGTATTTGCCAAATTGCGTCTGAGATTGATTATAATTCATATATGTCTTTGACAGTGTCTAAGTTTGAAGAGGAACTTGAAGCCAGGAGGAAAGCAAGAGAGGAAAAGAGAGACTTGGAAACCAAGAAATTCAAAGAAGAAAGTGTCAAAAGGTAGGAAATACTGTCACTGTGATACATGAATGAAATCAGTAGCTTTTGTCATGTGACAGCAAATGCTGGGATGTTTGTGTCTCAAGTTCTTTAAACCATGCTTGAAAAGGACCGGGATTGGGATTAATGAAGGTGTTCAACAGATTATGAGGCAATTCTGTCTTTTTTTCTTCTTTGGAAATTGCAATCGGTATATAAATATGGTGCTAGATATTTGGATTAAGTCCGGACAGGGGTTTAACAAAATCTTTTGGTAAAAATAATTTTTATCGATTTTTCAGTGATGAGATTTTGTAAGTTTTCTGCTCAAAATTTTGTATGTGAAAATTATTAAGGAATGAAGCTTTAGATTTTTCAGTGTGTAGATTTAATGGAAAAATCTTTGAAGCAGCTCCAAAATGAAAAATTAAGACATTAAGTACTCTTTGGACAATTGCAGGCAAACTGCTGCAGAAAGAAGAAAACAGGAAGCCATGGCTGCCAAGAACAAACGATCTGCCATCATGGATAAGTTTGGTGGCGCAGCCAAGACAGGACCAGCAGTCGGAGGTGGGGGTGGTCCAAGAATGCAAGTACAGAATGCTAACACGATAAAGACCATGCTACTAGACTGGTGCAAGACAAAAACACAAGGATATCCAGTAAGTTTCATCACTGCTTTTATCAATACTTGATCTTCAGGTCATAACGAACAAATAAATAATTGTGACCTGTCATCTATTTTTTCACCAAAATGTGTTCCATGGATTTACCTGATAAAGTTTTTAGTTTTAGTGTGTATATATGCATTTATAATTATATGGTCACTTTGAGAAAGCCCAAGTCAGAGCGCCCTCTATTGGTCTTCTAACTCCACGCTGTTGTACACACACATTCATTGACTCCATATTTAATGCTTAATAATATTGAGAAGTTCTTCTTGGTAATGCTAGGTGATCGGGGGCAGTCAGTATTCTGGTTTGCTGTACTCATGTATTTCAACAATGTTGTCAAATCTTTCTACATGGTGATCAAGGAATTTCACGGAGGAACCAGGACCAATGAACAAGGGTCTTCGTCAACTTCTTTGACTGTTATACTTTATATTCCTGGTCTTTTGCAGAACTGTGAAGTGACTAACTTTTCCAGTAGTTGGTCCAACGGAATGGCGTTCTGTGCACTTGTCCATCACTACTTTCCTGATGCATACGATTACAACACACTGAATCCTAAAAACAGAAGATACAACTTCAATCTTGCATTCACCACTGCTGAGTAAGTTTGTGGTTTCTCTTTGTAATTTTGAACTAAATCATATACATCATTTTTATACATTTAAATATGTGTAAATAATCATATTTTATATTATATTAATTTGTCCTTTTGAATTTTTTACCAATTAGTTCACAACTAATTACCGACTTAATTTTAAAGACAAAGAAAGTACCTAAAGAAAGTGGTATCTCTTGACCAATGGTTTTAATATTGGAGTAAACAGACAAGCTTGTAAAAGTTATTGAGTTACATGACCAGTCAGCATCCTTACGGAAATTTCAGCCTTGCTGCACTGCCTTGCTGCAACATTGCTGCAGCATTGCTGTAATGTTGAAGCAACACAAAGGTTAGCCGGCAGCGATGTCATTTTTTGCTGTGCAAATTTTCAATAGGCACTTTGGTTGCTACTTTTGTTGCTGCTACTTTGCAGCAGTTCTGATATCAGACATGCAGAGGTTGCCACAATATTACAGTGCTTGTCATAATTCGTCAGTAACATACTCTGCTTGCCACTGCCTCACTGCATTAGTTGTATTACATTTTCATTTTATACTCATTCAAATGCACAGGTTGATCTGGTGCATTAATATGAAAATTATTGATAGTATAGATTTCAATTTACAAACAAATACTGCATCATGCAAGACACCATGTATTACCTGCCTGCTGTCCATTGAATCAGATGGTAAATGCAACTCATTCATGCCTATTGCGTAATGGATAAAAACAACAAGGTATAGAGTAATACGGTAATACACCACCTTTTTATTAGACTTTCAAAAGATTCATATCAAAAATGTAACAATGTACAGAAGGTGGTCTCAACTGGCTGAAATTTCATAACACCTTTAGATGACCCAGGGAACAAAATCGACAGTGCTCTGTTTTAACTTTGTGTGCAAGTTAGACACCTGTGGATGACTAACTTTTATAGTGTACAGCCCCACAGAAACCACAATAATATGGCTATATCTGATTTGCTCGAGATTGAAATGAAGACAAAGCATTTTATGTTCTATAATAGCCAGTAATACAGGTAATATAAAATGGATTTTATGTGATTAACAAATAATGACCAAAACTACACATGAACTTCAGAAAACTTTGTACTGCTTATGGACCACGGCAGCATGAAAAAAAACATCCTACCTGACAGTTGCCTGGCATTTACTCACATTTTGTCAACTGTGTCATGGGAAATCTGGTATGGAATCAATAGACCCACTTGTGCACGATATCCCTATCAACATATATGTCCCCATGTTATAATCTGTTGAACTCAAACAGCAATATTACTTTTTCAAACTCCTTGAAACATATTGTGTTGGAAAAATACAGAAAGTACCAGTCATAGATTTATGTCTAGCAAACTTTCTTGGACTAGAGCCCTATATTCTCTGCATCATTTAAAGAAACATATGAGCTCCCAACTCTGACAAGTATTACAAGCGAGGTACACATGAGGCAGTTTGTTCACTTATATGGCCTTACATATAAAGCAAGGTGTAAGCCTGTATTCCTCCATGAAACATAAGTGTTTTCGGTAATAGATTTTGTAAACATTTATAAATAACCAAATCACCTTTAATGATCTCTCTTTAAAATGTTTCAGAAGAAGCTGAACACTAAATATTAATTTTTAAATAATTTTAAAGGCTAATTTTTATTTTCATAATCCAAGTTAGACAATTAGCTTTCCTCTTTGTTTTCAATTTCTGCCAGATTACAAACCAATTGTCTGTCTATGAATATTGTTCAGTTTATGTACTGCAGGTGACATTTATGTGTGTATGTAGTATGTTTTACAGTGTAATGCATTCTTAACATTCTTACTTTATAACTTCACATACATGCATCAAAGCTGTACAAATTGTTGCATTGTGGTAAAACCCCTGGCATCTTCTGGCAACCACTTTGCGCAACTCAATATTTCATGCATCATAGCTGCACCTTGCAGTTACAAAGCTGCACAGATAGTTCATCTGAAACATGTTGCTTTTACCTGCTTCACAGTATATTTATTAGATTGTTGCATAGACTTTCTGTGCCAGAGTGTTCCCATCACACAATTGCTGCAATGTTGCTGCAATGCTACTGTACAAAGTTCATTTTCATAATGGCATTCTTCTTCTTTATGTCTGTCTTTAAACAAAGGACCAGTAGCTGTAAAGTTTGATGATTTTTCATCATTTTTGTTTTCAATGTCAACATTTTCTTTTTCTACTCCTCAAAGCATATTGCAATACAGAGTATTCAGCTTGTCCTCTCAACCTTTTAATGAGTAAACTGCATCGATATTGGTGATAAGTGAATTCTAGTCCGGACTAGAATTCAAATGTAAACAGCAACTGTGCATTTTACATGCATAGACACTGTGTTAGCTAGGCAAATAGTTTGTATTTTAACACACTGTCAGGGGGTTGGAGAATAATTTACAATTGACATACAGGACAAAAATAGTGAGATATCATCAAAAGTTACAGCTCCTGGGTTTTAAGCCACAGTTTGAACGGTGGACCTGTGTAAACTGTCAGGCAACCACAGAAGTAAATGTATTCAACAACGTGCTTTTTTTAATTTATGTTTTATTCCTTCCATTTTCAGAAAATGTGCAGATATCTGTCCTTTGCTTGATACGGAAGATATGATAATGATGGGAAACAAACCTGACTGGAAATGCGTCTTCTGCTACGTACAAAGTTTATACAGAAATTTGAACAAGAGAGACTGATTGAATCGTGGCATCTTTAGAAGCCATGAAAGCATCGTAGTCTAGCTTTTTTCTTTTCTTCAGCCACTCTGTATTTGAAGAGTTTATGTAGCTGACAGTTTCCTTTTGAATGTCTGTGTTTTCTTACTACTTAAATATGTAACAATTTTAAGTTCATTACCTTCAAAAGTTATTGACTTGACATAAAAAAAAATTCTTCCAGTTTGTGTACCACCCCTATTCTGCTGCATGGAATGACCTGTGTGAAAGGCCTTGGCATGTTCAATTGTGCAGAACAGGGTGGATGGAAGATTTGTTGTGATATTGAGGAGTGAAACCAAGACAGCATGAATATTGCGGGTGTCAGTACTTTTATATAGTCTTCATGTTTGAACACTTGATTTTGTCACTGAGCATTTTGATTTTCCATAGATCATGAACTATGCAAAGTAACTTAAAAGCCCCTCTGCAAGTACCTATACCAGTTTATATTACAACTCTTTGATAGTTTTTGTGGCAAGTATTAATTTTTGACAGTTTGCTATATAATTTAAGTGGCTTTCTGTAATTGCAGTGCTGTTTGTAGAAATGTGCAATAACCCATTTTTTTTTTCAAAAACAAGAAGTAATCTGAAAATTTACCCAAGTAATAAACTTTTCACTTTTCCTGTTACCATGACAACACAGCTTTATCACATACTCAGGATTGTTACTGAACAGGAATATCTCAATATAATGAACTCTCAGTATTTTTGTTTGTTGTGAACTCTTCATCATTTTTCATATGAATTTATTAGCAACTCATACTCCATGCAGATTTGATGGTCTGAGATGTTGACACACATTTCTTCTGAGAAATTTGATAGATTGTGTACAAGTATCAGCACCAGTGAAATATTTCACTCGTTAAAAGGAGTAATGTGTAACTTGTTACTATGGAAACTAACATATGAACATCTTGAATTAGACACCATATTTTTAAGAGTTTCATTGATGTAACCTAAAGTAACCCACTAACCATGACGGCATCTTGACGATTCTACTTGATGTGTTGGAGGATTTTATCATAAATGTATGTTCCAAAGTATCCATGACAACATCATGGAAGTCCAGTTATGACTTTTCCTTCTGAATCTTTTTTATGATAATCTTCCCGATTGCGATTTGCTAATTCAGAATTATTCTTATATACTGACACACATTTCAGATAAGTTGCAATGGCAATATTTACAAGCATGACATCTTGTCAGAAGATCAAATTGCAATATCATATACATTCAGGTGCATCATGGGTATTTATGAAGTGGAAAGGTCTTGGTTATGTTTTGGAATTGGGGGTCTTCTCCTGAGGTGTGATTGTAGACTTCAGCTCAAGCTAGGGGGTCCTTTCCTGACTTCTGAATGCCAATTGGCTCATAACAATGTTGGATCTCTTTTCCAGCAGTTTTTAACGCAAATGAATAAAAAGTGTAAACTAATGTAAATGTATACGCATAGAATAGGTCAAGTGTGATATGTTCACCTGTAAAAAATATTTATTAGTGAATTGGGCATTGTAAATCCATGTTTAGGAAGTAACTATTTCAAGTGAATTCGGCAACCAAAGTGGGGTTGTTAGAAATTTAGTAGTCTTTTAATACTGTATTGAATTGTATGGATGCAATTACTGATGAGAAATTATCTGTAGATATGTACGCATTTACAGTAAAGGATATGAAATCATGAAATAGCATTGGAATATATCAACTCACTGATGACTGGTGCTTAATTGTTTGTATGTATATGCATGCTTGTTGGACATTTCAGCTTTTGTAAAGTAACTTTTCCCCCTTCATTTTCTCTCTGGATAGTATTGTGTTTAGGATCTATGAGTGTGTGCCGGTATTGATAGGGTGTTTTAAATTATTAGAGATAAAAAACATTGTACATAGTCATATCGGTAGCATTGGAGTGCAAATGATAGTGTGGTTTTATGACATTTTTCTTCAATCATGCAATGAACAGTTGACCTGTCACATCTCAATTGGAAAATAATCCAAATTTACAAAAAAATGGTGTTATTTCAACAGATATTGTGATGCTGCATGTTTTCTACTGAAAATGAAACCTGAGATATGCTGATGATGTCACTAGAGAACTCAGACTTTCTAAGATATTGGCGTGGATGAACTATGTCAGCTTCAGACCACTGATGGTTTTCTCTAAAAACAGCATTGTACAACAGATTTACAGGATGGTGAAGGAGCCATTGACCAGGGAACTGCTTTTAGGTTCAAATCAAAGGCATCCAGTCAATATCTCAATTTGCAATTTTCCATCTTATGTATTCTTTGGTAACTACTCTTTATAGACATTATTGGTTTCATGAAATGATTGCATAAAATAACTTGATCTGGTTCGTTTATGCTTCCCTATCAGTCAACTTTGCCATCCATTGTGTTTTAGATTGGTTTAGTTTTCAGATAACTGCTTCAACAAATACAGGAATTCACTTTTCCAGTCATTTATACTTCATGTTTATTTTCTCACAACATTTGAAATCATGTCTACTGTCAAGTACCTGCATCAACTGTGAATGTACTCATCAGAATTAAATCAAATTAAATCTTCTTTCTATCAAGACACCATCCAAATTTTATGAATTAAACATTACAGCCAGTGGAGTAATGCCGGTATTTCATAAATGGTCACTGATGTTGTTACGAATGATGGCTTGTAGATCAATTAAACAAAACTATTGGTCTGCAGTCTGAAATGCAAGTTAAGTTAAATATTATACCAATTTTCAATTCAGTTCAACAAGAGAGTTTTGAACTTTCACCCCTTGTTAGAAAGAGGATGGACATACTCGGTCACTTCAAATTTACATTTATTCATGTAGCACAGGGGCCATGTCTGACCAGTTTTAAGTTTTCCCACAGAATGTCTGTAGCATTATACAGCATTGCTATTACACATTTGATATGGTGCCAAGTGAAAATCCATGGTTTGCCACTACAGATATGGATGACTTGATTCTTTTATATCAAAAGAAAAAACAAATTGCAATGTTTCTTTTTACACAGGATTGATTCAGAAAGTGAATGAGGCTTGTCACAGATATGAAATTTTTTGTAGTTTGTGTTTGAAAGTTCTCTACCTTTGGCTGTTTTCAGCATTCATGTAACACTGAAATCAATGAAACGTTCGGTCTCTGATGGCCTAACGCCTTTATCATGTCACTAAGTATCATCTTCCATTCAAAAGCAGAAAACAAACCCTAAAATACAAACACGCACTATTTTATGTATATTATTTAATTTTAATATTTACTGTACTGTAACTTTTGCTTTGTACATGACAGTTTTGTAATAAAGTTGAATACTAACCAGTAGTTAATTTATAAATCTGTCATTATATTATGATCTTCAGTAGTGCAATTTGTTTCTCTGATTACAAAGCCGCTTAGCTTGTTAATAAAGCAATTAATATTCCTAATTGTTTTTGTTGTCTGTTTTCATGATATCAAAATTTATTCTCTTCATCGTAAAGTCATTCTGTAAACTGAACATTACATTCATTCAAAAACTTCTTTTGCATGTTCTGCGCACGTTGTTCACTAAGCTGGTATCACACTAATTTTCAACGGACTTTTAGAGCTAGCTACTATTTGAAAGACGTTCTTCAATTATTTTCCTTCTCCAGAACTACACAAAGTACATAAAGATAGTAGCTATGTCTTCATATTCTTACATGCCAAATTGTATCCGATTATCATTGTACATTTTCTGATTCGGTCGATACCCAAGGGGCCTTTCACGAAAGGTCCTCTGAACAGAGGATCGTTTGAATTTAAGTCTAAGACTAGACTCTGAGAATGGTTGGGTTTCATTTACCAAATCACCCCTTGCCTATTGGGTCGTCACAAGGTGTACCGACTGAGTTGTGACAAGTTTAAATTCGTGTGTTGGTGCACAGACAGAAACTACAGTAGGTGTTTAGATTTTCTCAATTATCATAATGAAACACTGAAAGTCATTTTATAGAAAATGACAGCAATACATAGAGGGCGCTTCACAAAGGAAGCAGATTTAAAGGGGACTCGAAAAATGTTTACATGCTGGCATGTGTATATATGTTTACATCGGTCCGAGAACGGGTTGGTTGACTTTGTGTAATTATTGGGTTTTAGTAAGGTCGACATACGATATGGTAGCTTTAAATAAAACAGAAAGAGGGTTGGTTTGACGGTGGTGTGAGTTTTGAAAAGGCGCATAAGGGCGTACTGTGTAATTGTTCTCCTCTTTTTCGAGAAGCTTAAAAGTGTAGATACTTTGCATTCTGTACATCACTCAACAATGGAATTAGAAAGAATCATTATTAACGTCTTGTATTTTCTTCGATGGCCGTAATTCGCAACGATCTCCCACAAAATTACATACAAAAAGACATTCTATTCTATCTTAGGCCAAATAAAAAAAAGATGTGCGTTTCCGGTAACATGCCTCATAAAATAAGGGTAAGTTGGTCGAAGGAATATTTTTCCACTTTTTCTTGGCTTAGACCCATTAAATACGGAAGAATTTTGATACTTTACTAGGAATTTTTGAAAATAAGGAAAAAGTGTTTGGGGTTGGCGGTTCTTTCTAGGTTAGGTTGGCTTACCGGCAACACATGTGTGTTTTCTAAATTTGGCCTGATATCTTCGATATTGCTTTTTCTTTGTTTTCAAACGAGGTGAGATGAAATTTGCACTCATGCCTAGCTGTCGCACCGTTAATCGAACGTCAACGATATATTTAATTTTTTCTGATCGTCTTGATCTTTCAATTACATGACAATTACTTCACCGTGCAGTCACCTCTCCATGAGCCCACAGTGACTACGTCAAAAAGCAGAGAACGAAAGTATGATTGCGTTGCCATCACGAGATTGTCCAAGCTCCATTAACATAAAGTTTTGAAGTATTTTCAGTAACTTTTTTATTTTCATAACAAAAGCAATTTCTTGATCAAATCCCTTAACTGTGGTGAAAACAATTTCAAGTCGGGACTATAGAAATCGTCTTGCGACAACAATTGTGTATTCTTAGCAATACGTTATTCTGCTTGATTAACACTTGTTATTTCAATATTCTGAAGAAGATATATCTGCTATTTAGAAGAAAAATAATTCAAAGATATTAAAAAGCGTCATCTTTTATTCAAAGACGGTCATTATTGATTATAGTATGGATAGAATGTCAAGATTCAAGCACTAACAAGGTCTTGACCCAGCATTAGAGAGCATTCGTTTTTACAGGGAGGGGTCTGTGGAAATCAGGGGGTTGTCGGACTTTTACAAAACTGGGGTTTTTTTTGGGGGGGGGATCAAATTTTACAGTCAATGATTTGGGGTCAAATTTTACGAAGGTTTATATTGAGGTATGGCAAAAAACCCAACAGAATTGACCAAAAGTATACAAAACAGAATACGAACATGTCTTTATTCTGTCCGAACAGGTGATAACAAGAAGAAAAGAGCACTTTTGTTCACAAAAATAAAATTTTCAAGTTGACCAAGAGAAATAAGTGTCATGATATGTTCACGATATAAGTTTATAACACTTTGAGTACTGAGAAAAATAGCTCAATTTTCTTTTAAATATGGTGTTATATGAAGTGTTAAAGATTTTCTCTAGATTTATAAATCTATTATGATCACCGCATTTTCTCCTCCATTTTTTATTTCGTTCAAATATTAATACCATTTTACTCGTAAAAGAACTTGATGTCATAATTTTGCAAAATCAGCTGCTTGGCTGCCCCCGATACCCCTTTAGGCCAGAGATTTAAAAAAAATATTTGTTCATCTGATTTTTGGACCAAGGTTCAGGAGCGGTGAGTCATTTTTTTAATTCTTTTATTTTTTAGGCCAAAGGTAGCCGCGGTTTCTCGGACTTTTTCAGAAATATCTCAGACAAGATACACTGATACCGGTTATTGAATTCAACGCTATATTTCTCAACAATAGCATGGGGAATGCTGACGATCAAATTTATAGTCATGGTGTACTAACCTTGTCAAAACGGAGAAATTTCGGCCCAAAATTGATCCAGATAGTATGAAGCTCAGTGCAGACACGTCGGAAGTCTCATTCAGAATCACGAAACCCAGACGAAGTGTAGGGCGCCGCCAGCGAAGGTACTAAAGTATTTGCAATGCAGAAGTATGAATTTGCCGGAAAAAAATCCAAATCGGGCAAAGTAGAAGCGGCGATTCCCATGAACAATTTATTTTTCCTTTCTGGCCTTTCTATCTTATATCCTCTACCATAATAGCTCTACTCCACAGGCGGGGGATTCGTGGATGATATTGTTAAAAATGAGTGAAGACTCAATAATTTGATGGACATAAACATGTCTTTTGGAGTTTTCTACATATCTAATTAGTAACGAATGCTTTTTAACTATCTCAATGAAAAATCGTAAGAACTAATGTTCGGAAGCAAAACTTTATTTAAGTAGGTCAAGTAACGAGCCTACACTAATTTTAAAATCGTTGGTACACATCACAGAAGTTCACATAAATAACAAAGTTGGCTTTAATGGCAGGCTTCAATAGCAAAGCACGCACATTCATTGTTTATGTAAATACGTTTTAGACTGAGCTCTTTTATGTCGAGCTTGAAAGATACCAGCAGGTATTCTGAGAAACAACAAGTACCCAGGTTTTAAACTCAATCAATATGTTTACACAGCACTCGCGAAACTTTAAAAATATATTTCGTATCCACAATTTTATTTTTGATAATAGGATACAATACTAGGGAATTCTTATTGAATGAACAATCAATTTCGGGACAATTAACTAATGATAAGGAATAAACACTGCTTTCTTTCATGACGGTCTGTGAAGTAAAGTACGACACCAGTTTTTCACAATAAACCTGTAAAAGGAGATTGCCTCTTACAATGACTGAAACACGACACATGCCAGACGTGGTAAAACCTAGAAACAGTGTTCATTTTACACTATTATTTCTTTTGGCTATTTCATTGAGTGGAAGAGCTACTATACAGTCATTTTTATCCAGGGTTATTGTGGAAAATATGTAAAAACTACAAATCACATAAAAGAGAAAGGGAACTACATGGTTGCATTCCTTTTCATTTATTCTTACGAGCCATATTTGACCTAGTAGTATAATTTAGATGTACTTTCCCTTTTACAAATGAACAAAAAGCGTGACATCAAATTATATCAAATATTTAACGTCTTTAAGTCTTCGAAAACATCTCAGTTGAACAACAAACGTCGGAAAATTATCAGCGTAAAATATCCAAACTATAAATTATCATTTTAAGCGTTATCCTACGGTTATTCCAAGCACGATCTGTTCATTCGTTTTACAAAGTGAGACACGGATTAAAGAGTCAAGCAGTTTGTAAGATTCTCTGCCGATCTTTTGGGCCCGCTTGTAAGAAATGTCTGGTTCCAGCAGCCTACCTTCAAATAATCTAATTTCAAATTCTCAGGGTTTTTTTAGTCCCCACGGACACCGTCCGGGGGGACTTATAGGTTTGGTCATGTCCGTGCGTGCGTCCGTGCGTGCGTGCGTGCGTGCGTGCGTGCGTGTGTTTGTGCGTCCGTCCGTCCGTTCACACAGATATCTCAGAGATGCAAAAAGCGATTTCATTCAAACTTGGTACAAGGATTACTTCATATGTCATACAGATGCACGTCGATTTGTTTTGTGATACGATCCAATATGGCCGTCAGGCGGCCATTTTATTACAATTTTTTCATGTACAGAACCATAACTCAGACATGTTTCAACCAATTTTATTCAAAGTTGGTACAAGGACATTGACCAATGTCATAGATATGCACGTCAATTTTTTTGTGATACGATCCAATATGGCCGCCAGGCGGCCATTTTATTACGATTTTTTCATGTACAGAGCCATAACTCAGACATGTTTCAACCAATTTTAGTCAAAGTTGGTACAAGGACATTGACCAATGTCATAGATATGCACGTCAATTTTTTTTGTGATACGATCCAATATGGCCGCCAGGCGGCCATTTTATTACGATTTTTTCATGTACAGAGCCACAACTCAGACATGTTTCAACCGATTTTATTCAACGTTGGTACAAGGACATTGACCAATTTCATAGATATGCACGTCAATTTTTTTTGTGATACGATCCAATATGGCCGCTAGGCGGCCATTTTATTACAATTTTTTCATATGCAGAGGCATAACTCAGGCATATCTCAACCGATTTTATTCAAAGTTGATACAAGGACATTGACCAATGTCATAGATATGCACGTCAATTTGTTTTGTGATACGATCCAATATGGCTGCTGTGTGGCCATTTTGTTATGATTTTTTCATATACAGAGGCATAACTCAGGCATATCTCAACCGATTTTATTCAAAGTTGGTACAAGGACATTGACCTATGTCATACATATGTACGTCGATTTTTTATGTGATACGATCCAATATGGTCTCTAGGCAGCCATTTTATTACGATGTTTTCATGTACAGAGCCATAACTCAGACATATTTCCACCAGTATCATTCAAAGTTGACATTGACCTATTTCATACATATGCTCGTCAATTTGTTTCACGTCATGTAGCAGTAACATGTCAATTATTGAAGTTTCGTAAGTAGGCTGATATGTCAAGAAATATGTACTGCATCAAATTCATGAAACTTTATACAGATGTTAACCGATGTTAAGCTCACATTGCTTTAACATTGAAAAAGACATTTATCAGTGTCATTTTAATTAATTTGTAATTGCATAAGTAATGAACTTTCCTAATTAGGGTGATATAGCCAAATTAATACAATGTCAAATGTGATGAAACTTGATACAGATGTTGATCTCATAGTGTTGTAAATACTGCATCAAACTTTATGAAATATGGTACCAGTGATAATCTGTTAAGTGTTAGAATTGTATGCAAAAATGTTTTGCAACATCCTGTTGATTAATTCCTAGTTGACTCATTTATGAACTTTAGGATGGTGGCCTACATTGGTTTTATGTTTTCATCACCATGGAACTCATTCTTGGCCATTGAGCGCCATCTGTATCAAAGTATTTTTATCACAGACCTAACTAATGAAGAGGACTCTATCCTCTCTGAGGACATGTAATCAAAGTACCCATTATTAACAAGTGGGGACTGTGTCATCAACGATGACTTGTTATAATTGTACTGGGATATTGTACACACGATACAAAGAAGGCTAGAGGGCTAAATTTAATTTTTGATTAGTGCACTGTCAGGTTACTGTCATTGTACCGCTTGTATAGATGACTGAACTGCCTGAAAATCGCCAGGTAATATGCAAAATGGAGCCGTAAAATACATTCATTCTTGAACGGTTAGTATTTGGAAATCGAGTGACTTGCATAAAGCTCTTGGGGACAGATATTCGGACTCTCAAATTTTTACAATTCTTTTCTGATATACCACTCTAGGGGATCACTGTAAAGTTATTGCGGTTAGAACAATTTCACGGTCTTACTTTTTAGAACTTCGAAAATTTTATTTTTCCCATAGAGTTAACACAGGCATGGTGGCCATTTTGAATTGAAAATATCGGTGAATGTTAGGTAATTTATTTCTCTAGTACTAATTTTGGCAGGTGACCCCTGATTTTATTCTTGACTTGGAAAAAGAATGGTTGGAAGTTTAATGGAAGAAAGTTTGAGTAAAAGTTAATAAGTCGAGTCTTCCACTTTCTAGGCTCTAACTACAATTTGTCAAATTCGCGTTGCAATTGTTCAGCCTAAAGTTTAGCATAAATACTAGTTTGCATAGAATCCTTGCAGTCTGGTAGATTTTTACAAACATTTTAATAAAATTTAATATAATTCTCAGCAGATTTAATCACTCATCATGGACATAGGAATGTAAAACTACAGAGTTGAAAAAAATGAGCGACAAGACATATGATAGTAAACCTCAAATGAAAGAAACATTTAATTGAACATAATTCACAAATATGCATTAAATAATCTTTTCAGGACACATTTTTTTACGTTTTTTCTTTTCATTCTTTCTTCGACTTTGTGCAAATAAACAAATGTCTAAAATTACTATGGTAACAGCGATAAGAGACAAAATTGCTGTAAATAAGTAAATGGGTAAAAATCGATACAGCTGATGGTGCTTTTTCGAAATAACGCTATCCTTGTTCAGTTGAAGGGTTGAGAGGCTTTGTAAAGGCTGTGTTGTGTGTACAAAAGTCGATTTTGTTGTTGTTTCTTGATCCGTTCTCAGTTCGTAGACGGTGGATGATACCATTGTCCGTGAGGGTTGTGTTGTAGTTGTGTCAGATCTCAGCAGAGGGCCATCTGACGTTATAGCTGATACATCGGTGAGAGGCTGTCCACTTGTTATCAGAAAAAATGTTGTCGACGTCGAATCTGTCGTCAAATCTGTCGTCAAATCTGTTGTCGGATCTGTCGTCGGATCAGTTGCTTGAACTGTAGCCAGATTTGTCGACGGATCTGTCGTCAGAGCTGTTGTCACATCCGTAATCGGATCAGTTGTCGGATTTGTTGTCAGACCTGTCGTCGCATCAGTCGTTGTAATTGTTGTGGCAATTGTTGTCAGATATGTCGTCGGATTTGTCGTCGGATTTGTTGTAAGAATTGTTGGCGAATATGTCGTCAGATCTATCGTTGTACCAGTCATTGGAACTGTTGTCAGATCTGTCGTTGGATTTGTTGTGAGAATTATCAGATCTGTCGTTGCATCAGTCGTTGGAAGTGTTGTCAGATCTGTCGTCGGTTCTATCGTTGGAATTGTTGTCAGAATTGTTGTTAGATCTGTCGTAGGAACTGTCGTCGGATCTGTCGTTGGAATTGTCAGATCTGTCGTAGGATCAGTTGATGGAACTGTTGTCAGATCTGTCGTCGGATCTGTCGTCGGATCTGTTGTGAGAATTGTCAGACCTGTTGTCGGATCTGAAGTAGGAATTGTTGTCAGATCTGACGTCGGATCTATCGTTGGAATTGTTGTCAGATCTGTTGTCGCATCAGTCGTTGGAAATGTCAGAATTCTTGTTAGATGTGTCGTCATATCAGTCGTCGGGTTTGTCGTCTGATCTGATATCCACGTTGTTGCAACCAAATCGGTTGTTTGGTCCACTCCAGTAGTTGCTACGTCTAAATAGAAAATATATTATTTGAGTTATGCTTTTATTTATAAACAATCTTATTAAAACTACATGGAGGGATTTCGACATTTCTACCAATGTTTGTTTTTTACAGTCCTTGTTAGGTGTTATTGTTGGTATCAGATTGAGAGAGGTAACCAGCAGGAAAACTACAGTCGAGAAGTCACCATAAGCTGACAAATCAACGGTCGGACAGCATCTTTCCGATAAAAATATTTGAAACGGTATGGATCAATATTTTCGGACCGATTTATCGAAGTTAGTTTTATCGGTTATTCTTAAAGGTGGGGGACTCGATCCCCGGTATCAAGTATGTTCTAGTCTGTAAGAGGAATAATGAGCTGCCGTAGCCTTTTCTTCTCCAGTAGGTCAGTTTCCCTACAATACAATCTGGCACCTCACACAGGCCTTTAAAATGTGTTTATTCTGCAAAACAATTTTGCAGCATGCAATAAAATTTCTCACATCTCCGGATGTTATGTCAATAAAAATCAACAGCTGTACACCCCCAGTTCCCAAACACAATATTGTAAGAAATAAAATGTAGAAAATAAAATTTTATAAAAGTTGAAATGTTCAATGAGCTTGCACATACATACATACATACATACATACATACATACATACATACATACATACATACATACATACATACATACATACATACATACATACATACATACATACATACATACATACATACATACATACATACATACATACATACATACATACATACATACGTACATACGTACATACATACATACATACATACATACATACATACATACATCATACATACATACATACATACATACATACATACATACATACATACATACATACATACATACATACATACATACATACATACAGACAGACAGACAGACAGACAGACAGACAGACAGACAGACAGACAGATAGAGACAATTCGATGTGAGTCCTCGACAGAAAAACTAAAATGATGAAAATGTTGTTGCTGTTGTTGTTGTCGATGATGATGATGATGATGATGATGATGATGATGATGTTTTTGTTGTTGTAGTATGTTTTAATGGTGCTACTACTTTTATTATCAATGTTATTGTGTTGCCGCAATCACAACTCTAAAATATAGAACATACCTGGAAGCTTACAAATGAATGGCAACGCAAGTGTTGAACAATGAACTGCAACCCACTGGCATGCCAAAACTTGTGACATCGCCACACAGCGGTGTGTACTTGGTTGCCCCGGTGCCCAGTTCGTGTACCCGGTAGTGGAAAGAAGTCTGCTGTCCCTCCACTCGTAAGCCCCAGTGCCCAAACTGTCGTACAAACCAATCCAGATATTTTGACTCGGAGGTACAAGCCCGGCCAGAAATGTCTGATCTGCAGCTTTCTCTACGATGGGAAAGTCACCTGACGCCATCAAGCACATAATTCGGGCGTTAAAATATGTGCTAGCCGTCGGGAAAACCTGGTAGCAATGTTCTTCGTACGCTGTTTGACCGACAGGACAAGCTGAAACAAAAGATAATAAACCGACGGTGATGTTCTTAATTCTTGTCATCCGTAGTACATGTATGTCCAGTCGATAAGACTGTGAAGCTATGATTATCAAGCTGAAATCAATGTCGCCTGTATGCCAGATTTGATTCTCTACTAGTTTTCCCGACCATGGCCTGAAACATTTCAGACCAAACCTGAATTTTCTTAACTGTACCACATCAAACTGCGGTATGTTTTGTTTTTGGAATAAAAATAAAGAGAAATCGGTGTAGAGGACACAATGATAGACTAAATTTCGTTAAAAACTTTATGAACACTTTGAACAACAATATAAAAGAACAGTTTCCACGACCAATGAAAGATCTGTCACCGTCACATCTACCACTACCGACTTCCAGAATGCCACTGCCTGTACGTGGGATACATGCTACTCATTGTCTCAATCATTTACTTTACTGATAATTTTCTCGGTCAATTTCGCAGATGAGGACGGCGTTGGCATGTTCTGACCACACTTGTCCCTTTCACCGAAATAATTGTCAGAACAGAGATTTGTTTGTATTACATACCCTGTGACCGAAAGTGTTAAAGGGTAATGGAAGATACATATGACGTCAGGGAAAATATCTGCGACTGTCACGTCGAAAAAAAGGCGTTTTGTGAATCATCTAGATCAATGAGCCCGCGTAGATCGAGAAAATAATGGTACAGCATAGAAAATCCTACGGGACGACCATTTGCAAAGAAAGTCAACCTTAAGATTTTCAGATACATACATACATACATACATACATACATACATACATACATACATACATACATACATACATACATACATACATACATACATACATACATACATACTTTATGTTAAAGCAATTCATACAAATACGCCTCTCTTGATGTACTGATAGCATTCGAGTGTATTAAAGGATGAGCGGGTCTTTTTACGCTTAAAATTCACTAAATCCTAATTTGATAACGTTCCCACAAGATTACTAAGCTTATGTACCTACCTGTGCTAGAGAACACCAGAGACATAAACGTAGAGATAGCAAGACATTTACAAACCATTGGAAAGTCAAATACCGTAGAATAGACGTATATATTTCTATCCATTGTAGACTGGCAATCTGACTAATCCTATGGCATTGAAAATAGTGTTCATATTATTCAGATTCAAAATCGTGTAACCTTGAGCTATGATCATGTAACTATGACACCATGAGATTTATTGATCCCTTGAATCTTCAGGTACGGATAAGGATCAGTCCATTCGGTAAGGGGTGTAATATCTACTAAGGGTCGGCATAGTAAGACTAAATACATGGGTCATCAATCGTAACATTTGATAATACGATAATAAAGTTTGACTATTTTTCTCTCTTTGGCCTTTCTAACTTGTCAGATTATGTGCTTTATTTATCACATTTCATTTATATAGAATGACCGCGATTAGAATGATTTGTTATCAAATTTCATTGAAATCAGGCCACTTTCAAAGCAAAAGATGGGGGACACATGGCAGCGCTCATTAAATGCACATTTTAGTAATTTTTGTTAATTATATATTTTCTTTCCCCAGAAATTCGGAGAAGCTTCGTTGGTAGTCCTTCACCTGATTTGAACTTAAATCAGCTTCTCGGCATGAATCATGTTGATTTCTAAAATTAGGTTTGTAAACTTTTAATTGGTTTTAATTGCTGTATCGCAATATTCTACTACTGACAATACAACATCGATCGTCTCGAAAAAAATCTCTGACATTATTTCTAACATATAAAGCATACTCATTATCGACTTTTACGCCGGAAAAAACGAAGGCAAGCTCGTTTTCAATCATGAGGCGTAGATGTGGTTATTTGTCGTCAAGGCACGGTCCCTTTTGTGGAAGGACCGTGGTCAAGGTAACCTAAAATCCTTAAAACGTTTCAAAGAAGTGGTTTTGTTCTTGTGCAAAATGACCAGCCACTGAATGTAATTAGACTTCGTTCAAGTCGGTGAATTGTTAAAAGATAAAACCATTTGCAAATGTTTCTCTTGAGATTCATCTCATACAAACAAAACAGAAATTTGGCAGTCTAGGTAAGCTTTTCCTAGTTACCGGACGTCTCGTACCTTGAGTTTGTTTCTGCTTGCGATTTCGGGTGACACGTTCCAGTATCGCGTTCACCTCACTCATCGCGGTCACCCAACTCACACGTTTCATCTGAAAAGCAGAACACAAATCATTGCGTCTATTCCAATCACAGGCTTACAAATCACAGACTTGAACCAAGTCTATTACTTACTGTGCAATTTGTGCAAACCTTAAATGTGCCTCGAGCGATTGCTCACTTCGTTTACGTAGTTAAAGCTAACACGGGGTGTCAGATAAAACGTTGGGCAAGGAGAGAGGACGTATAAGCCTTTGTAGGACTTAAATCAAAAGCAGGAAAATCAATATAATGTGAATCATGGATAAACATTTACGAGAGAGAAAAACATACAAAATAAATCGTCTGAAAATATCTATTTTAAATTAGCTTTCATATCAGCTTTCATATATATCCTCTATATTTTCCACTGTTATTTTGATCAACATTGGAATTCTGAATTGACAACAAGCTTACATTGCTTAGCTTTACATTATGTTGTATATCAATGGACCCCCCACCCTAGTATAACACAGTCACCCGAGAATCGCCAGAATTATTTGGTAAGACGTGACATCAATCATGCACGTAGGTGACGTGTTCTGAATTCAAATTATACTGCAGCATAAAGTAGAAGCTCGCTGTCAAATTGTTAGTAAAGGGAAAGTATGATGAGTACAAAGTTACGCTGTATCGGGCAAGATATTTTGTATATTCTGGCAAGGCTATCCGAGCCGGTCCTACGGCTATAAATCTATCGTTAGAATCCTTTAAGTCTTAAAATTACGGCATAGAAAGCGAAGCTGAATCCCGTCTCATTGTCTATTATTACAGTGTTTTGAAATTTAAGAGTATATAATCATGCGTTTAATTGAAGTGCGTCTCTATACCAGACGTCGAACCTTTGATTTCATTATTGACCATATTAGAAATATAGGAGATCGTTCAGTAGGCTTTATCATTTTGATTTGCAGGTCACCTATTATGCGAATGAGAAATTCGCCAAACTTCTTGGTCGCTTTTCGTTTATTTCACTTTAAATCAGCTTCTTGACATAACCTTATATGCCCGAACTCAGGACTTTGATAAGTGACATATTGCCTAATTCGCAATCTTTAATCGCAGAACTGACGGCACATTATCGATTGCCGTCAAAATGAAATAAAAAAATATTCTTGCCGAGAATCCTGTATACAAAGTGCTCAAGATATCGATTTTACGACGGAAAAACGAAAGAGAATTCTTGTTCAACCATAAAGTAGAATGCATCATGACGAGCATTATGTTAACTTTTGTGATTGTTTGTCGTCAAGGCAACCACAAATACCGCCGACGTCCCAATTAAAAATTTGTCAATCACTCCAATTGAATATTACATTGAAAATGTTGACTATGAAAATATCTGCGTAGTCGTTAATCTGGTTGAAACGATGGTGGCGTCTCATAATGAGAGATCCTGTACTGCGCTGTGGCATCGTAATCAACACTCAGATTTGTCTTTCAATATTGGTACTTACATTTGTTTCGCCTATATATGGTTTCGCCCTGATCGCATTCGATTCGACACACTCATATTCTGATATTTGTTCCTAAATTTGAGTCACCTTTGATTCCGAAAAGAATCGTGAACAAAGTCAGCTACTCATTAAAAGCACATATCGTTCTTCAAGACTCATTGGTTCAGAGAGAAGTTACACCACATGGCTGTCCAATGTTATGACGCGCAGACCTGAAAATAATGGCATAATAATTGAAATTCGATGTCCTTTGCAAATATTCGTCAATGAAATATTTTAAGAGCACGGACTTTGTCGTTTCTCTTTCGTTTTCTTTCTTCAAATTTGTGCATATAGACAACAATTTAAAATTTAAAATTATCATCGTGACAGCGATAAAAGTCAAGATCACTGTAAATAAATATATGGGTAGAAACTGATATTGTAATAGCTGATAGTGTTTTTCTGTTCAATATTCAATGTTCAATATCTGACGTCATCGGTGATGCTGTGGCGTGGTATTGTCCTCTTGTTGTTTGAAAAACGTGGGTTGTCGTAACTGTGCTTGTCATGAAATCCATAGTCATATCGGTAGTTTTTACGATCCGAGGCCTACAATGTTGTACTTTTCAAATCAGCTCTTTGGTCTATCTATTCCATTGAAAATGTTACTTTCTTGACATTGTTATTTCCTGCTATTTGCTAATTTTTACATTTGTGTTGTCAAATTACGTTTTCTAACAAAGTAGGAAAGGCATTTTTGCCAAATTTTCTTATACATGCTAACAGTGAGAGTAAGGTTTTCAGTATATGTAGAGCAAATAATATGCGAAGTATTGTAAGAGTTCCCTATTGTCCTCAGTTGTCTAACATTTATTTATCATCAATCAATTTATTGTAGACGGGAATAAGAAAGCAAAATTTTCCTTTTTCCGGCCTATAGTCATTTGAACAGCTGAAAATCTTTGTGAATATAATTCATTCATCTTAAGCTTGTTGACATACAATATCGGTACTTATAACCAGTTTCAAAATAAGCAATTTTAGTATGGTATAAATGGGGAAACGACGGAACTATAAATTGACTGATGATATATAAATGTCAAATAACAATGTCAAGAAAATAACATTTTCAATGGAATAGATTCAGTTTTTCTTGGTAGAATGGAGTGCAACGTTCGACTCTATATAGTATAACTGCAATGCGACCTTCCTCCAAGGATGTATGTTTCTCACCCAAAACATTAATTAAGTTTATAGCTATGATCTCTCCCAGTAAATCTAAAGATTACAAAATCGTCAAATGACCTGAAAATCTTATGAATATACTTCAAACCATAAAAATTTGAGATAGATCTTGGAAAACATATGGACGTGTGTCTTCCAAAGGCAATTACTTGTATTTCAAAACCTAAAATTTGACAAACAAGGAGGTTAGGTACGTATAAGGCTTCAAAACGAAAATTCGAATTTTAGCCCTGATTACGAACGACGTCGCAGTCTTCGATAGTACCTTTTGGCACATCATCAACGGTTTGTAATGGAGATTGTTTCAACTCATCAAAGGAGACATCACAATCGTGCTAACGGGGAAGTAACTTCTTCACGTCGCTATATTTAACTTTTTTTAGCTTTTCCAACTCGGGGTGACACATATTTTAATTCCCGAATAAGCTTATCGTGTCTGATGGCATCCAGTGGATTTTCTATCATTGAGAGTTAATCGGATCAGGCGTTCCTAAATAAATTAATAGCCCCGAATCAGAGTAACTGGGTTGGTATTTACGATAGCAGTGGCAAAAGTATCTTTAGTGGGTCAAGGGCCGATTACAGCCACTGGATACACAAATTGGGCTGCAGGCCAACCTGGTATAGACCGTTGCGCGGTCATATCAAAAGGAGTAATTATCGCATGGACCACAGTAATTACCCGACGGATCCTGAGCCATTCATCGTAACCTTTCAGAAATTCAAGGTGTGTTCTTTGTTTGATAAAATAACGTACACAATCATCACCATATTCAAAATTAAACCATTATTCAAGAAAGCAAGAAGGACGATGACAACAATGACAACGTGCCTTGAGCTCATTTGAAATCTAAGAGGTAGTTAAAGGTATTGCAGTCTTGTTTTTTTGGAAATCGAAATTGAAAGTATCCCGATAGAGTAAGCGTACAGGGGTTTTGAATCATTTTCAATTTCAAATGCCATTTTACTTGAAGGCACTACAAATACTGCGATAGACCAAAGAGCTGATTTGAAAAGTACAACATTGTAGGCCTCGGATCGTAAAAACTACCGATATGACTATGGCTTTCATGACAAGCACAGTTACGACAACCCACGTTTTTCAAGCAACAAGAGGACAATACCACGCCACAGCATCACCGATGACGTCAGATATTGAACATTGAATATTGAACAGAAGAACACAATCAGCTATTACGATATCAGTTTCTACCCATATATTTATTTACAGTGATCTTGACTTTTATCGCTGTCACGATGATAATTTCTAAATTGTTGTCTATATGCACAAATTTGAAGAAAGAAAACGAAAGAGAAACGACAAAGTCCGTGCTCTTAAAATATTTCATTGACGAATATTTGCAAAGGACATCGACATTCAATAGCCTTGTTCACGGTTACAGGTTTGTTACTAAATATAGCTGTACGCGCGCGACATCGGACACGCAGCTTGAAATGCGGACAAATTTTATCAATGTTGCATGCGTGGCTGTTTTTGCAGCTTTACTCTGAGTCGTGAATATGTTTTTTAGTATTCACTGTTACACTAGCAGTCGCCCACTGAGATGTATTTTCGTCGTTCTTGCATGCGTAATTTTCAAAAGCGTAATCTAAAAATGCGGACAAATATTTATTTTTGCATATTAATGAGAGAACAGTGACGTAAACTGTGAACGGCCCTATTATTATAGAAATAACGGGCGACGCGCTGACCATTAACGTTTATTTGTGGGCAAGGGCGAGAGGAAAGCCAAATTAACGGGCGAGGCTTACCGAGCCCATTAATTTGGCTTTCCTCGAGCCCGCGCCCACAAATAAACGTTAATGGTCAGAGCGGAGTCTGTTATTTCCATTATATTATCAGCGAACCCAAGAAAACCGTCAAAATTTCCGAAAATTTCAGGAGCGAACGACAACTGGGCCCCAGAAACTGAGCATTACGCGACGCACTGTCACGCGCGCTGTAAAACATTGGCAAATCCGGAGATGTTTTCAGAAAAAAGTATCTCAACTTGACCTACAAGTGCTCCATTGTATTTTGTGATTGATTATCATTTACGTTTGAGATGTAAAGTTACGATACTTTCAGTTGTTAATCTTATTATTCATATTACATCAGCTGCGTCACATAGACCCGTACGTCAAGATGTTACTGAAAATCGCCTCTTGTCACATCTAGTCAAATTCCAGCAGTAATGAGGAATTCACAATGGTTACTCGCCGACGTAAAAGACGTCAGGCCGCTTCGTTGGGTACTGCCAAAACTGATGAGTCGTGTAATATCAAAGTGGTGAACGCAAAGTCATCTTTTAAGGTATTTGTTACAAGATTAGCACCCACAACAACAGTTCTTGACATTGAGCTATATGTGAAACGATCACTAAATCTGGTTGTGAAATGTGAGAAATTAAGGACAAAGTTTGACACGTACGCTTCATTTCTAATTGAATGCAATCGTGAATGTGCAGAGGCTGTTCTGAACCCCGCTTCATGGCCTGTGGGCACACTTATTCGCAAATATTATTAACTCATGGTTGATTCGCTACGCATTATCTCATACAACTGCCGTGGCCTTAAGTCTTCTCTCCATACAATTACGGATATTTGTAAAAACAGTGACATTTGCCTTATTCAAGAACACTGGCTGACGAAAAGTGAGCTTAATCTATTATCTCACATTAGTGATGATTTCTATGCCATCGGAGAAACTGCCATGGATGAAGAAGCCGGTTTGCGTCTTGGACGTCCGTACGGTGGAGTTGCTATACTATGGCGTAAGACTCTTACTTCTGTTAACATAAAAAATCTTAGTGACAGTCGCATGATTGGTATCGAAATTGCTCATTCAGAGGGTATGCTTTCAATTTTTAATGTGTATATGCCTACAGCTTGCAGTGATAATTATCATTTATTTGTGGAATATCTTGCAAAAATTCAAAGTTGTATCGATGAATCGCCTTCCAATAGTGTGCTAGTTATTGGTGATTGGAATGCTGACATCCACTCAGAATTTGGCAATGAACTTGAATCTTTTTGTGATTCTAACGATCTATATATGTTCAGATATCAAGTTATTAGGTATAAATAAGTCCAACTTTACATTTTATAGTGAGGCGCATCATACAACGTCTTGGCTGGATCATTGTATTTCTACTCCAAATGCTCATAATTGTATTCAAGATATTAAAATTCTTCATAACTATTTGGGTTTTGACCATTTTCCAATTTGTGTGAACTGTAATCTTGACTGTCTTCAAAAGTACGACTCAACTCCCGTCATTAACACTAGTTGTTCACACATTAACTGGTGCAAGGTGAATCATATTTCAATGCATCGTTATCTCAACAGTTCATGTAATAACCTTAGAGAAATTAACATTGGTAAAGAAGCTTTCATTTGTAGAAATTCTAACTGTAATAACCCTTCTCATTTGCAATCAATTTCAAAACTGTATGATGACATTGTTGAAGCTTTGAAGGATGCTGGTTTGCAAAGCATTCCTTCTAATATCCAGTGTAATAATGGGGCTAAATCAATTCCAGGTTGGAATCAACATGTTAAAGATTATCATGCCATTGCTCGTGATGCTTTCCTGTTGTGGCGGGACTCTGGCAGTCCCAGACAAGGTCCGATTTTTGATCTCATGAGGACATCACGAGCTAAGTTTAAGTATGTTTTTAAGATCTGTAAAAAGAGTGAGTCTCAAATGAGAGCAAACGCCTTAGCGGACAACCTCTGTAACAATAATAACAAGGAGTTTTGGAAGCGTGTTAATAGTAAAAAGAAGTCACCTCTATCATCAACCATTGATGGCTGTAATGGGCAACATGACATTGTAAATTTGTGGCGTGACCATTTTGCAAGTCTGCTTTCCTCTGTCACCAACAACAGTAATGAGTGTTTTGTGAAAGATACTATATCGATTGTCTCATTCGATGAGAATATGATTGTCACTCCAACTGCCATTAGAAATTCCATTGCAAAATTGGCCAGTGGTAAATCTGCTGGTTCAGATGGCATTACAGCTGAGCATTTAAAGTTTGCGCATGCATGCACGCCTGCATGTTCTTCTCTCAGTGATGTTTACTGCAGCGCATATTCATGGTTACTTGCCATCTCGCATGATGGACACCACCTTGGTTCCACTTGTAAAGAATAAAAATGTTGATGTTACTAATTCTGGGAATTATCGCCCTATTGCTATTGCCACTGCCATTTCTAAGATGTATGAATTATTCATTCTTGATAAGTGTGATAGTCTACTCTACACAAGTGATCATCAATTTGGTTTTAAAGAAAGTCACTCAACTGATATGTGTGTTTTTTTAGTAAAAGAAATAATTGATTTTTATAAGCGTCATAATACCCCTGTTTTCCTTTGTTTTCTTGATGCGACAAAAACCTTCGATAAAGTGAACCATTGGACACTATTTCGCAAATTGATTGATTGAGGTATTCCGAATTTTATAGTTCGTATGTTGGTTTATTGGTATAGGCATCAAGACTTTGCTGTAAGATGGGGTTCAGTTTTATCTAAACAGTTTAAAACATGTAATGGTGTGAGACAGGGAGGTATACTTTCTCCGCGTCTTTTTTCAGTTTATGTTGATAAACTTAGTCAATTACTTGTAAATAAAAATATCGGCTGCTTCCTCGGTGGAAAGTGCATGAATCACCTGTTATATGCTGATGACATAGTACTGATTTGTCCAAGTGTAAAGGGTATCAATAACCTCTTGAATATTTGTACTCAATATGCTCATGACCATGATATTGTCTTTAATGCTTTGAAATCTAAGTGTCTTGCCATTTTGCCTAATATGCTAAATATTTGTAAGATTCCGCATACTTGTATGACAAAGAGCTTTCTTTTGTAGATAAGCATTCTTATCTTGGTGTCATTTTCAACTGCAACGGCGATGATAATGATGATATTAAGCGTCAAATGAGGTTGTTTTATGCCAGAGCAAACATGTTAATCCGTGAGTTTTGGAACTGTTCGTACTCTGTCAAAACGAGACTTTTTATAACATATTGTACTTCTATGTATTGCTCACATCTTTGGAGTAAGTTCACAAATCAGTGTATCAATAATGTTCGCGTTGCTTATAACAACGGTTTTAGAATCTTGTTCGGTATTGACAGAAGATTAAATATCTCGAACACTTTTGTCCAGAGCAACATTTTGACTTTTGAAAGTAAACAGCGCACTTTACGCTCGAAATTTTATATGAGGTTGATGAATAGTGACAATTCTCTTATTAGTGCTGCTATCAATACATATATTATGTGTGGTAGCCTGTTCTGGAAAAGACTGTTTTCTGACTGCTTTTAAAGTTTTCTCTGTCTGATAGTTTTAATTTCCATCATGAATTAGTTTGTTGTTTTTTTTATAGTTTGTGTCCCCCCTTTTTTTCTGTACATTTTTGGTGTATGAGCTGGCTCTCGAAATAAATAAATAAATAAAAAATAAAAATATTCACGGGCATGTAAACAAACCATTACTGTGTATTTGTGGTCAGTCACGTGGTTCAGCTCGACCAATCGAAATGCGACGGGCAGCGCATGGTAATATAATATGCCATTATTTTCAGGTCTCCACGTCGTAACATTGGACAGCCATGTCGTGTTACATCTTGCTGAACCAGTGAGTCTTGAATAAAGATATATGCTTTTAATGAGTAGCTGACTTTGTTCACGATTCTTTTCGGAATCAAGGGTGACTCAAATAATGAACGTACACCTTTGGATATCGACAAAATGGAGTTTTCTGAGGGGTCATCAAGCAACTACTTTCCCTAAACCTCACACCAATGATTCTAATATTGTAAAACGTTATCAGTGTCCAGAAACCCTAGCTATTGGCGCGGAACATAGCATTTTCAATATCCTTCATGTACATATGCAGCACACAGAATACAGTCGTGTAGGCCAATATCACCGATAATTGTGACTTATATCTTTAATGAAAAACACACAGAATTATTTTTGAAATCTAAGACCAATGAAAGTACGTGCCATCTTTCAAAGACACTTTCGTTGCCTTTATTTACTTGTATGTATTTCTATCATGAAAACGATTGTAAAATAATTCAGAGACGCGTATCAGGTCCAAATAAGGACACAATCATCCGTAGGATCCGGTCACGTGGAAGCATTCAAGTCGAGACCATAACATGTGTAAGTTGTTATATTGAAGCAAGTAGAGGAAATGAAAGTCGTTAATAAAATATTGCCATTTCCAATGGACTTCAGTAAACTAAAATTTGCACATTGATAACTGCTTATCGGATTGATCATTTGATTGCTGATCAAACTACCAACATTACGGAGACTGTGATGTTGTTGGAAGGAAAGGAGAGGTCCTTGCAATCTATTAATCTCTTTGTAATGATATAGCATCTAGGATATCCGTTGTAAACAGTCAATGTTGTCGTTCTCAATTTAGTATGGTAACGATCAATATATTCACTTTAAACCCCAAAGGACCCGGGCCGATAATCCGTAGCACATATAAAAAGGAACCGTATTTATCACGCTATTGTTCTTGTATTGGTCTAGATTTTATTCATATGTCAAAAACATTTTCAACCCCAACATTATTCGTGTGATTAATATGAAATGTCATTATATGTAATGCTATATGCGAATATCCAAATACTTGTTTTGAATTTTACAAATTACAAAGCCGATGATAAATATTCTTTTCTTCTTCTCACATTTCCTGGTTTCTTTTTACGAGGCTTATTTTGTGTGCATAGCAAGATAATGTCCAGTACAACCACCACCACCGTAACTGTAACAAGAATTGTCGTCATCATAGAAAATGGTAAATTTCGCCTAATCGAATCACTACATTTTTCTTTTGTCTCTTCAATTTGATCAGGGGAGACTGCAGTGGTCGGCTGTGTGATAATTGCTAATAGCCATGCCATGGGGGCGCTTGCGGATGGCTGTGTTGAGATTTCTTTGGATGGAGTTGTGGCTGATTTTGTCGAGATCGATGAGGGCGCTGTTGTCGGAGGCTGTGGCAAGATAGCTGTGGAGGGTGATGATGAAACTGTGATAGTTGTTGCAGGCGGTGTCGATATAACTGATGATATCGCTGTGGTGTTTATAGTTGGCTGTGTCAAGATTGCTGAGGGTATTGTCGAGGTTATTTCACGCAGTGTCGAGATTGCTGAGGGTACTGTACTGCTTGTTGTGATTGGCTCTGTCGAGATTGCTGCAGGTGGGGTTGTGGCTGGCGTTGTTTTCGCAGGCTGTGTCAGGACAGGATCATCTGTAGAGGTTGGTGAGAACACTGTCATGGTTGTTGTTGCCGACTGTGTCGAGATTGCTGAGGACGCTGTTGTGGTTGTTGATTGTGGCAGTGTCGAGATTATTGCAGGTGCTGTTGTTGTACTCTTTGATTGTGACGAGATCGTGGCGGACGTCGTCGCTGGCTGTGTAAAGACAGGATCAGCTCTCGAGATTGCTGAGGACACTGTCGTAGTTGTTGTTGAGGGCTGTGTTGAGGTTGTTGAGGGCGCTGTTGCACTAGTGGGTCCGGTGGTTGAGACCGTTAACAGTGTGTTTGTGGTTACTTCCACAGCAGTCATAAGTTGTGATGACGTCGTTGAATGTGGGGTTGTTGCAGGACCTATTGAAGGAATGACGGACAAATTTTCAGTTAAATCAACTTTCCGAACTAAGCATTGACGTGATGATACGATAGTTGAAAAAAAAATTCATGACACAAAAAATAAACAAATTTAAGGGCTTACTCGATGACTGTGTGCTTATAAAGCTGTGATAATGTTGACGATTTTAATCGTACAATAAATGCCACAATACCTTCATTTGACAAGAAGTAATGGCACTATACAGAACCTATATTTTGTGTTATATATCAAACGGTACTAATTTGACTCCTTATGTTGGGGACCGGTCAGTTTCTTCGGCGGGGGGTGGGGGTGGGGTGGGGGTGGATTCATGGGAATCACCCTGTTTTTGACTAAGGGGGTCATCATGTTCTTGAAATGCTCAAAGGGGGGCGGGGTTCAAGGGCTCATAATTGTCTAAAATACGTCGTACCAGCCACGAATTTCATCATCCAGTTCCATTTGTTTTATTATGTAGGCCTAATTTTGATATGGTATATTTCATCTCATCCTTGTAAAGTTTGTTATTCTTTTAATTCTTTGTTTTGCATATATATTACTTTTTGTTTAACCGTTTATCCTTTGTCTTCTTTGTCTTGAGGGGGTCATTCTGTTTTCGAAAGTTGGAATAGGGGGTCAGCCACATTTTGACGTGAGCAAAAAAGGCAAAAAATAATCCACCCGTCCCCCGGCCGAAGAAACTGACCAGTCCCTTATAACTTGTGTTTTAGTTATTCACATCTTACCCCATTTTACATGTTAGGGATATCACTCTGGGTTCGACCATATATATTTAGGCTTAGAGCGTTCTGTAACTGTGTCCTACTCAAAGTTTACGACTAAAATGAGGCAAGCATGACTCGAGCGTCGATGTGCCTTCCTCTGCCCACATGCTTTCAACCAAATAGAAATCGTCTCCAAAATTTCTAAATAATCAGGTGCCCAACACTCTATCACACTATTGAAATGACATTGAATAAGGGACATTTTTAAGTTTATTCTATTCAATCATGGCTTCCTCCAAATATTCTTTCAATAAGGTCATTGCAACAAAAAGCAGCCCACGCTGCTCTGAACTTCAAGGTAGTATGTGCCTGGAAAGTGAAAGACTGAAAGTTTTACTGAAACTATCCTGGGAAACTTCCCGCCATCCTCTTCCAAAATCACTAATAAACCAGGAGCAACGGTGCAAACCTGGTTACTCTGGAAACAAATTACCTTGAATTTATCGATATTTGACATTCAAACATGTATTTTCTAGGTCTCCCTTTCCACCCAACCGCTATATCCCCTCCAAAGATGTTTCTGAGCGCAGCCTAAATCAGACAGAGTGGTGGTGATTGTATAGAGTTAGAATGGTAACTGGAGGAGACTGGACTTGTGGAGGGGGGGGGGTTCAAGAGCGGGTCAAGGGCGAGTCAATTGTCTGATTACAGTCGAAGAAAAACGTTTTCGAATTATCAAAGATTAACTGCATCGAATGTCTGTCTTTAATAACAATAACATTGCGAGCTAGCAACAGCTTTGATCAAATGTCTGTACTGAATTATGGCGAAGCCAATGCACCAAACATTGAAACAATGCCCGTATTAAGCCAAAGTGGCGTAATACAAAGCGAGAAACCATAGTTTTACTTTTAATAGTTTATAAAAAGTAGCACAAATGCCAATACAAAATATCGGCAACCTGGTCATTAAAATTTCTGAATATTGTAGAGTCTTTTCAAATTTAACTTCAGGGATATTTGCATTCATAATAACTCAGAGTCTATTAAACATTAACACGACATAGTATCAGAAAGAGAGAAAATGGTTACCTAGAGACAATCGATAATCGCGTGTTAAGATTTCATAAAACTGAGTAGAAATAGCAAGTCAAACTTCATTGTAGAACTAAATTGAAAGCAACCATGGCAACCTAGGAAGTCATGGTGCGTCTGTAACGTAAAAACATACTGCAGAGACGAGTCGGCACAATACATTATGTGAATAGCTGGATTCCGGCATACAATGCGTATTTCAAACAGGACAATAGCTTAAAAAACTTTACTGCAACCAATGTTACCATGACTTTGATTGAAGGAAAGCACCCATTACGTTTGTCGATTGGCGGAATAATGCCATGTTTTTCTCAACGTCAGCTTGTTATATTTCGCTTCCCCTTCTTGGCGGATTTTATCTGCACTTTGACACAATTTCTCACAATATAAATAGTACCTTAGGTATAGAAGTGAAATCAATTTTTTAAATGAAAGTGGATCTGAACTTACCTAAAATACAAATAAAATTAACACAATACAGCCACAAATCATATTCACTGAAGCAACAGCACTTTCTTTGACTAATACCTTTAAAACGATCACGTGATTTATGTACACAACTGATCGAGTGATGTATTCACACGCAGAAAAACGAAAGTAAAGACAGTTTACCTGGATATCTACAAATACGGTCAGCTTTTACGGAGCACGATACTGTGTCCCATTTATACCCAGCACTCCTTTTCAAAATTACACACGGATGATAGGGACCTGGTGTCCAATCTGTGAATCCTGAAGAAGTCAAGGACGTTCCATCGACCCACCTGTACACTCCATCGCCGGCTAAATCGTCGAGTCCGAGCCAATAATCCTTCGTTAGGTCCACTATACTAATCAGAAAGTCCTTGTCGGCTTGTGTTTTAATTATCGGCAGATCACCTCCATCAGCTAGACACGCAGTTCTGGCCTCTCCGTGTTTGTCTCGCACGTTTGTGAATACCTCGTACAGCTCATTCTGATACAGATATTGTTCTGTGTGAAAGAGAGAAGGAAAGAAGAGAAAGCAAACCTTTTCTTAGTACATCTACCTTTGGCGAGAACAAACAAAGCAGAATAAAAGCCAGACAAAAACGGAAGCTTCAACTTTTCTCTGAACCCTTTAACGATAACCAATATTGTCAAAATTTCATTGTAAATTCGGGAAGTGGGTCTTGTAGTTGTGGATATTGTCCTTATACTTTTGAAATGCTGTCACGTTTAAACCTTGCAAGCTAATGTGTTTGCGGCTGTCTTTTAAGCTTATTGATTTTTGAACCTCCAGGCGACGTACTCTCCGGGTGTCTTTCTTCGAAGTTAATCACTCGCGACATCAATACATTAATCCTTAATCCAAAGTGACGCCTTGAACCATGTCTTAGACTTTCGCCAGGAAGACATTTCAAATTTAAAAGTAACACGTGAATATGTGATACATATGCATTAATATTTATCTTCTGTCCAGAAAGCTCTTTCCACTCAGTTTCACTTAATTGACAACGAAACCAAAAAACAATCCAGCTATGCAGAAATGTTCCTTTATATTTCGGTAATAACATCAAAACTTGTTGACTTGGAAAAAACAACATCTGCACAGCTTAATTTTGATATTCATGCCATGAAAATTACATATGAACGTTTAACTCTACGTATTTGATTGATGTCATATTTACAGATAATAGGTTTGTATATTTCTAATCGTTGTGATCACAAACTTTTTATTGATGCCTCAAAATAATTCAAGAAAGAAGCCTAGGCGAATTTCTACGATTTGTTGTTATTTTGTATGCAGTCACCTTCTAATTTAATTCATCGTAAATCTTTCATTTTAGGAGGGTCTATGTCATTCTTGGATATGCAGTATGATTTCTACGAAAGCTACTGCCAATAATTGTGATGGTCATACTTTAAAGAGATACAAAACACAGAAAAATTAGTCTCTACCAGAAAACCAGCTCAGAAATGATAATGATACTCAAACAAAGGCAACATTTTCCTTTCGGTAAGTGTTACTTACGTTGTAGAGTCATGACGTAGAGATAGCAAAGTATGGTGAAAACTTGACATGTTCTAATCAGCAAAGAACCAGTCATCTCTGCTGCCAAAGAAACCACAGTCAACTTGCAATTGTCTTACAATGTTACAGTGTGCGCACACATACCTTATCGTAATATTTTAACCGCAAATGATGTCATTAGGTTTGCTGGTCTGCGCAGAATCCGCACATTCTACATGCCAGGTGTTTGTGTTAATCACTAATATTTAAGTCGGACTGTTTCATTTTTTCTGATAAACACGCACGACAAAAAGTTTTTAAAATAGTTTCTCCTCGCTGTCAACTTTCTTATTGACGAATGATACTGACATCAAAATGCGGCTGACACCCACGTACAACGGATACTGTCTCCTGTCATTTATCGCATTTTCAATGTATAGTATGCTGATATAGGTCATTGTCACACCGGGTCACTTTTAACGTACTTGGAGTCACCACATAATTGTACAATCAGTTAGTCTTGGTAACGTAAATATGACGGATATATTTGAACAGATACCCAAGAGTGTATAGATTGATTAAGCAACAAGAATTTGAATTCCAATAATACTAGAGTAGCAATTGATGCTATGGTGTGTAATGTGGCCGTAGTTTGCTATAGAGCTTACCGTAATACTTCGGTCAGATCAACAAAGTTTCCCATGAATTCAACTCGTCCAACTAGGTCATCATCCGCTTCCAAAGTGAAGTGCTTTCAGCTACCCCTAAGAACCCGCCAATTGAATTAGCAGTTCCTGAGAAGAAGATGAATGTTGAAAGAACACAGAGGATGGAGGACTGAGGACATCCACTTACGGGTATCTGAATAAAGCTCTGCGTCATTGACAGCAGAGCTAAAAATCTCACTTATGAAGCAGTCTGTAAGAAGTGTTGTGCTTTAGGAGCAAAAGTAGTGTGACTTGTAGTAAAAAAGGAAATCACTGTATAGCATTTAACTGATTCTCACTGCATGAAAGAGTAAACACACATGCAAAGAAAAGATATGTAAAGGCATTTTTCCATCAAAAGCCATAATTATAAGCAATACTCAACACCGTCAAACTCTAAGATATGAACTTCTTCACCAATAATGCAACTGACATTATTTAACTGGACATCCCCTGAAAAAGAACTCATAAAAGATGATACAGTTCACATTGGTCAATAGGTGCTTTAATTGAAATATATATTGTGATAAAAAGAAATGTGTTTGAATGAAATCCTATTTGAGATTCACAATGTTTGTGCTTGCAATTCAGTAAGAAGACTCAAAATCACCAACAAAGTATTGCTGTTTTTCTGTATTTCCCTTTGCATGATAAAAACTTCAGGCCATCATATTGACATTTCAGATCTTGTCACATTTGAAGAAAATTACTGGACATATGCGGGTCATGATACACTTTCCTCAGTTCACACATGCCAGAGTAATAGCTCAAGATATGAAAACAATAATAGCTGGCAAATTTTGATAATAAGTGACATTGCATATGCTCAAGTATATTGTCCTTGTGTCTAGGGATTAAAAAGCTATTTAAATTTGTCAGAATTACATCATCCTATCAATTTTACTCCTTTGTATGTATCATTTATATAAAGATGCAATCCCCATTGGGGTTGGACTGATCATACAAGTGTGATAATATGATTTGCATTGCCTAGGTGTAGCTTATAGTGATAGTGACATTGTGTCTCCTGTAAATGTTTCCAGTCCCGGGTTTCCAGTCCCTGTTGTACAAAACTTTTCCCCGCACTTGGCATTTTTCAGCTTCAGACTTTGTTACTGTTACTGCTCTGTAACATATGAAGTGCGTCAATGGCTTCTTCCTCAGCCTCAGTCGGTGGTACTTTTCATCCATGAATGTAGCATGCTTCCTTCCTATGGAAAGGTAAGAAATGAGAAATTTAACTATTTAAAAATTAGAGACATGAGGACACTGAACTTTGATTATATTTGAAACTCTTTAGTACATCTTCAGGATGTCACTTGCTTTAATATGGATTCATACTGCCAGGCATCAAAATTAGTTTTGTTCAATGATAGCCTACACTTGAGTATTAGCCCCTCGCATATGCATTGTCTAATATTCTACCCCGTAATAATCCCTTCCAAAAACCTCCCAAAAGGTAAAATCCATGGCATGACTCTTACAGAGGAACAAGTTTTTAATATACCTTTCAAAGAAAACAATCACACAGACATACTTTGTCAAAGTGAAGCAGTCTGGGGTACTGTCTCAGATTTTTAAGCAGGGGGGAGGGGATTGAAAGAAGGGAAATCACTTGCTGAACTGTCATAGTTTCTATGGAATTTAACTTGAGTACAGTATAGCAAACAAGCTACACTCAGCATCTACGACATCCTAACGGCTGCGATGCGAATAAGAAATTTAAATTCCTTGTCCGCACCGCTGCGGTGGGAATAACGTCTTTCATTGAGAAAAGTCGTCGGTTGAAATTCGAAAAGCCGAAAAAATTCGTCCAAGTTGGGTTAGGGCTACACGACCACCACCCGTAACTTTCACTTGCCTCTTATTAATATCTGGACAAAGGGGCGATACGCAATTTCAGGCATTGACCTGGTGACGTTAGCTTACTTCAAGACCCAAAGAGTGATTTTACGTTTGGCATGTCATAGACACAGTACATGTAGTGGAAAGCGCTACGGTGGTGCCTGTGGTTTCCACTTGCAGCGAATCAGAGAAAACATTCATCGAGCGCCCTCTTGCGAAATAGCTTAGAAAACCCGGAAGCGGACACATTCATCATGATGATCAGATAAACGGCGCGTAGTGTTGATCTGTTCCTGGACTCCCAGCAGCTTGCAGATCTGAAGGTTTACAGCGAGAACGTGTCTGAGTGCTACTGTGGGTTTGACATCTTTTCTCGGTTGTGTGTCATCTTAATCATGTGAGTATACGATTCTGTCCAGTCAGACATAACAAGTTCAATGCACGACTCGACTTCATGTCCCATGTGTAGTGTACTGTGTGTTGTATTGTTGTGTTGAATGAGAACTTTCAAGTTTCAGTGCAGCAGTGCAAGCAAACATCATCGGACATGTTTACACAGAGTGACGTACTAGAAATATTCTTGTGTGTGTATGATCATATCGGAATGCATTCATATTCTTCAAATTTATTGATATACACAGGTTTTATACTTACTGTTAGTAGCGAAGAGGAGAGGCAGAAAAGCGCGGGGGGGGGGGGGGGCTGGTTTGGAGGGTACGGGTCCGGTAGCTTCCTCGATCATTCGCACTGTGGGACAGTGCCATGGAGGGCGGTCGTTAGCATTGCTAAGAGGGTTTATACCACTGTGCTGGTGGGCTTTATATCCCGACCGCTACCCCCATCGATGTTAGGGGCGCCCCTGCAGACGATGCTGAAGTTGTTTTCGTATTCGTTTTCGTTTTCGTATTCGTATTCGTATTGGAGTCACTGACAGAAAATGTTATTTTTAGTCCAGGTTTCAGGTATGAAACGTGCAATATACGATATTTACTGAGGTTTAAATATTGTGATAATTTGATTCGTAATTTCATCTGCCAAATTTGATTAAATTTACATAAATTTGCATTCGTAGATTTTAAAGAATTTTGTTCACCTCATTTTATTTGAAAAAAAATACTTAAAATCGGTTGGCATCTGGTAAGGCAGCATCTTCGCTTGCCAATGTCTCTTGACCGGACAGCTGGATGCACCCAGAAATCCTCTGAAATCAGGTGGTCAGTGCCAAGTAATGGGACTCGTGAGAGCGGATGCAAAGGAGCTGCCCCGGACTGTACCATTATTTTGTGGGGAGGGCAGATTTTTGTGAGGCGCTGCAAAACGGGTGACTGTTGAAAGCTATGATGAAATTAACGGGGGACTTGTCCAGGACAACCATCTAAATAAAAAAATGTGACAATTGTTAAATCTGTTCATCCTTTTGGACTCACTTTAGAATAATCATATCTATTAACAATTTGTATTTTAAGTATTTTAGTTGATTTTGATATGGCTCTACGTAGACCTGAAATAAATTATAATAACAATACAATACAATACAATACTTTACAAAACTCTATGGCTCAACAACACACTCAGGGAGTGCGGTATACGCGGTAAGGCAAAAATTACAAAATTGCAAGTTATGACAAAGTTGTACGTGCTGCTACAGGGGAGAAAGTAACAGAAATCAATCACATAGGTAGTTTATCTTTCAGAATAAAGATGTGAGCTATAATAACATAAAACTGGACCGACCGATAATTCATGTATTACATTCAATCAGGGCTCAAAGTAGCGACCATTTTCAGTCGCATAGGCGACCAAATTTTATGAGATTGCGACTGAATTTTTTTCAAGACATTTCTCCATACCGTATACGTGATCAAATACAACATGTATTCACTCAGTGTTCACGGAGCATTCACATTGTCCCGAAAGGCCGCGACCCCAAAATACGCATTGAATAAGCATAGCCGTTGAGCGGAGTTACTCAAAGGTTTGAGCGCATTCTCTCCACTGCACAGGGCTGCCAATGTGTCTGCTGATGTTATCTTGAATGATCTGTCAAAATATCCCATGAATTTAATGATAAATTTTACTACAATCCAATCAAGTATCAGAAGCAGTTTTAGTGCTGTCACATCATTTCAATTGAACCAATCATAATCCCAGCATAAAATGTCATCAAAATATAGCTGACAAGGGAAAACAAGCAACCAGTAACTGCAACATGTTTCATGCGTTCACGTGCGTAATGAATATTTGCGTAAGTGGCATGTGACCGGCTAGACCATTTCCGGAAATCGTCCTTTGGAAAGCAGATCAAAGCATCGATTTCATCAAGCTTGGACTCAGCTGGATTAGCCTGTTTCATAAAGGTTTTCGTTTTCAGCTAGATCTAAATAGCAAGCAACTTTGTTGAAATATCATGGCAAATCTGCCGGGTAGCGACTGCAATTATGTAGAACCATGGTAGAACAGACCATGGATGTACAAAAATAGAACAGACGTATCTTAGCGTTCGACCCCGGCGATCGAGAAACACTGGGATTTAATGCGCATATAAGTTTGAGTTTTGTTCTCTTGCCTATAAAATATCTATCGAAAGTTGATAGTTGCTGCATTTCTATTCAGAGTTTTTTGTTGAAAAAATAGCTATCTACGGCTAGCGGCTTAATTGGTCCCCCAAAATAGTACTGCTGAAAGTTTTTGGAGTGACCTGCGGAACGGAGTTGTAGAGCGGGGCAAACTGCGTAACACTAAAACTGGATCGCACAGTAACAAATGACGGAAACCGATCGAGCCAGTTGCGACAGCTACTAGACTAGCTGAAGTCTATTTATCATAGAATACAGGTATTTCTCGATATTTCGCGATACAAATTAATTTCCATGCATTCTGGTGTATCTTATCATAACGCAAGTTGATCAACATGTTCTGGCAATGACAGTTGACGCAAACGCAAGGAAAGAAAAAGAGATGGGCCGTACTCAAATAAAGACTCTGACAACAGCTCACACATTAATTTAATCTTTATTAGGGAAACAAATGTACCGATCGGGACATAGGCCTATGATACCATTTTATTCATCTCGTTTTCTTTTATGACGCTTTCCCACCATATGAGATGATATTTTCTTTGCGACAGCAGTCTAAATATAGCATGTCATATATATAATTTTTAAGGTTTTCTTGACACTGCAAAAGCCTCTAACGTTTTCAAGGTCCAAGGTTTGCCCCTAAAATTTCGACTTAGGGGCATGCGATAACGTTGAGCCCTGCATTCACTATCGTTATGACGATCACTTTCTCAGAGATATCAGTTTAAAACAAGAAAATTACCTTTTAAGTTTACAACTCGTCAAATTGGGCGGGTCAGCTAAATTTCCATTATCGATACTAATGATGTCAACAGAATGTTGAAGTTGGTTGTTGTGATAGAAGTTAATACGAAAACGAATACGAATACGAAATGATGTTTGTTAAAAAATCTTTCCTCCAAAGACTATTACTGGCCCACAGGCGCTCCTTAGCTTGGTAGTCTGCTAAATAGATCGATTTTCGGCTCGATCTATCGATCCCGTGGTCAGTATGCCCGCCACTGTAACCTAGTGAGTATTTTGGTTACAATGGCGCGCATATCGACTACGGGATCGATAGATCGAGCCGAAAATCGATCTATTTAACAGACTACCCAGCTAAGGAGTGCCTGTGTACTGGCCGTTTGTTTTTAAAATCTCTCCTCTAATGATAGCAACGATATCTTTCAATCTAGGGCCTAAAAAGATTGGATCTTTGTCAACTTACGTTCTCAAATATTGAAGTATTGATATATTGTCATATAAAAAGCACTTTAACTTCTGTAAAGACAGAACTTTTATATAATACGTACGAAATTTGGACTAAAAATAAAAAATTTTGTCAGTGACTCCAATATGAATACGAATACGAATACGAAACTGAATACAAAAACGAATACGAAAATAACTTAAGCATCGTCCCCTGCAGTACTAAGCGTACAGGCCAGGGTGTGCCTGGAGGATGTGTAATCATAGCCACAGTGAGTCTCTTCATGAAATTTGATCATTGATTTGATCACAGTAGAGGGACTGTGATTTGATGAAGGAACTGTGGCTATGTCCTCCCATGACCATGTTTATTCCTGGTATACGCAGCTTTTACCTCTCGACTGTGGTGCTGTGACAGTATAAAGCATCTACAGTGTGAGATATTCTCTAGAGCCCTAATCTGGCTGTAACGACAATAAGAAGGACAGAGCAACCAGCCCCTGGTAAATTTGTATTTAATTGTAACTATGGTATTAACTTGCTCCCTGTCCACCTTGGTGATTTTAATTGTGAAGCACTCAAGTCAATGCTCAGAATTCTGTTATAAATTGTATCATTTGGAATAACAAAAATGTCTTTATAAATAGGAAATCTGTTTACTTTAAAGATATCTTTGAGAAAAGGATTTGCTATGTAGCTTCAGATTATAGAGGGGATAAGATTCAGAGGAGCTAACATCAAAAGATCGATGTTGGATAAAAATGTTAATTCTTTAAGATTTGGGGTAGGATAGGGGCCTGAGGGAGCTTTAAAGGTAGGGAAATCAATCCCAGGGATCGAGTTTGCTCTAGTCTTTAAGAGGATTATGAAGGTGTGACAGCCTTTTGTTTTCCATTGAAATTGTAAGCTAGTAAGTAAATTTCCTGGCAAGAAAATCTGACAGCTGAACCATACCTTTAACCCAAGAAGTTTTCTATCTGACAGAAACAATATAAAGATATCCTACTTTGCTTTGGTTAAGAATTCTATAAAAGTGCATAATAATTATGCATCTTCACTCCTTTTGCAGCAAAGTCGATCAAAACCAGAAACAACTGATAAACTTGGCAGTGGAAGGTCTTTAGGAAGTAATAGTGAGAAACGTGGCTACCTTGTAACCATGTTACATTTGTTGATTTACATTGCTGTTGTTGTTGTCTGGAGCAGATACTTTTATTAGCTCACATTTGGTTTTACCAATGTGAGTTTATCGTATAGGCTGAAGTCGATGGCGTCTGTATGTATGTGTGTATGTATGTAAGTATGTATGTATGTATGTATGTATGTATGTATGTATGTATGTTAGTACAGTATGTCCGTCAACATCAAAAACACGCAAACCGCTGCACATTTCAGCTTGGTATTTGGTATGTGGATGCATCCTGGCCTATAGATGGGATTTTCTTCAAATGAAGACTGCATTGCCAAAATTATGCAAATGAGCTTACAAAATGTGAAAATGGTTAAGAATTAATAACTCAAGAACCGCTTTTTTGATTGCTTTGAAAATTTGTGTGCAAGTACCTTAGGTTAACCTTATACAGTTTTATAAATATTGTGAAGATATCCTTAATTTTGTATTTTTGCTGAATTTTTTTGTGATTTTTCTCATTTTCAGTAAAAATTCTTCTTCTCTGAAATCGCCGGCCCAATCGCTCTCAAATTTGGGTTTTCTCTTTGCAAGGGTGTTACTCTTCTAATTTGTTGAAATTATGACAAAATTGGGAAAATTACTATTTTTGTGCAATTTTGTCATTTTTGGTCAAAAAATCTTAGACAGTGTTTCCTTTTTAAAACCCCTGGACAGATAGCTTTCATATTTTCGTAGACAGACGTACAGAGATGACAATAGTTAGATATGTGGAAATTGTCCTGAAATATAAAAAATTGTATTTTTAAGACAATATTGTCATTTTTGGTCAAGAAAACTTTATCTCAACATTACTTGTTTGATAGCTTTGTAATTTGGTATAAAGTCCCTTGTTTGATAGCTTTGTAATTTGGTATAAAGTCCCGAAAGATGTTATTAGATAAACTCTCTGCTCAAAGTGTTGGAAAACCCCAAAATTTGTATATTTTACAGGGTTCTCAAAAATTTTTGAAGTAGGCGGAAAATTCAGAAAAGTAGGCGGTTAGCTTCTGTGTGTAACCAGAATCCCTGGGCGGGCGGGGGGAGACAGTTCTGAGCAATTTCATGCATTCTTATACAGTGTATAAAAGGCTATTCCAACATACACACAGGGGGAGGGTTTCCTGTGGGCAAGAAATTTCTAAAATTTGAAGGCATTTTGGAGTAATTTCATGCATTATTGTACTGTATGGAAAGACCATTTCAGCATGAGAGTGTTAAGGATTATTTTTAAATTTGAAGACATTTCTGAGCAATTTCATGCATTCTTATACAAGTGTATAAAAGGCTATTTCAACATACACAAAGGGGGAGAGGGTTTCAGGGACGGGGTCCCCGTCCCTGTGTGTGGGCAAGAAATTTTTAAATTTTGAAGACATTTTGGAGTAATTTTATGCATTCTTGTACAGTATTAAAGACCATTTCAGCATACAGAATAATCATTATCATTGCCAATTACAACATGTTTTCAAGGGATAAAGTTTAAAAAAGTCAGAAAAATTAATTTGATATCACTCGGGCCTGTCAACTGCATTCAGTTGACAAGGATAATAGCAAAATTTCACCAGACTGTTGTGTAGAATTATGTTTAGCTCATGACTTGAACAAACATTTTGAAATACATCATAGAATAGGGGTTTTCACAACCCAGAAAACGATCCGCTAGAATCCTGACCAGCCTGGCTGTACAAAGTTTTTTACTGATTTAAATAAACTTGATTGAAGATACAGTAAAATCAAAGAGTTTATTCAATTCAATGAATTATAGGAACACAATTTTCAGTGATTTTAATTCACTGTCCTAATTTCACAATAAAACGAATCCGTGAGCTGATTACTGATTTTTTGCTGATGTTGAATATAATTGAAAATGACAGCTAAATTTCAGTGTTCATGTTTGATAAAACCTCAAACTAATGACACTGAACGCCAGCCTGTACTACACCGTGTGTGTACAAAGCACCGGCAGTCAATTGTAACACAGTACACACAACGCGATATCGGTCGACCTGAAATTTGACACTGTGATCGACGTAGCGTTTCAAAAGTACGAAAAGTGAGACCAAGTAATTTTTTGTTTATTTAGATTTGATCTAAACCTCCAAAACCAACAGACAAAGTCAGAAAATCAAAGTTTTCGAGCGTCGACTTTCTCTTCCGCGATGCACACAACCACGGCCCCTCCACAAAACGCGATGCGATCGACTTGAGTTGACATCGTGATCGACCATGGATAGATTGACGTGGCGTTTCGAAAGTATGAAAAATGAGACTCAGTAACTTGTGGTCGCTTTAGATTTGATCAAAAACCTACCAACCCATCAGACTAGGCCCTACTCTTACGCAGAAAACCAAAGCTCTCGAGCGTCGACTTTCTCTTCCGCGTTTGAGCGAAACAAAGTCGGCTTCATTCGGAAATGGTCGGCTATTCGCGGGCATAATTAGTCCAATTTTCGGCTATACCCGATGTGAACGTCGGAATAATTCGGGCTGTGATCGGGCGAGCGAGGTTGACCTCGAGAGCGATTCCCAGTCACGGTGTACAGTACAACACGTTCGCTCATTGCGGTACTACAGTGATAGCAACAAGTTCACCGCGTAAATTGCTAGACTACATATAGCCACATCGGCACTTCTGAAATATTATCTGCGGCTTGCAAGACCACCAAAAAATCTAATTATTGTTATCAAAACCAGAATTTCCGGGCCAGAGAGCGAAACAGTGCTGAAAAGTAGCCGGCCAAAATACGAAAGTAGCCGGTCAATTTGGCCGGCATCCGGCTAAAAATGAACACGCTGATTTTAGGTACTTTTCTCAGTTTGTGACCTTAAATGACCTATACTAACCCAGGATATATTGTGAGACAATTTTGAAGGCTGTGAACGTAATTTTGTCATATTTGATACCAATTTGTAGGAAAATTTGATCCAGAAAACAAAGCTTAGGTGATTTTTTTTCATTTTGGACCAAGTTTTGCAACTTTTCTATGTAAGACATACAAAAACTGATGAGAAATTTGGATCCAGGATAATTCCAGATATTGTAATCACCACCCACAGTGGAAGGCATTTCACTATCTGTAACTAACTTAAGTGCTGTTTACATTAGAATGATAACACTCATGGCATTAATTAAAAATCTCCAAGATTGTAAATGTACTTCCTGTCATTTGGTCTTATGTAATACCAAGGGGTGGAACATTTGATATGCAGGAGGGGGTAGGGTTTAGAAGATCAATGATGTAGCATTACTTTTTTACCAGATCCCTTGTGCATTTTTTGCCCACTCCCACCTTTCCTTTTTATCAAGCCTTCTCTGTTTTTTGTTGTTGACATTTGCTTATGTATTTAGGATCTGGTTCTCCTATTGCTATAGAAGTTGATATGCATGTTCCTAAAGATGACCTCCAGTACCTAAGTTGGAGACCTTATTTACTTTTGTCATTCTTGTTTTTCCTGGTTTAAATATTTCTCGAATGGACCAATTCAAACCGAATGTGAGCACATAGTGTCCTTGACGGTATTTTGTTGGTATTATATTTACAATGACAGCCCGAAAAGATTTTTGATGAAATTAGATTGTTTTTCACTTGCATAATGTTGTCTTTTGCAATATCACCCATCCTGAGTATGTGTAAGTATGATTGGAATTATCAAAGTAAGGAAATGATAAGAATCTCTGTTTACATCTTTGTTTACATTTAAACGTGTCAAAATTGTATCGTGCGGTATGTATAAATAGAATGACAGATTTGTTTGGGCATGCAATTATTTTGCACATGGCTATTTGCCAAATCTTTTAAATTAATTTTACATTATTTGCTGTAAAGGTAGAGAGAAAAAGGGCATTGGTAAAACCTTTTTTTGTTTATAAAATAGAAAAGTTAATTTGTCCTGAAAACAAACAATGACTTATTGTACATTCACACAGAACTCATTTGCCGAGCTGCTAATTATAAAATGTGATGCATATAAAACCATTCAGTTAGTGGGCGTATGGGCATGTCACTTTGTTATCATCTTGTCAAAATACAGTAGAGGTAAACATGATAACAATATATGTGCATGCCCTGGGTTGGACAATTAGCAACATAACACAGTTTAAGAAAGCCAACTGCTTTTAGAACTCCAAAAACAATCAGGTTCGTTTCTCATTCCAGGAATTCAATAAAACTGATGCCTTGAAATCGTCTATTAAAGGACCAGTGGCTGTAATTTTTGATGTTTTTTATGACTTTGTTTGACACCACAGTTTTTAATTCTCCCAAAAGCATGTTGAGATGCATGGTATTCAGCTTGTCAACTCAGCCTGCACATGTGTAGACTGCGTTGTTGTTGACAAGTGAATTCTGGTCCGGACCAGACGTCTGACGTAAACAGTAGTGCATCTTACACTCATAGTTGCTGCGTTGACAGTCTTAATTATGGTTGTTTCAATGTGCTGTAGGAATACATGGGCTGAGACTGTGAGGAATAGAACAAGAGACTGCAACTGACATTCAGAACAAAAATTGTGAAAAAATCAAAAGTTACAGCTACTAGCTTTTAAATTTGTTTTTCAGCTCATAAGATCCAACTTCTGACATCAAAACGTTACTATAAGAAATGCTTACACGCAGCAGTTCTGATATGTAACAAGATGATAATGATAAGTTATCAGAACTGTAAAGTTTATTTATGTAATCTGATCAAAAGTGAAATTTTCTGCTGCATTAAGTGCCTTCAGGTATATACACTTATTTTTTATTCAGAGAAACATGAAAAAAGTCGAAACTAGCCCATGCAAGAATGAGAAACAAAATCCTTTCTTGGACAGTTTGAGATAGTATGATTCAAATGTGTTTGGTAATGATTGTTTATCAAATACAAATAAGTTTATCTTGATAAGTTTACAAAGTATAGATGCAATAAATCAATATACTATCAGAACTTTTTTTATGAAGGGGTCAGAAAGGGGTAAGAATCAAAATTATCATGTACATGCTGTGTTATTTGTTGTTGGGTATCAAAAACAGAGCTCTGGTAAAACTACTCATGCTGCACAAATATCACAGTATTTTGGTGCAGATTTTAAATCAGCTGACAATATCTCCATAACATACATTTCTATTTAATTACAGTTTCGCGTTCACTGTGTAATTTCTAAAAGTGAGTACAATGGCTGACTCAGAAGATAGGAATGAGGTCACAGGTCGTGACCCCACATCTGATCTTACCTCAAAACCCGAACAGGTAAGGTAAATCCAGGGCATATTATATGAAACTCTTTCTGTATGTAACACTTCGGTGCACAACTGTCAGGTACATGTAATACAAAAACAAAGTGCCAGCCAAGTTCATGTATAACTGTAAATCCTGGTGGAAATCATGCTATCCAGTATGTCTCATGTCAAAATATTTATACAGAGTCACATAGTCCTATATGAGATAACACTCCTGATAGAACCTTGTGGAGGTACATTCAGTCTTCGTTATGGTAGCTAGGTTTCTTTTATTTGAAAGTTCATGTATTAGACCATACTGCAGGTAGCTATAACCTCTTTCAATTGAAGTTAACCATACTATCATAGCAATATACGCTCATGTTCTTTTTTTTTTGTATAATAACCCCATTTTAAGCAAACTTACTCATTATATGGTAGCTCCCCAACCACAATTAAAATATTAAGTGGTCGTGTATTCTCTAGTGTGTTATTTATAGACCCTTAATCATACAATTGCTGTTTCGTCAGAAAGGAAAATTCTGCAGGTTGAGCAAAACTTTCTGTTCATGGATCACAGATCACTGGATTTGCTCACATCATAGTGTACCATATTGTATAGTACATCATATCATGACCAGACTTCTTCAAATGCATTTGTTCATAACTAAATGTTAACCTTGTAATTTCATGAATCACTTTTCTCTGCCATATGTTTATATTAGGATGAAGTGCAAGAAGTGAAGGTAGAAGAAGTGAAGGCAGAGAATACTGAGAAACAAAAGAAAAAGCCATCAAAGCCATCGTTGGAAGAAATTAAACGAAGAGGACGGGAAGCAATGTCTGCCAAAAGAAGAGATAATGAAGAGGATAGCGATGATGACAGTGGCATTACTGTCATGATCCAAGAAATGGTAGATAAGGAATAAATAAAAGACTTTAAGGCGATACCAAAGAATTCAAATTGCTAAGCAACGGTTGCTAGGGGTAATTTCCAAAATCAATCAAAATGCAAAGTTTTCATGGTTTTCTTTGAATAATAAAGATTTACAGAACCATACGATTCTAAAAGACGCAGGTTTGTCGCGCGATTGGTCAGTGACGTCACACATATACAAATTTTCACAGATCTATTTTAAAACGTTTCTGCTCACAAAATTTGCACCAAATTTTCCAAAATTGCCGGATGTAACACATGAGATATGTGTTCAGAGCCCCTAGCATGGATTAGGTTATCTGTTCAAGTACAAAAGATTTTTGAACAGGAAAATATCTACTGTGTCATTTTGTGAAATTTTGAAGGGTTTTACGGTGATATCTCATAAACTGTCCAGAATTTTTAGAAACACATGCTTATCTATATTCTCATCTATGACTTCAATAACCCTACCAAAAGTCAGCTAAATTGGTTTACAATTGAGAGAGTTGAAAGATTTTGAGCATTTTCAAAATACCAAGAGTCGAAAATCCATAGAGAACAGCGGAACGGTAAGATTTTGCACGTGAAAAAGTGTGTGTTTTGAATGTTCCCAACGATAGCAACCAACGCTTTGAATCCTGCGGTATCACCTTAATTGTTGTAAACCCATTGTACCACAGTCACAATGCTGATACATCACACAAAAAGATTAATAGGAGACCATGGGTGACGTCTAGAGACCAGCTTACAGTCATACAGTCTCTTTCCTATTTCACGTAGTGTTATGTATGTCATGCTGTACACCCTCTTATACTTCAAAACGTATTTAGAGGTAACATAAAAGTCTGTTTGACTTAGAGGACTGGTCCTCATGTAAGCAACACCATCAGCCACCACCATCACCGCCACTACCAACCACCAAAACCAACCACAACCACCACTTTCTTATAGACCCATGACATGAATTTTGAAATTATATTTTTTAACTGTCACGTAATGCATACTATTGGATAACAGTCGTATCATCTTTTTAATTTTGCTTTTCTTTGTTTCCTGATTGCACTACTCATATTTACTTATCGATAGACTAACAGACATGAATTTTAAAATCATTATTTATGAAGCATTACATAATATTTGATGCATACTTTTGAATAAGAGTTCCGTCATCTTTACTGTTCTGTTTTCCTTTACCTCCTGATAGAGTGTAGCTGAGGATATACCTCCTCCACCAGTTCAAGGGTAAGATACTTTTATTCTCATTTCTTAACTCCAATGACAAAGCACGTCAAACCAGCTGTGGGGAGTAGAGTTTAAAGTCATATCAAGTTAAATTAGTATTCAGAATCTAATATAAAGACACATTTCTTGCTGCTTCATTAACATGTTGACAGCTCCAACTGTTGCAATATTTTTGCCACTTATTGATCGTTAAGTGTTCAGGTCTCTTAAATATTGTGTGATTTATTAAAAATTCTTAGTGTGAGATGGATTAGTATTTATCACACAGAGTACAAGATTACATTATTGAGCATTGTCCCATATAAAAATTCTATGCCAATGATTCTTTATCGATGTGGAATATTTAATAACCTAGCACAGTGCGTTGTGTCCACTAAAGATTACGTGTTTGGCATTTGCACACAAACAGCAGCCTTTAGTCATATTGATATCATTAAGTCACTTGTTGAGCAGAATTTTGATATTCATGCACTTAATAATTACTAATTCCCACATTAACTTTTTAATTTTTTGTATAATTTTACACAATTTTTCATGATATTAATCACAGTTTCTTGCAAATATAAAATTTTGTTGCATAGATCTTGTTTGTGTTGTATTTAAATGAGAACTGAACCTATCAGGCTATGGTAAATGCCAAGCAGAGTGAGCGAGAGACATAAATTTTGTTTAAGAAATGATAGCATTCTCCAAACTTTGTGTGGTTGTACCATGGATGTCACAGTACAACATCCAGTTGATGAAATCGGCTCAGAATTATCAGCAGTTAATGAGTTCTTTCAGTATGGTTTGGACAAATTTTAGGCGAGTTGGTCATGATATTCATATCATTGCTATTCATTACAGTTATCCTTTGTTTTGTTTTTTAATAGGACAGGATTTATTTATGATGAGAGGATGTTGAAGCATGGCAGTGTATATGACAGGTGAGAAAAATTAATCGTACATTTCATTCAGATCAAGGGTATGATTTTTCTATTAGTTCTTGCCTTGGTTTCAGAAAACGCAAAAATTAATGATTCGAAAATTTAGAAATAGATTACTGCTCTTTTAGTTGTTCTTGATTGACTTTCAAATATTCTGACTTGAGATTTCGAAGTAATGTACACTTTTGGAAAAAGAGGGAATGAAGAATTTCATCAGCCACATCAATTGTTCACAGTTCACCCTATCTTAAGAACTGTCACAACATTTTCAACAGTATATATTGCCAAAGTAGCAACAGAAGCTAAAATAGCAGAATGATTGCAATACTTGGCAACTTGATCGTTTATTAAGCCTTGCCAATGGATTTTACAATCCTATTCTCATTGTAAAAAAATACAATATTTTACTACGTACCTCTGTAATTGTTAGGTAATGGTAAGATGGTATACATGTATGTTGGTACTGAAAAATTGAATCCTTAGTTGTGCATCCATTCAAAATTTTGAAAGGTAGGCCAGTAAAGTTGTCAAAAGACACACACGGAACATTTTACACATGCAAGTATCACTTGCTAGATTATTTCCATCTATCCTATCAAAACTCAAAGCAGAATTTTTTTGTTTCTTCCATAATTTACACAATATGGCATTCTGCAAGCATGTAGTCATTTTAAGTACACTGTTCAAAAACTGTATACAAAAGTTTTTAGGGCAAAAAGCTACACAGTAAAGTCCCATTTAAATACTCTGGTTTGTTTTTTGAAATCTTCAAAACCTATGTATGCATGGACAGATATCGATGAATTTAATTACTTTTGCATTACAGTCTATTGGAATCTTGATCAAAAGCCTCTTGTAATTTTAAAGACGTTATCACGTTGCTTTTACACTGTGAAATTTTACCAGCAGGCTATCTGATAATGTATCGTACAATTGCAATACAAATAGACTATAATATACCTTTTAGTGTTTTTTCTTCAAAACACCCATCATGTTTGTATTTTTTACAGTGAACCAGGAAAATCAGAACACCCTCAGCGAATTAGCTCTTGTTATGAACATCTGAAGGAATGTGGTTTGATTGACAGATGTCAACAAGTGCCTGTGAGTAGTAATGTCCAATCTCATTGGAAGTGATGTTTTTCTGTTATTTCTGTGCAATTCATGTACCATTTTAAAGGACCAGTGGAAGGCATACTAGTTGTAGGAAAGGTTTAAAAACCAAAAGCTATCATTCTGTAACTTCAAAAACTAACATGATGTGAAACATTTTTATACACCACCTCTGCAAAATATCAGGTTTGTGTTCACAACTATTAAAGAAGAATGGAAAAAGATTTATAAATGACTGACATTTGTCTTTTCTTATTTGATTTTTACCAGGGGAGAGTGGCAACTATTGAAGAACTAACAATGTTACACAGGTAAGACAGTTACGGTACATTCTTGCTGGAAAGTGATCACTCTATCTGGCATCAAAAAGTTATAATATTTAATGTGACTTTTGTTGATGATATTTTTTACCTCCACACAAGAAGAGTAAACATTTTATTATTTGTCTTTTGATGTAATTGTATTTAAAATGTAGTTACAGGTTTGCTTGTATCATTTTGTCATCTTTATAGTATTCAGGGCAGATTAATATAATGTCAAGAGGTGTGAGGAAGTGAAACTTTTTTCAAA